>NW_027176274.1:4582066-5124566 GCF_023349555.1 Cebidichthys violaceus | reverse complement strand
CTGTAGTCACCCATAAAAGCCCTGACACCCGACTTCGTTCTACTGCAGTGATGCAATCAATCAGAAGTGTAACACAAGGCTGACTCAGCCAGTCAAGTACCTCTGTCTTTCAAAAGGGCCTCGGTCCCATTCGCTTATGCACAAACCATAGCCTTGCCTGTAGCTCTGGCTGAAGGTTGACAATTAAAAGTGTCGACTTCTAAATTTTGACAAAAACTTTCCAAGTGTAAGAAATAGAATGAAGTCACATTTAACTCAGAGTCCGACCCGTAGTGGCAGGTTTCATTTATTTATCCAAACATTTCATCCATTGCGTGTCAGTGCCATATGCATGGGTTGAAACAACTTGAAACAAGTCCATTGAAAACACAATGGAGTTTTTGCTTGATTTGGTCCATTTCGATCATGTATACTTCACATTGCTGCTGACCAAAGCACACCGTAGCTTTTCAGAACTTCTGATGCTTTTTCCTTAACTTCCTATCAGACATTGATCTTTCCCATTTATTTCCCTGCAGCATGAACATCAAGCTCGCTTGAAGTCATTTGTCACATTGGTCTTATATATTTTGTAATGTGTGCATAAAGTTTGGAATTGACTGGCTATAGAACATGTAGATACAAGGGAATACCTTTCACACATCAGATAGTCCACACACTGTTGTGGTTGCAGGTCCATGCAGTTGTTTAATGAAGTCTAATTTCAATGGACGAGGCCATTCACCCGTCAGCTAATCATTGCGCGCTATTCAAATGAAACTAACACATAATGTGATTGGACGCACAATGTGTTTGGACACACTGTCATTCCTTACACCTGGCGCCTAGTGTTGAGTGCAGATGTTTGCAGTTCATCCTCCTTAGGAGTATCACAGCTAGATTCAACAACTTTCAAGTTTTTCACTGTCCCAGTTAACTTTTACCTGCATTGGGCAGTGTGTTCATTCATTCCAAGGCCTTTAAATATAATTATATATGCAACATATTAGTCATTTGATTAGTGTTTGAGTGAATGAGATTTACACATTTTTCACATTTCTTTATTGCAATAACGAAGAGCATTTATGAGGACATAATGTATATTTGATCCCATAATATTAACGGCAAGTTGCTTGTCCTTACGGGACTCTTAATAAGACTGAAGTGTCTGTGAACCCAGACAAGGACTCTTAGACAAACTGCCTGTGGACCGTAAAACGGCTGAGCACTTCATTGCCTCAGATTTTGACTTTCATTATGCACACACACACACACACACACACACACACACACACACACACACATGTGGGCACTGGTCTTTTAAAATGTGCATGTCTCTCTGATATACAGAGTTATATCAGAGATGTTTCTCAGTGAGCTCTTCATGCAGCATTCACATTATATCAGGTGGAAGGTAGTGATGGGGAGGTTTATGACTTGTTCAGTGTTCACATCAAGATGGTGATTGCTTCCTGCTGTTTGTTAGACCTCGTGTGGAGGTTACAAATTCTGTGCATGGTCCTTACATTTAGGCTGTTACCTTGAATGATGTGCTTTGACTGACATGAAGTTGCTTTCCAGACACTTCTGTGCCGCATACTAAATGGAATGCAGAAATTTTCTGAAGCAGAAATATCCACAGATTGACAATTATTATTTCTATATTAACGATGGATCAAATTACTTTGAGTAATTTGAGAGGTTTCACTCATTGTGCTGAACCCACAGGCCACTGAGCTCTTTTCCCTTTAACTCTACATGCAGTTCTGGTTCTCTCTCACCACTTTCTTCAACTGCGTGTTCAGTTCCAGTTACACAGGCAGCTGGTTTCATCAAAAAAGCTCTGATAAACACGCAGTACACGACATGCCCAGCACATTACATTACATTACAGTCATTTAGCAGACGCTTTCATCCAAAGCGACTTACAATAAGTGTATTCAACATCAGTATTCAAGAGAACTACTAGTCACCAGAAGTCATAATCTCCTTTCTTAAACAAGTATCTAAGATCATAAACCAGAGCAAAAGTACAGTGCAGAAACAAACAAACAGCAAGCAGACTGAGTTAGCAACTAGCTGGTGAACACAGTTTCTGCTTCATGTGCAATGCAATGTTAACCAAAACATCTTAATGAGGCCACAGGGTAAAATTAGCTATAATAGTTTGTGTGGTGTTCTGTCTTTGAGGAGCCAGGAACAATTTGAATCTTGCTTTAAGTTGGAAAATGACAATGACATCCACATAATATGAAAGCAACATAAAACCTACCCACAAACTGCAGCTTGTTGATTTTCCTGAACTAAACTATTTTTAATCAATTTTATGTATACCACTCTCAGAGTGGTTTACAGCCTGTATACGGGTTCTATTTTTACCAAGGTATAGCGTCAGTATCTCTGGTAATGTTAAGCCATTGCAAAGTAGTGCTGCAAATATGTGAGAAAAATCCCTTTATGACAATATTAGATTTCCAGGATTTTTTGCATTAATGTAGTTTGATTCAACATATTTAAACAGCTAACAAAACCGGCTTTTTGAGACAAGACGCATTCTGTGTAAACCTCTGCTGCACCTCACGTCTTCACCAGATTCATGATACTGTCACCAGTAGCTCATTGATGTGCAGCTTTGGTCTCAGACAAACACACTTTTTTAGGCTTCTGTGCCGGTGACAGCCGTGGCCAGAGGCATTGTCTTTTCGCGCTGTCAGTCTTCAAATTTGGCATCACCGTCCACCTGGACTCAAGGAGGAACTGAGTAGATATTGGTGGTCAAAGGTGAAAGGTGAAAGGTCAAGGTCACTGTGACTTCACTTCCGGCCCATCCTTATTAAACTTTATTTCTAACCTACATCGTTTAGTTTGACCTTTTATGCCTTCTCTTTCTCTTGTTCCCTCTATCTCCACTGCCCTGTTTCCCTCCCTTTCGTATCTCACTTCATATGTGGTCTAAACAAGGTGAATAATTAGCACACAGAAGCTCAAACAGAACATACTCTGATGTTCTAGCAGAGAAATCTGACCCCAGTGGAGAGCGCTGTATTGATATGTGAACTGGGACCACCCGAAACAAAATTAGAAAGTTATGAAAATTGAGTTATCTCTCAATGGCCTATAAATAACTGTGGCATAGTTGTGAGCATGAGCATTGTTCTATGATATGTACTGGCTGTTCTCTCTCCACATGGAATTCTCAACCACCTTACCCTTTCTCTTTCTTCCCCAATTTCTTTCTCCATTTCCCTGTCTGTGTCTCACTCACCCCCAAGTTTTCTCTCATCTTGTGTTTTGTTAGGGAGGGCTGATTCTTCATACTTGGCTGAGGCTTTATGGACAATAAAGATCTGATTTCAAAGTCCGGCAGGGTGTTGGGCCTGGGGTCTTGGCTCACAGCTTTAGTTGCCTGCTGGGAGGAGACACTGCACAGCCCCTAACCAGATGGCCATCAGCCCACATACAGTAGATTCCTATTGTACATGATGTGTATTGTTCAAATTCTTGTCTGTGTGCAGCTTCATACTTCACCAGCACACAGTCACCTCGCTGCACTGATCTCCTCAAAGTGACCACTAGCCGTGTTATAATATTTTGACATTGCATATTGTGTATACTGCAGTATTGAAAGCAAAAAGCATTTTTCTTACGAGCTCTTTTTTCCGGTAAATAGAAGACAAAGATGTGCATATACAGGTTGTGCATGATAGGGATGGATATTCCAGCTGTTGGAGTTTCCTTGAATGCGCCCATGCGGTTGAATGCGGGTGACTCCTCTAGCCTGAGCTTGCAACGGCATTGCCACATAATTACAAATCAGAAAAAAAGTTCAGTGTGTTGAATTACCAATTTCATTCCAGTTTTAATAATAAACTGAGTTAAGACCAAGTGACTGCTCAGCACTAAATCAGTCCAAATACGATTTGATTTGGCAGCGATTTGCGGTTTATGACCTTAAACCATCAGTGTGGTCCATTAAGTGTTTCTCTCGCTTCTCTCTGCCTGTTAGTTCCGCAACAGATTCAGTGTCCTGCTCAAAGACACTTCAGCAGGGCAAATGCTAGCCAACACAGGAGCTGTAACCAGAGTTTACTCTGGTTTCAGTGTCTCCCTACCCTCCCTACCTTCCCATGACGCCATGATGACCTTAAACAGTTCTGTGATCAACTGAAGTCCCCTTAGTTGTTTGTTCCGTGACTGTTTTGTCTCAATCGCAGCTCAGAGTGAAGATATGTGACGTGTCCTTCTACATCTGTAGGGACTTAGTTCAGTGTTGTAAACGCCCTGATAGATACGGGAGCTTCACTAGGAGCTGCCAACAGTGCATTTTTCAATCATTACATTTAACTTATAACTCTGTTTTTGTTCTGTAAGATGAGGTAGCAGAGTGAAATACATGATACTGTGTTTTAGAGAAAGAGAAGAACGATGCCCCTGTGTCAGACCTTTTTAATCTACTCTTAATGTTTCCTTTTGCATCCCTAAACTCCAACAGTTTGCATATGGGCATGTTAAAGTCAAACGCATTTATTGTATTTAGTTTTACGCTGGTTCACTCTGATACAATTTCACACAATCACAGTCCCTGTGAAGAGTAGACTCCTTGCTGTTTCAGTATAGGTGGGTTTGTTTCATAGCTAGCATTTCATACAATTGTAAGCATTTAGTTTCATCAATGCCCTGGATAATGCAGCTAACATGCTAAACTGAGATGGTGAACACGGTAAATACCTGCCATGTAAGAATTCTCACTGTGAGCATGGTGCCCTGCTAGCGTTAGCATATAGCTCAAAGCATTTCTGTGCTTCAGTACAGCATGGACTCTTAGTCATGTTTACCAGAACTCACAGTGAATATAGAACCTAAATAGCTGTATCCGCAGTCACAGTGGAGCATTATAAAATACTGTTAAACACTGTACTGTATACTGTGTCGTACTGAGTTTGGATAATCTCATATGAGAAGGTACATCTGTACAGAAAAAAAGAAAGAAAAAGAAATCTGTTGCAATAACTTCTGGTTTCCCCTGGGGTCTGTCACTGATTGAAATGAAAGAGCATTGGTCCGGGTTATGGAGGGTTCCCTCCCTCCCTCCTCCGCCTAGGAAAAGCTAACAGGCCTAACCCCTGTCCTGCCACACCTATCATACGGCTACACACACATTCCCCCTCTCACACTGCTTTCATCTGGGCGTGAAATGGATTCCTACTGTCTGCCAGAATGCACCACCTATCTCTGGATGTGATCCTCTTTCACGCTCCTTCTCTTTTCCTGTCTTTCTTTTTCTGTACCACACGTGTGCCCTTTTGTTTCCATAGAAAAAATGCCTCGCCCGCCCTCCAAAGACCACAAAACACATTCCCGGGGCGGTTATGCTCGAAAATAGATTTATAAAAAAAAAAAAAAAAAAATCCCGTCGGAGCTAATATTTTATGTGACAACTTGAATTAAATCTAAATCAGAAACACATGACGGCCCTAACCTTTTAAAAACAAACCACAGTCATCCCTGGAATCCCCTGGAGAATGGCATGTTCATGAAATTCCTTCATAACTGGCACACACACACACACACACACACATACTGAAAGTGTGACAGAGGTTGTAGTATAAAATATTGATACCTCCCGCTGCCACATGATTTTACATGTCTAGAAAGACTGTTTTCAAAGTGGAAGGAACTAAAGTTATGCAAAATGATGGTCTTGTTACAGCAAGAGAGTACACGACTCTCCCTGAGAATGGCTGCAATCTGTCAACAAAAGCTACATAATTTGGTGTGATTCAGATGGATCCTGCTTTCTCTCTCTCATAGGGCTGGGCCAGTGTCAGCTCAGTGACCCTTTTGTAATTGGACACACATTATTTGGATCATAAACAACACAACCAGCTGACCATCTGGAAGAATGGGTTGTTACTCTGCAGAGGGGCGACAGTAAGGAGTGAAACCTGAAGGTTCCAATGAACCAGACCTGATCCGTTCTCAGTAAGGTCACTTGACTTGTTCAAGTGATCTCTGGCAGAATCTGATCCAATGGTGCCATATTAGTAGAGGGGAAAAAAAAAACACTTAACTGTGTGGTGTCTGTGCTTAGCTCTCAAGTCAGCCAGCTTTTATTGCTTTATAAATAACTTGTCACCTCGTTTCAGGGGATTATTTTATTGCTGTAAAGGCAGATCTATAAAGGGAACGGCAAATTCATAACATGGGACGGAAAAGCTTTCACTTTCTTAGTTCACATTGTAAATAGAAAGTTAAAGAAATGCATTCTAGTTCTAGCTTTAAAAGTGGACACAGAGTTTAGCAATTATAGAACAACTAATATAGAAACCTAGATCTGCTTTATAATCAAAAGACATGGACATGTCACTGTCTATGGGACCTTACATTTGAACTGAATCTCTACAGAGTGCAACAACAGTGTCATGATGCCAGAGAACCAATTTAACATATTTTTTTTCAAATTTTTAAAACTTGAGTGTCGATGAGATACATTTCCCAGGGAACTTAACCATTTGGACTGTGTTATTTTTAATCCAATAGCAGCAATAATTTAGGCAACACAGGGACAGAGTAGACATGAGTAATGATAACATCACTGCTGAACTTTTGATTATTAGATTAGATTTGGCCAAAGCGTGATGTGATGTTATTCCCATACGTTGTGTGTTTGTGTGTATACAGAGAAAGATGCTCATGTACTAGAATGTGTTTCCACTGTTCCACATTTCTTTTTGTCTTTTTTTGTTTTTTCTGTTTTGAATGTTAAGTGTTTTTAATGACATTTCAAAGGTGTGTTTTTGTCACAACGAGCTGCGTACTCAGTGAGTTATTTTTTTTATATATTTTTGGGCTGAAGAAATGATGCTGCTTGTTTAAACGTTTCACAGCAGCAGCGCAAATGTATTTCCAATGAAATGAAAAACTGACAAAATTTTTGACACACTTTTCCACTTCCCTCACACAACACACACACACACACACACACACACACAAACACACACGTGGACACACAGCCAGAGTGACTGTTCAGTGTGATTCATCAGCATTACCGGCAGAACAGTAACTTTATTATAACAGATCTTATCTGTCTGCCCTGCTCACCATTTGAAAGCTCTGGGTCTTTTTACTCTTTCTTCTTTGTCCAACTCGTGTCCAGAGGGCTTGTGGTGTTGCAAATAGATAGAAGGGGATCCAGCCAGATGGGTAACACACACACACACACACACACACACAGATTGTCTTGGAGATATGGGGTGCAGATGACTTTCAGATCAGCCTTCATACGCTGCTCTGTGTCTCGCCAGCCACACACAAACACAGAGCACTCAACAAATGTGCTTTTTTAACAGAAGCACATTCCGGTATTGACCTTCTTAAACTCCAGTATCACAATCAATGCTCATCACTAAAACAGGCAGCCTACAACCTCAATAATGACCAGAAGGAAAACACATGGAACCCACACATGTGATCTGCAAGCGTTGCTGAATAAAAGAAAATTCTGCATTTCAGCTGCTTTCTCACACACGTGCATATTAGAGCTAGGGCTAGGGAATAAAATGTTAAATTGTTGTCATTTGTTTGTTGAATGTTTGAAACTCTATTTCCAGCTTTTTGTGATTCCATTATGGTGCACATGTGTTTAATGCAAGTTCTCTGCTGTGCAACATATTTAAATATGGATAAATTAAGCTCAGCTGTGTCTCGAGTCATAGTGATCTGAGGAAAGTCAGTTTGTTTGTGTGTAGCACCATCTTGTGGGAATTGTTAGAAGCTATCGGCGCTGTGCAGGACCACGAAGGAAGCTGATGTTAGTCATCAAGTTTGCTGACGAAACGTTCAATATAGCAACGCAACTGTATAAAACTGAGTTTAGAAAAGTTATGAACGTGTTATTCGAATGATACTGTGAGTTCACACTCACAAATAAATATAAATCATTTATCAATGTTCATCCTCATCAACGCAATCGTTTGCTAATGCTTTATAGATCAGTTCTAAGCTATTATTAAGAACAACTTGTGAGTTGCTTTATTGTGTAAAATCCCTCTGGGAGTCTTTTTAACTCCTTAATTCATAAGGCTCTAATGGAGAGCTTGTCTGTTGAAAAAACAGCGGAAAATATTAATAAAAAATAATTTGTTAATTTATTAACTGCAGACTAGTGCCTAATTTGGAACCATGAAACCAGCATGCAATTATTAATGGTATATATATATATATATATATATATATATATATATATATATATATATATATATATATATATATATATATATATTATTTTATTGTTATTATTATTATTATTATATTATGTATATTCATTCTGTATTACAGTGTGTTGAAACATATTCATGAACTCTAAATGATTAAGGAATGAGACTTTGTTTTATTTCAATTTTTGTTCTGATCTAAATTATGAAATTAACGATTCAGTGCTGCTTATGAATATGAAAATATGAAACTGGGTTTCCTGCAGGCCCCCTCCACCTCCACCTCCACACCTCCACACCTCCCCGCCACTTCCTTCGGATCCGGAGCGGCTCGGCCAATCGTAAAGCACGTGAGCGCACGTAAAGCAGCCGGCCTGCAGTCTACAGTTTGCCCTCAGAGGGGCAGCACGTGTAAACACATGTCATCTTACACAAGCTGTTACCAAACCCTGAAGGCGACTTTTGTAATATGTTGCAGCCCCTCTTCTCTTCACGGTACTCCTGTCTCGCTGAAGGTAAGTCGTCTCTAATCTGAAAGGCAGAGTTGAGTTTCTTTGCCGCAGATATTGTATGTAAATGTAAATTATACGTGTAAAATAATGTAAGAAGCCGCTACTTTCATTTTAAAGTTGGCTTGTGTAACTGCGTCCTCGCAATGTGTTGAATCCTCGGATCTGTCTCTTAACAAAGACCAGCCCTGTGTGTAAAAGCAGGGACATGCGCTGACAGCGACTTTTCTCCTCTTGACTGTGTTGTGAGACAGGAAGAGCTCATCACGACACGTAGACAACCATGAAGTCCATCGCCTGTTTCTCATCGTCTGTCAGAGCGGCGTGTCAGCACACCGCGGCTTGTTTCCCTCTCACCCGGGGTCTTAATCTGTGCAGTCCAGTGGACAGATGCTCCGATGTGCTGTTTGCCAGCAAAACTGTTGTTTCGCTACAACCGTGCGTAACCGGCGTGCGCACGTTTCACAGCGCGCAGGTTACCAAAGCAGCGGTCCAGCAGGTGATTGCATCACCTCTCCCCGCCCCGGTGCCCATACCAGGGAGAACTGAGGATCCACTGAACGTGTACCAATGTGACAGACGCATGCCCCCTAAAACGGCTGCAAGACCAGCAACACACCTATCTCCATACGTCCCGTACACCGTACCACAGAGCAATGCAGCCGCACTAGTCAACATCCAGACTCTGATTGAAGGGGAGGTGATCCCTGAGCTGTGCTCCAGGCTGGCAGACTTCCCCAGCAACGACAGGGCAGATGGACTGGCCACTTTACTCGGAGCATGTGTTGAATTTGGCCTGGAGGCCCACAGCCCTCTAGTCCTCAGACTGATAAATGAGTGTCTGGAGGTCCTCTCCGGCAGGGACATCTTGGTGTCGCAGCTCTGCCACCTGGGTGAGGTGGCCTGCGCCCTGGAAGGCCGCCAGTCAGCCGTGGTGACAGAGGTCCTGGACTGTCTGTGTGCTGCGGTAGAAGAGGATGTCGTCTCTCCCAGCGAGGCTGCCAGGATCTACTCCCTGATGGCTCTGTGTCACGACCCTGCCAGCCTGCGGCAGAAAGTTATGCTGTCCACTTTGCACAGACGCACACAGAGGCTGGTCCACCGGCTGAAAGCCAGTCAAGTCAGCGACATACTGCAGTCCCTGTTGACGTTGCAGCAGAGACAGGTAGGTAGAGACTTCTCAGCTCCTCATTGATTTACACATGTAGGAACATCTCACACCTATGTGTTTGGCTCTTTGCTGCAGGTCTCTTAAGGGGCACTGAATGTGTTTCTTTTCTCTTATTAAAGTATCACCCTGTAAGTGGTGTCTCTACACTGAAAAGTTAGGGATCATAACACTGAGCTTTGTTTCACAGGCCATTTCCCTGGTGCTGAGGCTGAGTCACAGAGCATCACGGGTCTTAAAAGCTTTTAGTGATGATGAAGTTATCAAGGTGCTCACTGCGCTCATGATCCTGGGACATCATGATGAAGAGCTCCTGTCTGCTATGGAGAAACACCTTCCAGGTGTGGTTTGATTTCCTCACACGGTCTTTACACGTTAGTGTACATGTACATGAAGTTAATCCTGAAGTGTGTGTGTGTGTGTGTCAGGGAGGCTGGGAAAGTGTGATCCGGAGCTGATCAGCACCGTCATGGAGTACTGTCTGCAGATGAGGTGCCGCTCTGAGCCAATCTTCGAGGCTGTGGCAGAGAACTTTGTATGCCATGCTGAGCGGCACGCCACCCTTCAGATTGCCAAACAGATTGTTGCCATGGGGAGACTCAACTATCTGCCACAGGTGAGGAATGTTAATCATGTTGCAATACTGCTTCTAAATCAAAGGACTGTGATATATATTTGATTATTGGAAGATGATGCGTCTGCAAACAAATACTCTGCTCTACATGACGTCTTCTTTATTCCTCAGTGCTCCGGTGAGATGTTTAAAAAGCTGGAGAGCATTTTGGCAGCAAGGTTTTCACAGTTCCAGCCTCGCTCCCTGATAGAGGTGTTGCACGCCTGCATCCACCTGGAACGCTTCCCAGTCAACTACATGTCCAAAGTCTTCAGCCCCTACTTCCTACAGAGGCTGCAAGGTATGCAAACGGCTGCTTCCCCCCAAAAAAAATAGCAGACATTGTAGGCTTCATTAAAGTAGACTTAATGACAGAGCGGTTGCATTAGATTGTATAATGTATATGTGATTGTCATGCCACTCTTTTTCGCATGGTGCTGTCACTCCACATATAGAGTATGTATGTAATGTCTGTGATGTAAGCTGTCCTTTTCTGTCCGACAGCACAGGGGGAGCCATTGGACAAGAACGCACTGGGACAGCTGACACAGCTCCATCTCTCCACCTCATTGGAGTGCACTTACTACTGGGTGAGCTAAAAGTTTGATCAGTGCGTTTAGTACTATTTTCACTGAGCGTCGGAGTACTTTTGCGGTAGTTGCTGAGTAATGTCTTCATAGAAAACTAGTTGAGTCAGATAAATGATAACTGTAATGAATTCTCCATGATTCGTTCCTCACCAGGGTCCCAGACTGCCCTACTTCCTCCATGTGAAGAGGTTTTCCTCGGTGGACCAGGCCTTCGAGACGCCTATGGAGAGTCTCCTCTACAAACAGGTCAAGGGGCCGCTTACAGAGCTGCTGGGGGGGAAGCTTTACTCCACTAGAATCTTTACTCCCAGCGGCTACACAATAGGTAAGCAGTAGTAAATATACAAAACGATATGATCTAACTGGGGAAATATCAATTGAAACCAGAGGTTAACTTAGATTCAGAAAGAATCAACCGTGTGGCTCCTTTAGTTGACGGCTAACCTCACAGAATCCATGTTCACTTTTCTCCAGATGTGGAGATGTGCCTGGATGAGAAGGGATATGTTCTGCCTCTGTCTCAGTGGGATCACACTTACAGGAGGTGAGACACACACGTTCTGCAGAGCGATTCATTTACATTTTGAACCAAATGAAAGGGAGCTGCATGACATTTGTGCCTATTCTGAACTGATAATTTGAACTTCTCCTTTATGTCTTGTGTCATGTGTAGGATGGCACTATGTTTGGATGGTGAAAAACGTTTCTGTAGCAACACACAGCACCTGCTGGGGAAGGAAGCCACTAAAAGGAGACACCTCCGCAGGATGGGCTACGAGGTGGTGCAGGTACGCTTGAGAAACTAGATCATTGCATATAGGCACCACGGCTTTGCTCATTTGCATCTACAAATTGTTTTTTTTTTTTTTAATGAGCTCCACTGTAAGAAGCATAGCGGTCATTAACCACTCATCATTTTCTCTACCAGATCCCTTACTTTGAATTTGAGAAGCTGAGGACTCAGGAGGAACAGGTCCAATATCTTCACAACAAGATCTTTCCCACCATCTTCAAGTTCAGTCACTGATCTTAGTTTCCTAACAAGTTCAACCAAAGATTCTTCAGGGACTTTGATTGGTTGGTGCTTATGTTGTTGTACAAATCAATCAACCTTCCAATGAACTGCATGAACATTTAGTGAAGTGATGCTGCGCACTGATTATGTACAATATGAAGAAGATGCAGGGCAGAAACAGAAATACTTTTATGTGTTATTCAGCTCATACATATCCTAATGCAAGGATATTAGTTCACAGTCCCAACCTGCCTTGTTTTGTGTGTCAAAGTAAAAAAAAAAGTTTTGCAAAAAGACTTGAACAGATGAAGATGAATCAAATCACGCCCACTTCCTGCTGGTAAAAACGTGTCCGTCTTAGCAGCTGAATGACTGCTGGCCATTTGTGTGTCATTATATTCAATATTTGCACCTGATAACTTCTGTTCAGCCTTATTATTAATCGCTATTGTTACACTGAGTTTGCCACTGATTTTTAAGGAGCAAAACTTATGAAAATAATACTGCCCATTTTTGTATTCTGTTAATTTATTCTGTTAAATGGACATAATATTGACTTTATGTGATGAATGTGAACATAAAATACGAGTGGTGTTGTGTCAACCTTTGTGCCGTTTCTTTGGGATAGAGAAAATAATGTGACCTCACTTACTGGACAAGATGTCTGAGATGTTTGAATTGAAATGTACAAATGTGTGACTTGAAATATGCTTTTATTTGATGTTTGAAGATATACTGTAACAATTTTAATTTATTAAACTGGTGGTTGATTCTTCAGTTGATTGAACATTTTACGAAAAATGTACAGAGTGTAATTAATTTCAGATCTGTTGTGAAAAAATGTATTAACAGGTTTACATGTCAAGAAGTTCCCCTACTTTATTAATACCAATATTGTTACTGACTGCTATTGCTTGTAATTTGATTAGACAGACAAACATAGCAACACTGTGAAGAAATGCAATTGAGGTCTACGGTTGAAAAAAAAGGAACGGAAATAAACCTGATGTGCTAAAATCAAAATGTTCTGTAAATGGTTGTGTGCAATAAGATTGGTGAATGAAGTCAGACAACTTCAGGCATACAACATTCTTGTATCTTGACTCAACTAATAGTGACAAAATGTAATGCAATGATAAACAAAATCTAGTACACAATATATCATGGCCAAGTCACCTGTGGGAACATTTTATATCATTTCCAGTGTGAAGTTTCTCATTAACTTGCAGTTGGGATGAATAACGGAGGGAGAGTGACTTTTGGGACGTTTGGTCGATGGTGAGACTTAAGTCCCTGCTGGTTCCTTTACGTTCCTCAACATTTCTCTCTCCTCCTCCGCCATGGCTTCGGACATCTTCCTGGTTCTAATGGAACACACAATATGTTAGCCATTTGGTGTAACATGATTTCTGACTAATGCAACAAATAAAGGAGAGAGGTTAAACCGCCAGAGCTACTGAAAGTGTGTGTCTTGTCTTCACCTGGTGAAAACAGGTGGCAAGATAACAGCGCGGGGGTGCGCTGTAAGGACGAGCTCTCCTCTGACCGCTTCCATCATCAGGTTCTGGAGGGTGTTCAGCAAAACATCCTCACACATGTCAGCGGGCACGTGCTCGGTGTGTGGCGTGTTTCGTGTTTGGGGCTTGTTTCTCGAACGTCCCGCAGTTCCCTCACTGTCCGCTGCGCTGTGCTGTTCTTTCTGTTCCGCTGTCCCACTCAACGGAGTCTGAGGTTTGGGTGTAAGGTGAGAAACTGTGGGGCAGTCGGGAGGAGGGGGGGAGGATGGAGATGAGGAGCAGGGAGAGGAACTAGTTTCTCGAAGCCGGTAGGGGAGGGGCTTGGACGGCAAAGTATTTTGATAGTGTGTGAAGGATGGATGATCGAGTACGTCCCTGGAAAAAGAAAGACGCTAATTGATACACACACAAATACACAATTTCCTACAATGCTCTCCACTGTAAATTCAACCATCTCCATAAAAGCTAATCCTAAAAACAAGAAACTCCGGTACATAGGTCAGGGTGGATGTCTGAATCTAAGCCTTTTCTGGGTGTCTGTGTAAATGTTACCTGAGCAGAGCGGTGAGTACACGCATGGTGATGTCTCTCTCAGGGCCATGTGTGGTTGAGGGCAGCCCAGCGGGAAAGGAAGTGCTTAAAGAAGTGGTTTCAGATTGCTGGGCCTTGACTGACTGGAAGCATCTTTTAGTGAGACAGCACACGCGTAAATGTTTCTGTGGTGTGCATCAAAGCTCAGTCTGTCTTTGTGCCTGTGATGCAAAGAGTAAAGTGGATATTCTTTACCTATAGTGCTCATTGGACTGGTCAGGGAGGTGTGAAAGGTACTCCAGCAGGCTGTGAGAGTGTGCTGTAACCCCGAGATGCAGCAGAGCAGGTTGGGGGGGTTCAGGGCGCATCAATGACTTTGCGGTTTCTCGCTGGGCCCGACGCTCAGCTCTCGACATCTTGGTACATATCGTGCCCACTGTTCCACAGCCACCACTGGGACAGATAGGAGGAAGAGTCTGGAGGGGAGAGACTCGATATGAAGCCAGGCATTTGTTTTACTGCATGTCTGTAATTGAATTTTGATTACTTTCATATTTGTTTCAGAAGAGAGGCTTTATATTTGGAGGAAACAAAGACCACCTTGTATTTCCTGAGTGGTGGCCCTTTATTTAGTGGAGCTGCTACAGGTTCCTGTAACAAGACAAAGAGTGAATATGGTGAAGAAGGCTGTTATATCGCTGTCGAAAATATCAATTTCAACTTGCGGAAGGACCTCATCTATCAGAACTGCTTGGCTTTCTGTAAGATTTTTATCCGTGATAGTGAATTCATCTCGCCGTCTCTCTGTCTCTTCCTCCCAACGCTGCAAAGCATCATGATACCGAGTCAGTGAGGCTTCCTGGAGAACCTGGAGAGGGGAGGAGAGAACGCTGTGTGTATCGTCCGTACTTTGTAGAAACGATTAACTTCCAACAATTGTGATGAAAACGGCATTCAATATTGGACTAAAATCCACCTTATGCCACTTAATGCAGCTTTAAATATCCACTAGTGCTGCTGTGGTACCTGGCAGATGACATCCAGCTGATAACAAGTGGGGTAGTCAGTAGAGGTAAAGGTAAGGACACAAAGGGCACTCTCCCCTGGACACAGACCTCCTTGTTCTGGATGGATCTGCACCACCTGACACGACACAAAGCACACATACAAGTACGTGAGAATAACCGATGTACAAAATAGGTGTATTTGCGCTGTATGTGACAGACAGTCCGACACATAGCGGGAGGATCTGCCTGTATCTTCTTCAAAATAGTGACATTTACACACATACATAAGATGTTATTCACAGGCTACATGTACACCTTCCTGTACCTGCTGACAGCTCTCCTTCACCCATTTATAGTGGACAGAGTCTGTGTGGGACACATTGGTGAGGAAGAGGATTCTTGAAGATCGTGAGCAGACTGGGATGTTGCCAAGAGAGACACTGTCCTCCGACAGAAACGCCACCTACACACCCACACCCACACACACACACACACACACACACACACACACACACACACACACACACACACACATTGAGATGAATGTATATACAGCCTCAAATGGGCACAGACACAAAAAGCAGAAGACTTGTTAGACTGCTGGTATTCAGCAGAATGAATACAAGTAAAAACATGATTTGGAAAGAGAAAAACTGCTTTCACCTGTCCCGGGAAGGACACTCTCTTGACACGGGGTTCAGATGCTTTAGTATCGCTGCAGTTAAATGGGTTTGTGGAGCCCAGTGTGGGAGAATCAAACCCACATCCTTCAAACCTCACCAGTGTGGAGTCTCCATCCTGGACATGGATAGGAATATCCATCTGGTGACGCAAAATCACAGGGATTGGATCTAGGTACTTAGCTAATGGTAGAAATGGTATGTGTCATGTGTCATTATTCTGAATAAATGAATGAATGAAAACTCATGAAATGTTTGTATCCGTCGGTGCCAGCTTCATTTCTAAATTGCTATAAACTTGTTTACAATGCTACAGCGAAAACATGTACAATGGAGAGAAGCATGGTGCCTACAGTACATACTGCACATATCAGTTGTATAAACAGGTTTGAGGGGACAGTGGTAAGAGGGCAGAGGAAGGAAGGCTGCATGGCTCAATCCTTACATGGTAGATCTTAGCCTCCAATGGAGAGAAGATCCACTCCAGCATGGCCGTCCTCCCAGGTAGGAGCTCTCCCTCTGGATTGAGGCAGACCAGCACCGGATGGTTAAAGTTGTCCACCTTTAGCTGTGACAACACAGCCGTGTCCACCTCATAACGGAGAGGGACTGCACCACAATTGTGTAGTTCATACACCTGCAGGAAAAACAACCCCGGGTTTTGTGGATCACAACTATGTTGAGATTTCTGATGGAATCCAGTTCTGCAAGCTAAATAATATAAATCTGTGGAAGCTGTTTCACTGAATATGAGTTCATATATGAAATATTAAACTATCGATAAGAGTGTGATTCATTTCAGCTCTTTGTGAATAGGCCACTCCTAGTAAGCTTTATGTTGGAGAAATTGAACACACCTGCTTCGGCGGAGTACAGTCCCCAATAGTGACAGAGGTGAAGACATGTCGTTTGGAGGCAACGTGGAGACAGGGCCTGTCTTTCTGCACCGTCAACCCCTGAAAGTTCAGCTGCACACAGAACACCACCAGGTCAAGGGACAAACAGGAATACTACCACTGAACTGAAAACATGTTTTTAATTGTAATTTAGATTTTTTTGTGTTGTTAGACTAAGAATAAATACCAGGATCATGAAAATGTATATGGAGTTCTGCCTCACCAAAATCTCTCTACCATAAGAAAGTTTGAGCATGACAGGAAACCGATCTTTCCCAGCAAAGTCATGTCTGTGAAGGACAAAGTTGAGATTATTGTGGGATCATATTATTAGCGTTATCTGCTCTTACGTAACTCTCCTCCTTGCCTGTATTAGCCAAGTGTCTGATGTCTTATTCTGTGCTTTATTCCTTGCAATGATATCTGACCTGTGGGTGAAGTGTACTGTCCTCTGCTGGCCAGGGAGCAAAGTGCCAGAACGGGGAGAGATGCTGAACAGATGGTTGTCTTGAACCTGACAATGATGTGAAGATATGGGAGGTTAGTGTCAGTATGGGTTTCAGAACCCATACTGACAATATTAAAGTCTCAGTCAAGTTCAAACACGTGATCAAATCTACAGATGATTCCTGTGCCTGACCTTCATCTGGTACAGTTCAGTGCTGCTGAACTCTCCAGTCTCTGCCCAGTACTCCAACTCTATCTGTTGGTCCGCTGGAAACAAGAAAGCCCTAATGTTGAAGAGAAGGCCAAAAATCATTAAAATCAGAGATAAGTAGAAAAAAAGTCCATTCAAATTCCTCTGTACTTCACAATCCATAGGAGAGGACACTGTACTGTGAACATAAAGTGAGCGATGTATGACACGTATAAATAACATGCTGAATGCAGTTATCTTTACCTTGGATTGACTGTAATCTCAACATTCTGCTGTTTACTCACCAGTCTACAGGGATGGAGCCCGGGTTGTGAAACATCAACACAAATATTGAGGACTCTGAATTCATGGGAGAGGCACCGAAGTTGAAATCCAACATATCTTTGGTGAAGACTGAAGGAAAACTGCTCAGACTAGATGCAGGAAGAGAAGACATAAAGACAAAATATAATATTCATGTGTTATTCATCTTCCTTTTGTATTAAAGAAACAATCAAATCATTATAGAGAATCAAACAAAAACGGACTGAAATGTAAAACCTCACAACTAAATAATTTATCTTGGTATCTTTTTACAAACAATATTAATTGAACATATTCTTCCCCTCACCTGTGCATGGTAGGGGTTCTGTAAGTGAGTTCTGCAGGGGCCGGGTTGGACAGCATGTGCTCATTAAGGCTGTCCAGTGAGAAGAGTTTCCATAGGTGCGCCTTGCTGAGTCTGCCCACACCGCCACCGCTGCACACATCAATCACCTGCAGGGTGGGAAACACGCCTTTAGCTCGCACCTCACACACTGCTTGAGGAGGAGAGGATACAAACCCTGAGGAGAGAGACAGACAGATATAGAAAGGAGAAAGAGCAGTAAGTATCAATAACAGAAAACAAAATAGCAGAATACATTCAGGTTTGCAGTGTTTGTGTTTTCTATCTACCACTGGCATTCAGCATCTGGTAGCTGATGGTCCACAGGTACTGGGCTCGTCTGTGTGGTCTGACAGTGGATCGGAGCAGCATTGTGGAGTGTGAGGCGATGGTTCCCCTCTCACAGTCCAGCTGTAGGGCTAACGGGCCAGACGGGACAATGTTAGTCAACACTGGACCAACTACATCTGTATCTGCTGTGGTCAGCACTCAATCTTCTTTCCACTCTATTATCCGTCTTCATTTGGTCATAGTTTTAAGTTAAGTTAGAGCAGGTGAGGTCACCGCACTGGTACTGACTTAGCATTGACATAGTTGGAGTTACACAAACCACATAGGTTGTGCAGTGATCACTCTTCATTTGCCTTTACTGACAAGTTCACATGCTAAAATCAAAACTCTGCTGAGAGCTGATCCATCATGTAAATACAGAATGTAAAAGACAGCAAGGACCCCACAAAAGATAATACCATTGGGCTCAGTCCCAGGATCATAAGTAAGATCCTCATCCAGAAGTGTCTGCTGTACAGAGAGGCAATAGGAGACAGGACAGGGGCTGTTGTTCACCAGAGGAACCTGAATTGCCCGACAGCTTCCAACCAGAATCTCTCCCACATCCAGAACTGCTTTCTCCGCCTGAGGGGGGGAAACAATGATGCATACACTGCTTTGTCTTCTTGAAAATTCACATACAGCTCAAGTACATACACACATATGCATACATCGATACATGTACACACACATACAATTACACACAATGACAGTCCCACCTCGATGAATCCTTTAGAGCCCAACCCCACCACTTTAAGGGTGAGGTGTGACTCGTTACATCCAGGAGTCTGGATCGGCCAGAAGGTGAGAGTGGGCTTGAGTGTGTATGTTTTTTCTCCCTGTGGCCTGAAGGACCATATCTGGACCTGTAATGCCAACCAGTCACAAACAATAGTACAAAAAAAAGGTAAATAAAATGAGCTGTTAAAAGGTGTCATCAAAAGCACAGTCTCTGCTTAAATAAACACAAGTCTCTCACTGAGCTCTCATTGGGATGCAGTTCACCAGCATCTGGTTCAACAGAGATAAGCTCCTGGTCTGGCTCTGGAATGCTCCATTGGAATCTATCACAAAGGACAATCACAGAAAGCCAGCTGCAGACAAGATTAATGATGCTTGGATAAGTCCAGACCGCAAACAACACTTAGGGGGCGACTGTGGCTCGCTGGGTTAAGAGGGTCGTCGCAAGGTCGGGGGTTCGACCCTTTGGCTGGTATATGTCCTGTGTCGAAGTGTCCCTGAGCAAGACGCTCAACCCCTAACTGCTCCCCGGGCGCTTCTCAGCAGCCCACTGCTCCCAATAAGTTGGTGATGGGTTAAAAGCAGAAGCTAAACTTCGTATATGTGTAAAAATGTATATGACAATATAATAAATGTCTTCTTTCGTTCTTTAAATACACTGAAAAATGTCAGAAATACAGCACTGGAATAACAACCATTATGTCAACCAACCGTAGAGGTAGGCGGCTGAGGTTCCTGATGTGGTGAGAGCGCTGCGTCCGAGAGCCCACAGCTGTTGGCTGGAAATATAAACTGTTGTCTCCTTCCAGAGACACACACAGCTTTTCCACCACACTGACGACTGTCAGTTCCTAAAGGACACAGAAACAGATCCACAGATAAAATAGCCCGCAAGCAAAGTGTGGTGAGTGAGACAGCTTTTGTCCTCCGTGTTCCTGCGTAGTGTGTACGGTACCTTTGTATGTTTAGCTGCATTGAGCCGAAGGTGTAAACCGAATCCCTGTTTGGGACTGTCTTCTGTGGGCGTTGTTCTGAGGGTGAGGATTTGGTGTTTACCGGGCTGGATCAGACCACAGCTCGGCACTACAGACACAGACTCTGCCAATGCGGCGTTTGAGCTGTGGTCCAGACAGAAAGTGAGGGGCAGGTCTCCAGAATTGTGGAGGAGCACTGTCCGATAGGAAAGAACTCCAAGGGCTGGAAACACCTTGAAAGAACAAAATATATCAGTTACCAGAGTATTAAATCTTAAGAGTATGGCAGTGATACAATGCGAGAGAGACAGATACGCTGTAACATTTGAGTTCTTTCTCTTGCTTGTATCTCACCACTTGAGGAGGCTGCAAGGAGCACCATGGGATGAAATGCTCTTTGCCTGGCTGAAAGGAATGGCCTATGACTCTGACAGTCACACACCAGGGTGGACACAGCAGTCGCCCCTCTATGTGACAATTGTCCTGCAGCATCCAGGGAAGAGAGACAATATAGTCACAGCCAAATGTGTTGCATTACACTGCGGTTCTTTTGTATTTGAACTTTCAACAAAGTCAGGTGACAGATTTGAGTGGTTTGAATGATTTTTGAGACATTTATTAAGAAAGAGAAAGGCACAATCACTCGATGTGATGGAATTTTTGTCCATAGATTTTCGAACAAGCACTACCTTATAGTATGCAAAGCACTCAAGTTGCGCTCCGTGCAGAGTATTGAGCTGCTTGGGGTCATAGGTCACTCTGAATGAAGTGGATTTTAGAGGAGCCAGGTCACATGACGAGGGAGAGACGGTGAACGGAGAGTCCTGGGCAGCAGTCCACACCAGGCTGGAGCAGAATCACATGCATCAGAGACCAGATTGAGCAAGAGAAAACAGTAAAACAGATATTCTAGTCAGGTTTCATTTAAAAAACAAAAAGCGTGTGTATGTTGTGACATATTGAGAAGTCAGTGCAAGAAGTGATACCTGAGTTTCCCCCTGGTGTGGTTGGTGATGGAGACAGGCTGAGAAGAAGTGGATGAAGTCGACAGAGAGGAGGATATTTTGTGATTGAACAGTAGCTCACTGGGCACCACAGACACATGTGGAGAGGATAAAGAACTGCAAGAGAGGGGATCCATGCAACCCAAGCAGGACTGATAATATTCCTCCATGGGAGTTCTCTTGTCTGGTCCCTGGTGTGACTGCTAGAAGATGACACAGAGAGAGAGAGTGAGAGAGACAACACCAAACCTTTACTGTGCGCTTTACTGGTGACATATGGTATTCATAGCATATAGTGATTTAATTAATGTTTTCTTATAAATTATTTAAAAACTAGACAAATCTGCACGTTTCATCTCTCTTTGGCACTTTACCTCCTCGACCGGGCAGGACACTCCCTGTTGGTCCACTTTGTTTTCTTGCTGCATGGCTGTGAGAGTGTCCGGCGGGTCCTGTCTGCGGTACCAGTGGAGCTTGTAAAGAACCAAGTGCTCAGGTTTCAGTATCACTGGTTGCTGGAGCTCTGAGTGACAAGTACCAATCAGGTCAAGGAATACGGGGTCCTACAGGAAAGAGTAATAGAATGAATACTGATGATGTTTGTGTGTGTGCTGTGAGTGTGCATGCATCTGCATAGTGGCTCTTACCCTGTGCAGTATGATACATGTCACTCTCCTATGATGTGCAATCGGCTGCGTGGGCCTATAGACCGCCTTGAGTGTGGTATGGCTGTGTGGGCATAAAGTGCCACTTGCTGGCTGGATGCTGAACACACTGTTCCCAGAACAGTCGAGGTCCCATAGGTAGAAAGCCTCAACAGGCGCAGAATTAACCAGCTCCACTGTCTGTACGACTGCTCCGCCTTCCTCAACACAGCCAAAGTCCAGCACAGCGGAGGACAAGGAAACTTTGGGACCTAGTTACAAAAAAAAAAAGGTGTTTATACAACTATCTAGCTGTAGATTCCCTTCCTTTTTTCATGCAAAAAAAGAGGAATATGCTAGTGGGGTACGCACTGTGCCTTACCTACACCGTTTCCAGTGAGCTTGAGCAGAGTTTCATTTAATGCCCCTCTACATTTTACAGATAAGTATTCCACAGAGACACTATCCACCACAGCCGGAGTGTAGGTGACTACAGCCCGTAGTGATCCTCCAGGTGCCACCTTACATCTGGTCACATCCCAGCTGAACTCCGAGTCCAACAAATGGACCCCACTGGACAGTCGGGAAAGAGAGAATGACGCAGTTACCTGGAGGAGAGGGGCAAAAAGAGCGATGACAGGGAAGGTCATTGAGAGTTTGCACTTTGAGTTTGCACTTTGTGTATCTTTGTGTACTACTTACAGGGGAGGGGTTGAAGATGTCAAAGTGTTTCTGTAAACTTTGTGCGATAGCCACAGAGCCAAAGTGCAGCTCTGGAGCACACTGTTCTTTGTCATCCTTGGTACCTGGATGTCTCAGCTGAAGACATGGGTATTTGGCTGAGAAAGAAGTCAGAGTCCAGACAAGAGGAAAGTGGGAGAGTATTGGTTCCTTATTGACCCATCATCTCTATGCAAAAAGTCTTCTGATATCTATTTAACCACATATACTAGATCCAAAATCTGTGCATTATTAATCTCTTGCGTCCTGTCTCCTCTGTTAGTGCTAGTAACGGTACCTATTCCCTGCAGCAGCACACTGCAGCAGCTCTCGGCCTTGTCCCCTTCTTCTCCAAACCTGCAGCTGGCTTGTTGCTGGTACACCAGTGCCTCTTGTGGTCGGAAGACCACAGTGATGTGACACTCCTGACCGGGCTTCAGCAGGCCTTGCTCAGGGCTTAGCTGGAACAGTGCTGTGCTCTTCCACTGGAAGCATGTCTGGAGTTTACTGTGGGAAGAAGGAGAGAGGAGAGAGAGATTTATTAACAAGAGTGAAGTGGAGTGAAAGGGGAAAGAGTTTGACATTATTTGTTTAACTACAAACACACCAATCAGAACATAAATATGCAAACAGTTCAAAAACATTCCTACAAAGCATTCTGCTTTCTTTCCTCCCGGGTTATTCATCCCTCCTACTTTTCTGCATTAGTCTAAAGCACACTCACACGTACCTGACATTTTTGAGCAGGAAATTGGTATTGGAGGAGTTTTGAACAGCACAGAGCGGCAGCAGCACGGAGTCAGGCACCTCCAGGGCATGGCAGGGAATGATGGCACGGAGACATACCTGGAA
The DNA here is from genome assembly GCF_023349555.1 of Cebidichthys violaceus. Classification (NCBI taxonomy): domain Eukaryota; kingdom Metazoa; phylum Chordata; class Actinopteri; order Perciformes; family Stichaeidae; genus Cebidichthys; species Cebidichthys violaceus. Next base: position 5,101,279 of record NW_027176274.1, on the reverse strand, counting down.
GCTGCCATCTTTACCTTGAAACTCAATGCTGTCTTCATACTCACACTGTCCCAAGCAGTCAGACAGACAGACAAACAGACAAAAAGACATGAGACAGTAGATTATGTTACATCTCTTTTATATGGATGATGGAAAGTTGTTTGTCTAGAAATGCCAATTCAGCCCACATGTGATAGCCCTGGGCCGTAATACTTTCATATACTAATAAGAGCTATTAATAGATGCAATTATGTATAAGATTGTGATGTGTTACCCTCTGGAGTGGTCTGAAGCAGATTGGCATGGAGAAAGAAGTCCCTGGGCTGAGAACTATGATTTGAGGAATGAAGGTGGTGAAAAACTTGGACACTGGAGGCCTGTGAGGAATCAAAGATGTGATATTGTGTCAATACTTAGCTCACATATGTGTGTTTGAATATCTATGACCATGTGCGTTTGTAAGACCTGACATGTAGCTTCTGCAGCTTGCTATGAATGTTCTTTAACGCTAATGTCTTGGTGAACTCTCTCCCCAGGTCCCAGTCCTCCCAGACCAGCTCTGACTTCAGTTCCAACCCTGAGAGACGGCTTCTTTGGCTGGACGCTTGTCGTCGGTACTTTCCGTCCCGGTGCCTCTGGTGAATCCCTGGATCCTGCAGAGTTGGAGCGTTGCAGGAGATGTGAGTTTTGGAAAGTTTAAATAATATAAATTACTTTTCAAGAAACTTCAGAAGACATTGTAAATTGAACATTTAGTATTTCATATTTATTGCAGCGCTTGAACAGCCATACTGATAAATATCAAAGGCCACAATCTCTACAAGCACTGAGTTGTGTAATTAAATTATAGGTGTCGACTGCTGTGGCTCATGGACTATTTTGCTTATTCAGGGAGTGACAAAAACTGATCAATATTAACACACAGGTAAAGTAAAAATGTCGGTTGCAAATGAAAAGCAGACCACAAGTTATTTATTAATATTAGCACCAAGCTGTTTCAATTCAAACTTTAGTTACTTTGATATCCTTCCCAGCGGTGGAGGGCCTCCATGGTGCTCCTGAAGCCTCCGCTAACATGGCTGGAGAGAGACAGAAGGCATCCAACGTCAGCTAGACGTCAGCTCAACATTACAACATATAACTGGGTTAAACTACAGAGGAAGGCGTCTGGTGGCGTTCACCATGGTTTTGGGGATTTGTTGTCACATTTATTACAGTTTCACTCTGAGAGTCATCGAGCCAAAACACAGCTGACGTTACGTCGAAGACCACGTTGAGAGTGTTCATGGAATTAACGTAAATTAAGACCATAGCTATTAGCAGTTAGCTAACAGAGGGATAGAAGGCTGACAGCTACACACACTCAACACGTTTCTAAATTAAATACACTAACGTCTCCTTACCTTCTTTCAAACGTCAAACAACAAAGCGTGCAAACTACAGCTTTTCATGTATTATTTAGGAATGAAAGCACCGCTATCAACAATCAAACGTTTTGTCGGCCACGGCGTTACCACGGCAACGAGCAACTGTTTAAAATCACAATAGTAATTACGGCAGCAGAGGAGGGACATACACAATTCGCAAACTGGTAGTAGGCCTTTCTATAAATACTAGGGAGTGTTTTTAGGACATACGATGTTATGACTTATTGTTGTGACTTATTAAGAAGTTGTGATACAAATGCTGTCCATGAATCGATGACAAAACTCAAGCAATCCCCCTCCAGCCACAAAGTGTGTTATACATATGAATATTAAATTGCATTGATTGTCATTTACTCTCTTGATTAGGCTCAACACATATGAATGCAACTTTATTTTTCAAACTATTCACCTCCACAAAAACACTAGTGTTGCTTTTAGAGTAAAATATATTAAATTATACAATGTTAAATTATATATTGACAACATAACATGCTTCATATGAGAGCAGTTTACAAAACACAGGGAAAATGTTAAAGTAAAAAACATACAGTATGTGCAGCCACTTCTTTGTGTGTGTGTGTGTGTGTGTGTGTGTGTGTGTGTGTGTGTGTGTGTGTGTGTGTGTGTGTGTGTGTGTGTGTGGCTTTAACTAAATACAACATGCAGTTTCAAAAAGATAACACAAAACAAAAGGTTGACTATTATACAACAACATTTCATGATCATAAAGCCAAAGCTAAGGCCCCAAAACTTTAATTGGGTGAATATCAATCCATTATTTGTCTTGTTACAAATATGAAAAGAATGTAAATATTGGTGAAATATTTGTCCAGCATTTGTAACAGACCTGACAACAATGTAACACTGACACTCTTCACAACACGAGTCTCCAAGTTGTTTTTTTCTTCTGTTTCTTCCTCCACTACCATGAAAGTGCTATCATCACCCCCATGTATACAGTTTAAGTACATCCATAGATAAATTAGTTCATTGCAAATGACAGGACAGGAACATAAGCTTTCAGTATGTTTGTACTGTTTAAATCACAAGTAAATCATGCACAAAAATGTCCATTATAATTCAGAATTATTGGATGAGTCTGAAGTCATAACTCAGATGGATTACTGAGCATTAAACCATTACATTTCTAAGCACATAAAAGTGGCATTATTATGGGTTGATGTTATCAGTTTTCATATCCAGCCCAATGTGCAGATGTCGACATACCCTTTGGCTAATTTGGGTGCTCCAGGTACAGATATATGGCACCATGTTGGGCTGTGAATGATCCTCTTCATGCCACCTGATTGCATTGTGTATTGTCTTCTCAAGAGTAATAAACATAAAACGACATACAATAAAAGCATGCTGAACTTTATAACTATGCGAAAGCCCCACTTCTTGTTCTTGAGCCTCCCTCCTCCAGTTCCTCCTCAGAGTAAGAACTGTAGTTCCCTGTTCCTCCTCCAGCATGCCTCATGAAGCCTACAGAGCCTAAAGAGCCTGCCCTCAGCACTTCCATCTCCTCTTTTTCCTCCTCCTCATCCCCTTCTATCTCCTCTTCATCCTCCAGGCTCGAGCTGTGTGAATCACTCTGAGGCTTGGTGCTGTGAATATCCCTCCCAGCTCTTTCCTTGTCAGTCAGTGGCACTGCTTGGTCCTTGGCTTTGCGACTTCTCTTCCACTTCATACGTCTGTTCTGGAACCAGATCTTAACCTGGTGAAATACAACAGGAATCATTGCGGTTAAACCGTGTAAACATATTTTAGTTGTGTGGGATTCAGGGTGGAAAAATGTCTTCTCCTTCTCTGAAGGGATTTGTTGCTGGGGATGGGAAGAATGCTGAAAAAGCAGGGCTCCATAAGATGAGGAAGGTAAGCATAACAACTTGACAGTGACTTGAAAGGATGTGGATAAAGGGAATACACTCACACACAACAACAACAAAAAATGTATGTGATCTAATATTCAATACAGTACATCCTGGCTCTGCCTCTCTCACCTGAGTCTCAGTCAGCATGAGTGAAGTGGACACCTCAAAGCGCTTAGGCCTGGACAGGTACTTGTTGAGCTTGAACTGGTTTTCTAATTGCAGCAGCTGCTGGCTGGTGAAAGCTGTCCTGGGCCTCCGACACTTCCCCAACAAACCTGCCTGGGCCGGGACTGAAAACAGAGACAGTAGCAGAGTTAAACAGTAGCAGAGAGTTTACTTATTCTGTCCATTTGTCATTATTTACATTTTCTCATTTTCATCTAATAACCCTGCCTACTGCTATTATGGATAGTGGGCCTATAATCAAAAGAGGCCTACAGAAGCCTATAAGCGAAAGTAAGAAAGGAAAAAAAAGAATTCATTTGACGGATATTTTTCTAAAAAATCCTCACGAAATCTTCTAGTTTGCTTTCCCTTAAGTCTGTCTGTCTGTCTTCCTGCCTGTATATCTTGTTTTCTCTGTCCGTTAACATTTATTGCCATGATGTGAGGTCGTGGTGAGAGGATATTGCTTTGGAGGGGTAATAAACCATCACAGGAGACCATTACCTTAATGAAAACATTGTAAATGTTATCAATTGATTAAGTAGGTCTATTTCAGGTGTTACCTTTATACCGTAAATATTGCATGTTTTTTTACGATGTACATTGTCCTTAAGAGACAGCATCTAAATATCACGGCCCTTTCAACACCAATACCAACAGACAGGTGTTAGGAGGCTCTAACAACATTAATAAATTGGCTGTTGACCTTACCATAACAAAAATAAAATGACACAGCACCTGCTTATGTCAAATAACATTGTAATCAAAGGTAAACAAATGTAATCCATTTCATTTTAATTAGGTCTAAGCTGGAGTTGTTATATCCTGCATTCAAAAAAAGATTTGTAAGGCAATTTGCGTATAACGTATTTAACATATACACATATTTTATAAATGAGAACAATTAATACAATAAACTAAAATTTTAATTAAATAAATATATTTATATTTATTTAATAAATATTTAATATTTCAAATTTCATAAATATAGTACTTTATTGATACTGTGTATGGTATTACATGATTATAATTAATGTTACCAATTTAATTTAAAAATGCACATTTAAACATATTAGTATTATTATTAGTAGCATTAGTAAGAGTAGATTATCATTATTATTATTATTTTGAATCTTAGCTAACTATGGCCAATGCATGTCATTTTTAAGGATTGTTTAACCTCTGGATAAACATCATGCATTTTAGTTCTCTCACCATTTTAAGTTACAGGAAGTAAGAATGATGAAATTCAGGAAACACGGAGCTTCGCTTACCTCCATATTCTCCGAGTCTGGGTATCATCATCCCGGCTCTGATCCAGGGATCCAGCGGGAGCGTCGCCATGGCCCCTTTCAGCTGCTCGGGGTATGGCTGGACCAGCTGCGTAAAACCGGGGTATATGAAGGCGGGGTGGTGGCCTCCGAGCGCTGCCAGAGGATACATGGAGCCCGGGTGCATTCCGAGAAGACCGGCTTGGTGCAAAGCAGTGAAGCCAGACTGGGACAAGCTGAAGACCTGTGATTTGGATAGGACTCCTGGCGGGGCTGGAGAGGAGTTTGTTGGGTTCGGATGAGGGGAGGGCGTCTCTGAGCCGCAGTTTGACACCGGACTGCCGTCGGGACTTCTGCTGTAATACAAACCTGGGGACGCACCATCGCTGTCCGTCCTCTGCTCCACGTCGTGCGCCAGTAGCGCATCAATACGAAAGTTTTTAGATTTCTCCATGGTGGTAGTCATTCTGTGAATTTGTATAAACTTTGAAGTGAAGTGTCTCTAACTTCTGAACACACTAAGTTATCAGAAACTGCTATATTCTTACTACTTTTCCGTGTCTTTTTTTCTGACCCACTCCTCTTAAGCGTCTGCGTAAAAAAAAAAAACCACTTCGCTCACTCCAGCAGTGAGCTGGGAAATTACTCGCACCCAATAGCGCAATAAAGTCTGCTGCGTCGTGATTGGCCAGAGCCCCACAAGGGCAGGATGTATGCTCTTTCTTTTAAAGGGTTCATTTTAGGCATTGGTGCACGCCTGCATGTTGCATTCTACAAATACTATTCAATAGTCCTAATTCTTTACGTTCTTAACATTCACAATCCTATCATAGAAGAATCGGTGTGTGACTTTCCATCTTTCAGTTTGTCTGTTATCTGTCTGGCAGTTTGACCTCCATTATCATGTCTCAGGTATGATTGGGGTGTAACTTCACACACACAGTTCAAAACTATATTGCGTCGATTACTGTAATCTCACTGTATGACGAAATTCATCTTTTTACAACTCAGTCTTCATTAAATTTGATTGCCTGCTAAGGTTGACAGAAACCCAACGGTTCTTATCAGTGGTTGCTGCTATGATTATCGCTCATCACCACACCATGGAGCAAATAAAGGGGCAGTAAACTGACAAGAGTGTAAACTCATTTTCTCTCCTTGCAGACCAGAGCCACACACAACCAGGTGAGACATGTTAAGCACTAATGTCTATGAAAAGCACTTTATAAATACATTTCACTTATACTTTTACTTACAAAGTCCTGCACCAGCTGTCTGGCACTAACTCCATCACAACAGACGTTATAATATGCAAGGGTTCCTATAAAAGGTAGTGAGATTTGTGCATAGGTAGCCCATAACTTATTTAATATTTTTGGACTTTTATTGTGTTTATTAGAGCAGCTGGAAAACGACAGGAAAGAGGGAAAAGAGAGGAGACGACCTGCAGCAAGGGCCGCAGGATGTAAGGCCGCTAGTAGTCCATAACTGATGAAACTGTACATTGCAACATTTTATATACATAATTCCGCATACAGTTTCGCAAAGACATCTTCTTGTCAACCTGAAGCTGATTCTTACCTGATCTGGAACGATTTCTCCATGTAAGACTTCAGATGGACCTGTTCTGCTTCGCCTACAGCGTCCAATCTGCATCTATCTGCCACAGTTCAACCAGTGGGGATTTCCTGCTGGTTTATACTGGACTGATAAGAGACAGTCAGAGGCCTGGGAAAACAAACTGCTCTCACTTCAAAGACAAACACACCAACACCTGCTGAGCTACACAACAGAGAAACTTAAAGATGCATATGTGTGTGCAGGCATGTGTTTCTGCTGTATGACCATCGAGGAAAAAGATTGTCTGATTATTATCATATGACAGTTTTCAGACATACAATTTAACCGGTAATCAATGTTCTCCAAGTTACAAAGAGAAAGGATTTTATATAGTTCATTAGAACCGCAGTTGAAGATAAGACTTAGTTTATTGAACTGATAAAGCTTCTTTATTTGACTCATAAGACACAAACGTATGAAGACGCTTTGATGTTTAAAGTCATCTCTCAGAAACAGGTTAATAATTAACATGTTCCATCATCAATCATTACTAAGACTCTGATAGACCCATTCACATAGACCACAGTAGAGTCAAAGCAGAGCTGTAAGAAATGGCTATAAGAAAGCGGTCATACTGCATACTTTGCACATGTTTGTCTGGTAATCATCCTGCTGAAGACATAACCACTTGTTTGAATCTGTGAGAATATGAAATGAACCTGCTCAAGGATCTGGAGCCCTTAACCCTGACCACTGTTTGTTTATTAATTGTTTGCTAAGTGAGGTCCCAAACTTAAGTCAGTAATTAGTTCATCAATTATGTTATAATCAGCAAGATGTACTTGCTGAAAAAAAAGATTTTGACAGTGATTTGCCTTCATATCCGTGTGGGTTTTCCTCCTGGTAATCAGGTTTCCCACATGTTAGGCAAATTTGTTTAAATCAAATAAATAATCAAAAATAAGTTCACTGTGTTGGCCTTTCTAAATGAATGTATACAGTATACATACATATAAAGTAGAAGTGCTGGTATCTTTTTGTGATTTAAACAACACTGAAGCTGATCAATAAAGCAAACATATGTTAAAAATGTGTATTTTAGGTGCTGGTTAAGAAGGTACTGGTTGGCTAATAAACAATAATGACAAACAGGTGAGTGGGGGTGACCGTGCCTAAGTGGAGAGCAGGGAAGCCTTTCAATCAGAGGGTCGTCGGTTCGATCTCCTGCTCTACTAGTCTCATGTCAATGTGTCCTTGAGCAAGACACTTAACCCCAAAAATTGCTCCTGTAGCTGTGTCTACGGTGTGTAGATAGATACTGAATTGTAAGTCGCTTTGGATAAAAGCGTCTGCTAAATGACTGTAATGTAATGTAAGGTGACCATCATACCTAACAGGTGTATGGATATTTTTATAATAAACATTATTCACTGGTAATTATTTAGCTGTCATTTAATAATTAACAGACAGTTGTAAACTACTTTAACATCTTTTCTTTCTAAATGTGAATCACTGACATAGCTTGAAGTGGGCCGGTACTTTCCAGAACGCAGTACCACTTGTACATTTTACTCTTTGGCATAAAGTGACTTCTTACTTGAGCACGGACACTTTTCACTAGCTGTCGGTGCGCCTTCCTGCCCTCTACATATCAGGTTCTCTGGGTGATTCAAGATCAGACGGGGCAGCAACAGTGTTGTATTGTGAACCTCAACATTATTTTATCATTTAGTTTTCTGAATCTTTTAAATTAAAGAATTATGGACCTTTGCACCTTTCCCAAAACAGTGGCAAGTCGTGGCGGCTGAGCTTGCCACAGAAACTAGCGTTACACTAAACACTGAACTAGTATATAGATGTTTGGGGTCTTGTCTGTGATTGGTCATCTGCGGTTTACAATAACTGGAGTGATGTAGATCAAGCTTCATGTGATCAGGTGATTCTTACTGCCTCCCCCAAACTACTGTCCTGTTGAGACAGACAGGACAAACAGAGGAACAAAGTTATACAACAATTGTATAAATATATACTTATATACCATTTTAATCTCTTTTATTTTTCTTTTTTAACAAGAAGAAGTAATTCAATTGCAAATTGAAGGTTATAATATTCTACATGGCATTATTTATGTCAAAATAGATGCTATATTTTTTGTTTCCATGCCCTTGATAGTCAGACAGTTCATAGTAATGTGTGAAGTTCCAGGATAGGAATGAGGTTCATAAAAGCCAGCTGTAAAATAATTAATACTCTGTGATCTCTTCTACGTTAGATAAGGGAGACCATATCTCACCGTTTAATGAAGTTTGTACAACACATATTGATATCCTAGCACAAATATCACATCACAGATAAGGTTCAGCAGATATTAAGGACATTGCATTTGAAATTTCACACCATTGAGAGGCATCATGTTTGGTAATAGATTGGAATTGTGATTTATGGTCATTACGTTGCCATGTTAATAACCCTTAACAAAAGAGTCTTTGTAGCCTATTCATATAATTGTATCTATTAAAAAATAGATAGCAGTCATAGCCTGATACTTTGTACAGTAATATACTCTGCGGATGGAACGACCAGATGTATGAGGTCAACCTACGTCTCGTTTGATTAGAATGGAAACATTGTTCATCGATGACATTCCTTCATCTCGAACAGCATTTATTAAGCCAGAGGTCAGGAATCAGAGCTGTTTTAACTAATTTAGCTAAATTAACTTTATTGTGGTTATTTCAGGCCAAATGTTTGCTAGCTGTCTGTCTGTCCATATTACCCGTGTTATAAACCAATTTAATACATCAATTTAATATGTTGAATTGATTTACAATCTAATATATTTGAATATGATTTAAAGTTGCGGAAGTTGCTGGTGCTCTGTTGAGTTAGTTATATGTTAGCTTTAGCAGAAGTTCAGCTAAACTAAACCACCAAGCTGTTGCTACATAGCTAAGGCTAGCTGTGGTTATCTCATCAGCTAGCTTTTAGTGAAACAGTTAGTGTGACGGCACCTTGTAGATCATCAAACCACATTGCAGTTACTGCAGCCTGGGCACCAGTATAAGCCTCAGATGAAGGACGGATGTTTTGGTAATGTTTAAGCCTATTTCTTTCTTTTTCTTTGCTTTTACACTCATTTTGCATTGATTGCATTGAGTATTCACGTTATGGTTGGTCAGTCCTATACCTCAACACTATACAAATTTCTGAAGTGCTAATGAATGTTGTTGTGATCAATCGCACTAAACAAATTAAAACAATCTTAAATGTCAACCAAATTGGTATTTCAATATTCGATCTCACAATAGGTCTTCAATGTATTCTTTTTCTGAAGATGAAAGAACACACAGACATATTTTGTATGCACAGGCACTTGCACAGACACACACACACACACACACACACACACACACACACACACACACACACACACACACACACACACACAAGAGCAACAATGCAAACCACAGAGTCAAAACAGACAAGAGCAAGTCTGGGAGACTTGGGGGGGGGGGGGGGCTACTCAAAGCTCCTCTTTCCCCTCAGCTGTAAAAGAACCATTCATGTTGCTTCTATTCACACACAAATGTCAGAGAGGTTAACCCAGTGGGCGCCTCTGTCAGGCCTCCATAGCGGAAAGGTTACGCCTTTCTTGCATGGTGGTGCATCGGAGATGCTAAATCAAAAGTGTTTGATATCATTGATGTGATCCCAAGAGTTTGTTTTAATGAATCACGTGAATTGCAGTGGCCGAAAAAAACCTTCATATTTTTGGAACATTGGCTATTACTGCTCATGCCAACTACTCAGCTGATGCTGCAGCCAGAAACATAATCAACTCCTTTTCTGAGAGAACATTTTTCCCCAAAATAATCCAAAATATTCCAAATTAGGTATTTAGCCATGATAGTGACTTAAGTGACCCTCATTGACAGATGTAAGTGACACAGATTAATAGGGCCACTGTGTTAGTAATGTAAAATATGACTATGTATCCCAGGAGACATTAAGGCTAGAAGAAAATCCCCAACTTATTGAGTATAATAAAGCCTGTTGTTCTCCTTCTGTCTGTGTCCTATTGTGGTTTCTAGTCTCATATCTGAGTTTGGTTGCTATTGTTCTATCTATTGTCATGCCCCAGTTTTGCTCTGATTGGCCCAATGGACCGCAGGGGAATAGAACATTTCCTGGTTGAGCAGCGGTGGGTGTTCAGGGTTGCGAGGTTCAACGTCGTTCAAAATGAGTTGATTAATGACGGCCGTCACAACCGAGGCCGCGCCATAATGAGGAGGACAAGAGGGAGGAGCGGAGGAGGAGAAGAGGAGGCAGGGAAGGGGGAGGCAGGAGGAGGAGAGCTGAGATTGGATGATTATTACTTAGCACGGTAAACAGTGAGATGACAGTACAATGAGATGAGGCTTCAGGGTAGAAGTGGAGGGGGAGAGGAGAAGAGGCACATAGCCAATTAGTGCTAAACAGAGGTCTGTGAATGAGAGGAGGAGACAGACACACGTAGGGCTGGTTAACACACAAAGACAGGGGCAGTGACGGGGCGTCAGAGCGCTGGCTGCAGAGAGTAGTTAAACATCTGTTGCTCTGTGGGACACCCAGACTGCTCTGCAGGGTCAGGTTCCCAAAATACTCATTACCCAAATGCTCTTCCTTTAACACAAATACATGGTGGCTGTAAACTACTTGAAACTCTTCCAAACAACGCGTCTTCTCCACAGGAAGGTTGAAACCATTTTCTTCTGTATTTACAATATACTTTATATCATTCATTGAAAGTAAAAAGTTTCTGTGTTATCTTCACTAAAGGAGTATTTCCTTCTTAGTGGTACGCAACACAAGCTAAATGTACAACCCTAATGTATACTGAGCAAGGTAGTCAAGGGAAGAGGTTAGTGTCGATCTCAAATCACCACTCCAAATGTTAGAAATAATAAAGTTACAATATACAAATTGCAAATAAATTTAGGCAAATAGCTACACGTTGAAAATGTTTTGTTATTTAACGTATGTATACAATCAAGCAAGACTGGAGGGCACTCAGCTGTTGTTGTGTGGATATTGGTGCAAGTCAATCACAGATAGCTTTCTGTAATGAATAGAATGTAATATGACTAGATGTTGGCAGAGGATATTATTAAAGTTATTACAAAACAAACGGACCAAGGCAATCCACCCAGACTTTGAGTCTGAAACACAAAAATGCAACTCCTTGTGGGGCTAGAGGTCGGCGGAATACATCTTCTCGGGATCTTGAATATCTGTAAGAATTTTCATGGCAATCCATCAAACAGTTCCTGAAATATTTCAGTCTGGAGCAAAGTGGTGGATCGACTGACCAACATCGCCATCCCTATCTCCGAGAAAATAAAATCCAACAACGTTGAATCATAGGATGGGCCCATGCAGAAACATAGCGGACAGAGCACAGTGTTGTTCATACATGACTTTAAACCTCTGACAAAGGAGCGACTGAATGATAACTCTTATCCCCATCAGTTGCCTCCTGTCTATGCATCCTTTCCATGACTATTACTCCTGCTTATTTAATGGCTCCTCATCATTCTCCCCATAACACTCCAGCTTGTCAGAGTTGAGACAGTTCAATTAGCCTGGTGGTCAATGGACACTCCCACCAATCCATGTTTGTGGGGTTTAATCAGATCGTCTTGTGTGCATCTATTTGCATGCATGCGTGTGCGTAAGTGTTAGGGTTAGGTGATGAAGGGGAGACACATCATTCTTTATCACCACGTCACCTGACACTGCCATATCACCTCTCCCCTCCCCCTTTTTCATCTCTCGTCTTCTCCTGCTTCAATACCTGAATATTTCAAATGAATAACGACCTATATTCTTCAAGAGAGGACGATTAATAAAGTGGCTTCAGGGAGAAGCTTGTAACTCACAGACTGAGTGTCATAAGTTTCTAGAAATCAATGCTTTGTAGATGTTGCTACAGCCTGCATATAAGAGAGTACTGAGATGACCAAGTGATTTATGGCTTCAGAGCAATTTGGATAAAAGAGGCAATAAGCAACATTGGTGACATGTATATATATATACATGTTCCTAGGTTGTATTTCAAGGTATTTGGTTCATACGGCGCTTTTGTCTTGTTCAGCCATGATGTTGACATGTTGACTACTTCTGTTCATTTGAAGAGGTAGAAAATATTACATACCTGGAATCCATGAAGCAAATTCTGTTTGCATTCCCTAAAAAGAGAGACATTCTGTCATAAAATGCTGACAAAAAGGTTAAATAGCTGTGGAAGAAATAGAAATGAGCAGCAACAATCACTTTTTATTCTATCATAAAGTGATTTAGTCAGTTAAAAGAATTTATTCTGTCTGTTTTTTTTCTGGATTAAAAAGCATAATGTTGTATATAATACAGGAAACACACAGATAAACAGGAATCAACAGTGCATCATGTGTTTGATTGACTGGCGTCTTGTTCACTGGAGGCGGTCGTGTTAGAGAGGCTATCCAGGGGTTAACGGGGGATAAGCTTTGCTTTAATTGGTCGTTTTGACTGAGGCGGGACTGACAGGCTGAGAGGCGGGGCTGTCACTGCTTGATGTATGTTGTCCCACGCTGAAGATGAGATTTCATTTCCCTAATTGACCCCCCCCCCCCCCCCCCCCCCTCCCCCACGCCCTGAATTTACACCTTCTATCCTTCTTGTTCGGCCCTACCTTCTGCCAGTATCCCCCTGTTTCTACTTTGCCTTCGCTTCTTTTCTAATAGCAGTCTGAACAATTTAATTAGTTACAGTGATATGCAATGAATAAACAGTTGTTGAGCGTCATTACAGGCCATATGAGCTGCTAAATGAAGAATCATCATTCTCACTGTGAGCAGCTCTGGACTAATTAAGAAGTCTGTTTTACACTTCTCCCAGCCAAAACGTAAACGGCTATTCAGCACCAGAGGTAAGTAAGGATCTACACACTGAAGAGTTTGGGTTGTATTATATATTAAATTATGCAAATTACACTTTAGGGATCTCTGGACTAACACAATATAATAATAGGTGGCCTTGGGGCTTTTGGAAAAGGGATAAACCTGATTAAGTTAAACCATCACAAATTCTAACTTTTATTTCGTCTTGCTCCTCTTCATCACAATATAATGATGACAAGGAGCAGGGAGGAGAGAGCGGTAGAAAGCAAAGAAGAAGGTGAAGAGGAAGAAGAGGAATCAAGAACATAATGCCCGTATGATATCGACGTACCGCGCTTTCAATGAACTCCAATGAAAACAAAAGATAACATTGAAGTTTTGTCACATGAGTCGCGTGACTCGTTTGTCACTCGCTATTCGCATGAGCCGTTAGTCCCATTAGTCATGTGAGTCGCTAGTCAGTCAAGTTAACATCAACTGCACTCTTTTCCCAAACCTACATTTTTGTGAAGACAGGAGTTTATTTTGAAAATGACCTTTAGTTTGAAGCTTAGGGCCACTGACCAAGCGTGACGAGTTGGGAGTGAGAATGGGTTAAAATGACCTTTCCTAAATTCACATATCTGGGAGTGTGAGCTGATAGACACATTCATACACACACACACACACACACACACACACTCATACACCCACACACACATACACACACACACACGCACACACACATACACACACACACACGCACACACACACACACACACACACTTGTGCTCGCCTGTGCTCCTTCCGTAAATGAGCAGCTAATGATGTGTGTGCAGCTATTTGCTTATCCATATCAGTTCCGCAGCTGCTTGTGTTCACACGTACATGCAGACATACACACTGACGCAAACACACACAGACCCGACCACTTTTGTTGGTGCAATGATGATTGAGCATAAAGATAGTGATGATTTATTATTTGACTTGTTCAAACTTAGTGGTGCAAGTGTCCCTTCTGCAAAAAGAATAAAATAAAGTTGACTTACTTGTGTCTACAAACCAAGACAGAAGGATCAACTTGAGTGGGCACTTTGGTGCTTAAAGATTTAATTGTTGGCAGATGTGTAGTAAAATTAATGTTCACTTTACTTAAAGCAGGCAATGGCCATTTAGAGTAACTTATAATCATAGTGATGATAATGCATTATAACAGTGATTATAATGCATTGTAAAAGATATTGTTATTATATTATTATAAGATCATTGTCCCTTAGCACTCTCTGTAGATGTGTTGAAATTCAAAGCATCGTTTTTAACACATCCCTTCCTATAGTGTATAGGAATTATGGTACATGATCCTTGCAATACTGAAGTATTATTATACTTGACGTTATAAGTCATTATAAAATGCTTTAGAATGTGTAATGACAGCATTATGAATATTTACGAGTGGTTATAACTTTAATTATACTGTCATAAGCAGATTATAAGTATGTTTATGATGCATTACGGACATGGGTGTCACCAAGTGTTACCAACCTTTGTTTTCTTTTGGCAAGCAACAATGTAAAATGTGTGTCACATCATTTAACTTGCCATGTAGAACAATCAGCACTGTGACATATGTGTCTATTGTTAAATAATAGAATAAACATTTGGCCAAGTTTAACTCACAGCTATATTTTCACATTTCTTTATTATATGTATATATAACAGGAGATTGCTAAAGTGATCACTTCTTGCTTCACCCATGTTCACCTATCCCCAGATGGTGCAGCAGAAGCCCCCTTTTTTTTCCCCTCCATTCTTAACTCTCCTCCCTCCATTCTTGCCTATTGACGTGATAATGGCTACAAATTGATGAAGCCATTGAGTGTGCTGGTGACACGAGGGTGAGTGGGGACACAAACTCTCCACCACCCAGTAACACTCATTAATCAGACCTTTTCCAGCCCCCGTCCCTCCCTCCAGACTGTCTGACACACTGCCAGAGGCAGCAATGTAATACTATGTGTGTCTGTCCCCATCTCTGGGTGTCCCTCCCCGTCTGCCTTTAATTCTACCTCATTTCTGTATTCTTCTTCTCTGGGTCTGTCGATGTGTCCACATCCGTCACCACAGTGCAGATTCATATTAAAGAGAGCACAATCGAAAAAATATATGCTAAAACGCTATTGTTGTTGTTAGAAACGAGAGCCATGAAGACAAAAGTGATACGCTATTCAGCCCTTCAAAGAAATGACCAAGATGTTATGTTCACCAGTGTTTAAAAAAGTCATAGATCAAGGCAAAAAAGAAGAAGGTGAGAAGAGGACAAAAATGACCTTGTTCACCTTATTATCCCACATGGAAGGTACACAAAATGAATTTTCACCGAACGACAGACAGTCTGCTTCAGGTTTTGATGGGTGGTTTCATTTTAATCACAGCATAGATTTATGTCAAAGTAAATCAGCAGCCTGGTGGCCAATGTGTTGATCTCTACATCCTAAACTCCCTCACTCAATAATGAAATCAGCCTTGGCGGTGTGACGGCTCAATACAGTCAATACGGTTAACTAACCTCCAGCACACATGGGATGTGCTATCTGCCTTGCAAAAAACCTCAATTTTCACAGTGTGAGTCAATGAGAAAGATATATTGATCTTTTGTGAAAATGAATGACATTCTTGCTATTGTGGAGCTGATGTTTGTGCTAAAAATCAAATTGAGCAGTGCACTGACTACAAACGGCATCAGATCGTTTGAGAGCAGCCGGAGAAATGCTTCTGATGTCCCCGGAGAAGTATTGCCAAGAGGCACACAATATGCTTATTGAATTGCAACAGTTAAATCACATTATGGCAATATCTCACGGTCCTATATTTTATGTAGAAAGGAGGTTACTCAAGACTTCAGCTCTAATAATATGCAACATTAAATTTATGGCAGAAAGAAAGGTTGGGTGAAGGAGAAAGATGGGAGGAAGAGAGGGCTGGATGTTGAATTTAGAGATTCATTAGTTCACACTGAACTTTGATCGTATTGACTCTTGACGGCAGTAAATTCAGGACTTGGAAAAACCCATGGTAATCAACCAGGGGCATTAAAGTGGCAGCTTCCTAGGTTTAATGGTATTTGGTTTATTTGGGTCTCCTTGGTGACCCTACAGTTCAAACTGCGGTCACAATTAACATAGTTCTAGTTTTTCACTGTTGTATTTTTGGGAGAGGCAATAATGTCCAGCCAGCAAAGTGGCCTTCTTTAAACACAGGTCCGTTGCTTCTAGAAGAAAAGCGAGTCAAACATGCAAACTTAAGATTCTCCTCTGAGCCTGATGAGAAACTAATCAATGAGATAGTTAATCTGTGGACTCTTGACCGACTGTTAAAGGAGCCTGAAATGTCCTCCATTCAGTCTGAAAGTCAGCGTTTTCTGAAAGAAGTTGTTGTTGGCCCCACACGCTGAATGTGACTGGCCCCTAGTGTCTGTGCTGTACCTATGGCACTGACATTATTCTGGAGCAATGAAGGCTAAACATCGATTTGCTTGAACATTTAATGAAGGAAACATCGCAAGATGTAAGACACCCTTTAAAACGATTTAACTGAGAATTAAGATTTTGATTCTGACAATAAAAACGTATCAGACAGCTTTTTACTGAACGTTTCAGTCCAAAAAAAATATTATTTTTGATACATAATTAAGAGAACAAGCTGTTTGCAAAACCAAAAAGATGATTCACTTCCAGTCACCTTATGGTGACCATTCATGGGTGCACTGTTTACAGCGTTCCTGTTGGAGGTTTGGTAACTTGCTCGTGCTTAAACTGAGTTGAATTGTCTGGCTGGCATCCAAAATATGAAACAGCATTCAGCCTAATCAGACATACCTACAAAGAGACCTGCTGTATGCTACAGTTGCAGGAAAGCAGCAGGTTATCAGAGACAACAGTCGTTCAGGCCACTGTTTACTGCTACCGTCAGGTACTGTAAGCACCATCACCACAAAGGCAGCTTTTATCCTCAGGCAATTACTTCAGGGACGGGTAGGAGTAGTCACGGTGTGTTATTATCATGACTGCTTTCATTTATTTTACGAGAGAGAGAGAGAGAGAGAGAGAGAGAGAGAGAGAGAGCCTTCGGTTGTGGATATATACTGCTATGCAGAGCTGCAGATGGTATAGTAACCTGATCAGGAAACAGCTTTTTTTTTTGTTAAGTGGAGTCCATAACTGAAGTACACTTACATGTTTTTTCTTGCTTCTTTTTCCAGCAGCACTACAGTTCATTGCAGCTGATAAGCTCTATGAAACATGAGGCATTTATTTTGAAAATCGTTTTGAGTTGAAACAATGTTGCTTTATTCAGGGAAATATTTGTACAATGTTTTGGTTATATAATAGCAAAACGATAGAGTATGCCAACTTACTACAGACGTGCTTAAATTCATAGTCCTACATGTTGCTTAAGTTAAATCCAGTGAACCATGCTAAAGAGAAGAGTTTGTTATATTTGCTTTATAACATTCATTTATAATAAGCAGATTGACTTAATAATCTGCTGAACTTCAGTATTCTTTGTGTACATTATCAGTGAATTGAGTCAGTGAATTGCAAACAGGAAGAACTTGCAACAGCTCTGTGGTTTATAAATTACCCTAATATAAAGTCATAAGTATATAAACTAATTTATAAGTAGAGCACTTTTTTGTCTTATGTGTGATCTTTCATTTGTTAAAGTTTCACATATCAGCAAATAGGCTTCACTGAGGACACCTTCTCTGTTGCATCTCCTCCTCCAGCGCCCTCCGTCTTTATTATTGTAATGTCACTTAGAGTCCATGGGATGTCACCAAAGACTACCCGATCTCTAAAGCAGTGTGGGTCTGCCTTCCATTCACCATCACTCTGTGAGCTGGTGCAACATGTTCACCATTCAGTAGAATAATATGTACAAGATTGTGATGGCTCACAAATAAAACTCAATCGTATGATCAAAGTGGCAGAATCAGTATCCATCAAATCTAAGATGAATAGACAAGGACCTCCTGCCCTGTTGAGCTGATTTGAGGCAGATCTGCGTCACTGTTTGAACGCTACAGGTTTTGCGGGACATGGAATTGTGCTCTGTACAATTCCAACTCCCACTGTGAGTTGAGTATCCACTGGGAGGCCGGGACTCCTCCTTCCTTTCCCAGCCTGCAGAGTGGTGGGAACCGGGTACCGGGCAGCCCAAAATGGTATGCTATTTTTACCACTTTGTGCTCAATCTGAGGGCTGCTCCCTGGAGACCCGTTGCCGGCAGCTCTCCCCAAGCCGCGGAATTTAACCCTAAGACAGCTCTCTCCAGATGTGATGGAAAACATCTGGCCAGCTGCTTGACTACAAGGCCTGGCCGCCCAGCCTCAATGCTAGTAACCCCCACAAAACTTCTCAGTCCCAGCAAACCCCCTGTTGATACTGCTGATAAATAGCAACCAAGGCCCTCGCAGGAATGTGAAATTCAATAATCTGATGAACCGAAGGCTGATTTCTGCCTGCACACCGAGGGTTTCATGAAAAGACTGTTCACAAGCCTCTGAAACATCACGCACCCTTCATGCGGTACTCATTTAAGGTCAGAGGTGTCATTCAAGGGCCGCTGTGGATGATGACAAAGTAGCATCGCTGGTATAAATGGACACCAACAAAATAAAACGCGTCACAGAATCCCAGAAAGACATTTATTACAGATTTTTATTTAATTTAAAAAAAGATTACTTGTAAATGTTACACTGAGTTCTACTGAAACATTTCCATGTTGTGTCTATCGGCACAGGTTAACATTAGGCACACAAGAATGCAGACATCATTTCGCAGCGCTAGCCATTGTTCAAATACAAAACAGAGAAGAGGGGGAGGAAGAGGAAGATGTCACCTTAGCGGAACATTCAAACTGTGCAGTGCCAAAGAAGAGAATACATCAAAACTGGCATTCAGCTCGATCGTTCCTGTGTGAGGGACGACAACTGATTTCTCAAGTCCCTGTGTCGTGTGTGACGTTACAAAAATACAATAAAAAATACGTACAAACCCAGACATCCTGGATCGCAAATCATGACGAGACCAAGTTTGGCTGCGTTGCTCCCTCACAGTCACCAGAGAAACATCTGGTTGACAATCAACGTCACAAAACCCACCACCAGTACGTCCAAATAAAGATTATAGTCAACATACCTGAAAATATAGCACTCTAAGCGCTTCTTTGACAACCCAATTTGGCTTGCGTGTAAATATGCGTTTACCAAATGTGTACATGAGCGTACTAGAAGGTGTAACTGGTCAGTTTCTTCAGAAAAATCAAGAATCTATGGTCATGTACGCTTAATATTTGGTCTTTACCTTTGAAAAATAAACATTAGGTCAGAGCGGGTCAAGCACTACAATAAGATCAAGCTGCAGTGGCAAGAACAGCTATTTCACAAACACAGCAATTCAAATTGGGATACTACAGAAACCCTTTGTCCATGCCTGGGGCTACAGCCTACAGAGCCTATGTACAGCTAATGGGCGACTGCTAAGGGTTAGCGAGACAAAAGCATTTATTTTATTGCACACAACAGAAAAGATCAATAGCAAAGGATTTGCTTTGCACCAGAGAACGCTTTGGATCTGGTGAAGACATTGTGACGGGTAGATACCTTCCCTTCTCGTGGTCGAGTACTTTTCCTTCCACTAGAATGTCTGCATTGCATTTGTCAATATCTTTAATCGTGTCCCTCAATAAAGCGAGAGTCTCCTTTGACTCATACATGAGAGCCTGTGAGTCAAGGATATGAATTCAGTTTACAATGAAAATGAAATAAAGCTTGAAAATGATTATGAATTTGCTTTTGGAGGAATTTAAGATGCTCACATGCGTAGTGCTGTCAAAACTTACAAGAAATGTCCACCACAGGTCGATAAGATCCCCCTATTCAAACATGTTTGGCAAGCATGCTGTGAAGAACAAGGTACATCAGCTGCGTGGTTTTCTGTTTGTATTTGTACACCAGTACGTGACAAGTCATGGGACCTGTTCAATGGCACATACAAAAGTGGTTTTACAATTATCTAGCAAATTACATTTGACTTCTCAACGGCCCACTGTTCCAGAGAAAATATATTTATATATATATATAGAAAATAAAAACAACATACAATCAAATTCTTTCTCAGCTCATCCTCTTTTGGTTACACCAAGGTGAAAACAAGTGCAGTATTTAAGTTCTTCAGAGAATCTGAATCTGACAGGCCGAGCCCAAAAGTTCCCAGTTCATCTAAAAACTCTAAGCCATCTGCATAAAGACAGAGACGCTTAAACATGGATGAGTCGGGGCCAGTTGAGGCTGGAGCTTGTCAAAAACTTCTTATAATGACATTTTCTCTGAAGAATAATTCAACATACAGGCAGAACAATCTTTAACAACATTGCCACGAGTATACAGAAGTTTCTTGTGATATTTTTTTTCTTCCATTTTCAACTCTTTACCCCAGTTTTACAAAACACCGGTGACATCATTTACCAAACTTCTGTGGCATGCATCCCCAGAGAAGGGTTTTCTTCGCCAGAAAAGTGGCACATGGTTACATCTACAGTGGTGCTAGAGTAAATCTGATAAGAAGAGACTGAAGGGAAAAAACAACACCACAACAAGCAAAATAACTGCACTCATTCGGAGGCTCAGCGTGGGCACTGGGGTGATGGTTCTTCTGACCAGAGGTTCGGAGTGGGTGGTGGATTCGTCGTTCAGTCGTCCCTAAACCTGGTGAGGGGAGCGGCGCTATGCTGTCGTGGGCACCGACACCTCCAGCAGGCGGTTGTTCTTGCGCTTGCAGGACACGCTGTTGCCGTTCTTGGGGGCTCCCTGGATGAATTTCACGCACACTTTGTCGTGCTTGAACTGCACCAGAAACCTGCCGCGCAGAAAACATGAGCGCGTCATTAAACACCATCCAGGCGGAGGGGGGACTCGCGTCCTTTGAACCCCAATAAACCAGATTCAACTCGGCTATCTTACTCGTCTGAGATGTCGATGTTGAGCTGCTCGCTGTCTGCAGCCGTGGCCCCGGTGCGGTGGAGTTTGGTGATGATCTCGATCAGATGTTCGCTGCTGAGTAAGAAGTCTCCTTTGATGGCAGAGGCCGACCCCTGAAGCAAAAAAAAAAAAAGAACACTCCTATGTAATCATATACTTCGATGTGACCCACCACCATTTAAACAAACAATGAATCTACTTCAGTTCAGAAGTTAGGCACATTACTGCAGGCTTACTTCCACTGTGTGCTGTCTAGTGGAACTTTTAAGTTTAGTTTCTATATCTCAATACTAGTGCTCATTGTTGACTGCCGTGTAACAACCTTTGTGTCTCGGCAGGCCTTACAGGGAGAGTTGGACACTGGATGAGGATGAGAACATTGGTACTGAATCCTATCTGCCCTAAATCACCACATCAAAACAGATCTGCCTCACCTCTTTGAGCTTGAGAGCAAAGAAGCCGTCGCTCTGCGTGCTGACAGACACACTGGTGAGGTCCGGCAGGGGAACGCTGGCCTTCACCTGGCCGGTCTTCTGGTCGGCCAGGACGACGCTGTTTTTAGTCAGCAGGAAGATTCGAGCCGTGCCCTGCGAACAAGAGCAGAAACCGTCCGTCATTCTCACAGCAAATTGCACGGACCTAAAATGTCTTCTTAGCTGTCTTTTCTAAGCCCCCATCTGATCTTGAAACTGGGACAGGGTTAAGCGTAAAACATAATACACGTGTCCCGACGTGTCTGCTATCTGCTGGAAAAAAAAAAAAATGATGATCGCTGTTATGATGTCAAAACATATCAGATTGCTGCACAGCGGGGTGAAACACCCATCAAAACAACTTAATAGTTTTGTGCTCCACACGGCCTGTGTGGAAAAGTGGAGCTAAACTCTAAACAGCGGTGTCACGATGTAATCGCAGCTTATATTTTGGCTTTCACAATCCATTTAGCTTGTATAGGAGCTGAACATATTGTAGCCCAGAGGGATCTTTCTTACCTTGCCATTGGCCCTGTTAATCTTGTTGACCACGTCAGCCAGCAGAACCTTCTCATCCATGGCGCTGTTGAGTTTCTGGTATTTGGGGTTCTTGCTGATCTCCAGGTAGTCTCCTTTGAAGGGCTGGCTCACGCTGAAACAAATATTTCTATTACATGCAGCACCGGGAGGTCTGACGCTTTGTGTTTACCGTGAAATGAAGAGATTCACAAATCTAGACATTACGTTATATATACCTACTGTATATCATGAAACAAAGAGCACTCTGCCCCAGTGAATTTCAGGTACCTGCTCGGATAGAGAGCCTTTTTATCTTTGAAGATCTCACTGGCCTCCAGCTTCTCCTCATAAACTGCCTTCGTCTCCTCTGTGAATTGGCTCCTGTACTTCTTGCACTGAACACATAAACAACAGCAGTTCAAATGAGGGTTGCTGTATTAAATTTTAAATATTCTGTATTGCCCGTCCAATGGTTTCTATTTTAAAGTTTCTAGTTTGTTCTGTGGATTGGTCGTGGCTTGCATTTTGTTGAATGCTTGAATAGGGTTGATGGCTCTCTTCATTCACCTACTCGCCCCGTCTACCAGCTGTGCGTTAGATCATATTTGACAGAAGAAGAATTAAATATGGGTGAAGAGCGGACTGACCCTCCAGTGATGGAAGATTCTCCGCAGCTCTGTGTGGACTCCATCCAGGAAGCGGTAAGGCCTGGCAGGCCAGCTCTTGTCTATGGGTGACATGGAGGGTGCGGTGCTCTTCATGCCCAGCATGTATTTTTGAATCTGGACAAATGGACACAAATGCAGGTCAACAACATTCTAGCAAATATTAACAAACAAAAGAAATTATCTACGCATTTATACCAGCAAGAAAATATTCCACTTACAATCCTCTGGATGGTGAAGTTATAGATCTTCTTGCCTGCATTTGCCCTGAAGAATTTTCTGTACTCTCTGCGGACCTTTTACAGGAAAGAGTAGACAAACTGTCAATCACCTCCCGTCACCCATTAGTTTGATGTGAAGCAGGACAGAGAGGGAATACACCGATAGGACGATGACAGTATACACACAAACAGCACACTAGAACAGACGTTTGGTTAGTCACAAACAATGAACACCTGGAACAGACAACGTCAACTGCAAGCTGCTGGAATTAATTCAAATTATGATTACGGAATTCTAATTCCTGAAAAGTCAATGATGGTTGTGACAGATGACCTCCATGCTGACCTTAATTTCACAAATTGAGTTGTGAACAGGTGCATTGTGGTCAATCAAAACAATGAAAAGATTAACACTGTAAAAAAATGACCAGTTATTCTAGTAAAAACCAGAGAGGAACGCAACAGATAAGCACCACAAACTAGGACAAATGCACACTTTACACACCTGAAGACAAAGAAATAACAAGTGAAACAAACACTGTTGGGTACACAAAGCGACGCTGCTTCATATCAGGTTAGCTGCACAGATGCAGAGGAAGCAAACAGCGGGAGACATTTAGAAAAGAACAGATCAGAGAGAGAGAGACAGACAGACAGCCTCTGCCATGTCAGTCAGGCTCTGTTGGTTTAAATCTTTAGCATTAAAAAAAACAAAAAGAGGAAAATAGCAGCTGTCCCTAAATAATTATCTCAAATGTATCTAAAACTATGGAATAATGGGAGGAAGTGAACCTCAAAGTAGCTTGTCACATCTTTTCTGTTCTATTTCCAACCAAAGGAATTGTTCTGATGAAAATTGTTTTGAGTAACCACGGCCTGGTTTCACTGTTTCAAATGCAACTTTTCAAAGCTTTGGGCGCCTCAAATGAACTGGAAATACATTTACGGAGTAAACTGGATATATTTTGTCTTTTGAATCAGGTGGACTACCCCTTTAACAGTAGAAACAAATCTGTGCTCTTGTAATCTTTGTGGAACTACTACATGTTGCAGTGGTGTAACATAATTCTCTGTTGAATATGCATAAAACCAAATGTTTTACTGTTTTGATGGTGGGATTTGCAACAAAAGTTGATGCAATATATCCGCCAATAACCACGTGTAACCACTCATGTTCCAATGTGGTTAACCTCTGCAGAGTCTAAAACAATGCCACTACGGATAACGTGTAAACACAGGATGAGATTGGTTTGCATATAGCAGATGGTTGAGGAGGATGAAGAGGGTCAAGGGTGATGAGTAGATGGCAGACTTGGCGATGGCTGCGCCGTGGGGCTGGTAGGTACCTTGAGTCCCTGCCAGTAGGCCCAAATCACAGCGACCGCATGCTTACGCCTGGCCTCTTCCTTCAGTCTCCTTAGCTCCCTGCGAGCCTGTTCAGGGGGTGGGATGGAAGAGAGCGGGAACAAATGAAGCAAGAGAAAATGAGAGGAAGAAGAGGGAGACATGGTTTTGCCTGAGGTCAGCAAACATCAAATACACACACACACACACACACACACACACACACACACACACACACACACACACACACACACACACACACACACACACACACACACACACACACACACACACACACACACACACTGCACACCAGCCCTGTGTGACCATGGGGAGTCTGCAAAAGTACAACTCTACCGCTCCAGACTCCAGAAACAAATATGACACACTTTTATCGGGTGAACTTCTGCAACAGAAACAAACTTTGTGCTATTTAGTGGTGCTTTGACAGCAACAGGAGGAAAGCAAAAGTCACAACTTCGGGCAAACAAAGGTCATCTCAAAGGATCAAAACAGCTCCCTCTAAAAAAGACAAACAGCACTGTGATGCAAAGAGTAAACATGCATCGACTACACAAGGAGGAAAGAAGTCATGCAGAGGGCAGCGTGCACTGGTGAGGCATGGACCTTGGAGGAAGAAGCTGAAAACACACGCAAAACATGACATGTCTGTCCCTGAAGAGTGCGTGTGTGTGTGTGTGTGTGTGTGTGTGTGTGTGTGTGTGTGTGTGTGTGTGTGTGTGTGTGTGTGTGTGTGTGTGTGTGTGTGTTTGACTGTCATTAGTAAGACACTTCAGTGTCCGGAGGACGAGTGGATATGTGACCGGGCGTATGGTAAACTTACATCGCACATGAAATGTTTAGAATGGGTTAAGCATGATGAATATGAGAATGATGGGCATGTTGAAGTTCTTTCTGGTGGGGGGGATGGGAGGGGAGTTGGTGGGTGGGGGGGGGTCGATGGAGGCGGCAAATCACGGCAAGACAAGTCAACAGGCTTCCCAAATACCTTGGTGCCCTGCCAGCCGGCCCAAATGACCGATACGGCATGTTTATTCCTCGCCTCCTCCTTCAGCTGACGCAGCTCTCTCCGGGCCTGATGGAAAGCGGTGGCAGTTGCGGGGGAGGTTAATTTGAGTGACAATCAAAACGTACTCGTCCCAGCGGGGGTACCGAGCAGGTGTGGAAAAAAGCATTATGAGGAGAAATTGACGAAAGACAACAAAGGATGGGACAACGGGGGGTTAACGTTGACATGCGAGCAACTTTCAGTGGCGCTCGCGTTTTCAAAAAGGTTTATGCTTTAGTGGAGAGAAATGCAATATGACACCAGTGAGAGAGCCTGGACTATTGTTTCTTTATCTAGAGCTTCATAAAACATGCTGCTGACCAATAAGAGGCCTTTCTGTTTGCTAAGAACAAAGTTCACATAAGACACAGAATAATATTTAACAGTATTTATAATTAATCAGAATTGATAGTCATCAGCAGGTTGAGAGACTATGAAATAAAACGTCTGATAAGTCTGATAAGGTGTTATACATGCAGACTACAAAGTCTGCTCAGTCGCTGTCATTATACACATCCACTGAGGTTTTATAAAAGTAGCAACATGTGTGCCATCATATTGACAAAATGCCAAGCATATTTATTTTGCCGTCAGCAAATCGCTATCTTAAGAAGAGATGACTCAGCAGGAGCATGAGTAAATAACAATGAAAGTCATCTGGTGACTGCATGGTTTAACAACAGTAGAGAGTTGAGTTCCATACGTGTAGAAATCCAGCTTTGGTTTGTTTCACCAACAACAACCAAACATGTCAAGACAATACTACTTGTGATTGCTGCAAAACAGAAAACGGTGCAAACAATGTCGCACATTAATCAGGCCAGTGGGTAACGGAGGGACCGGAGTCGGGGCTCATTAAGAGGGGCTGCTACTCTATTAAGGCTGTTTTCATAGCGGGAATGGGACGGGACGGGACACGGTGAACAGGGAGGACAAGACAGCTGGGACAGAGACACACTACGGCTGGGTGGAAATACCTTGGTTCCCTGCCAGTATGCCCAAATTACTGTCACAGCGTGTTTATTCCGCGCTTCTTGTTTTAGACGCCTCAGCTCCATCCGAGCCTGGTGGGACGTGGTGGGCGTTAGGTAAGACAGGTTGAGGATGTGAGAAGAAAAAGAATCAAGAAAAGAAAGTGTAAGAGGAGTGGGGGAGGGAGAGGGGAGGAGGGGGAAGAAAAAGAGAAGTGGCAGTTGTGTGATCAGCAAACGAAGCAGGGCCAAAAGGGAAACAGCAGCAATAACATCAAGGATAGCTTTGTTAAGGAACAAGTTGTTTTTCTGTAATACTGTTGGGCAATTAGGCAGGAACGCTGCATAAGATGAAAAATCAAGTGTTCAAGGCAATACTGTTAAGACTTCAAGAGCAGCTTTTTTTTCCTACATAGACAGAAAAAAAGCCCGTTTCAAAGCCAGGCCGGTGCTGCGTTGAGGTAATAACTTCACTCTCTTCATATACTTTAATGCGGCAGTACCTGGGTGCCGTGCCAGAAGGCTGCGATGGTGGTCACTGCCTCTTTACATCTCTTCTGGTATTTCAGCTCCCTCAGGAGTTTGCGGGCCTGGGGAAATAAAACAAGCAAACCTGTATTTTATTTGTTCTCGTCATGATTTTTGCTTAGCTTCCGGCTACAATTAATTTTAAACAAGAGTGAATTCACAGGGTGGTGCACACCTGCCATCCTCTGGTGTAGGACTGCACCACAGTGGTGGCACTCTTGATCTTCTGGTATTTCTTTTGTTGCTGTGAGATTGAAAAGGAAAAGACAGGAAATTAAATATCGAGTACATGTTTGCTTCGTGCAGGATTTTGAGCATTACCCCAAAAGAGCCTCACCGCATATCGGCGGTACCACGCCGACACCACTATCTGACTCTTCTTCAGCAGCAGGAAGTGGCAGCGGCACTTCCAGCCCCGGTAGATCTTCTGAATGAGCGTGGCCAGGTCTTGCAGGCATTGCCTCCTCCTCTCCTCCAAGGAGAAGAGCTGTGAGGAAGAGGTGCGAATTACATGCATGAGGCAAGAAGAAAACACTCGTCTATACAGTGTGAAGTCCATCGGGAAATTGGCAGGTATCGGTATCAAATTTTCTTTTGGCAAGTACAGTGTCTTTGTACCCTCTGCAATAAGGTCATAGTCATAAAATGAAGAAAACGTCTCCCTTTGTAAGATCAATAGAAATGCTTTTTGTATCTCTGCAAATACTGATTCAGTGATATCAAGTACAAAGTCCAAACTACCTGCCGGGAAAAGGCGAGGTTGTGTGGTTTGCATACACGCTGGAAAACAGAATTTCTCATTGCCTAACTTTATCTGGTTGTTAATGTTGAATAAGGTAACTTATTTACAGCACAGAACTTATTCGTCGAATCAAAAATTTCCCCTGAGAGCTTCACTATTAATGCCACATCTTGTTCCGTGTTTTAGGATTTCTCCTTACCTTGATGATCATTAAAAAAAGAGGCGTGGCTGCTGGATTAAAATCCACTAACCTAGACTTCATGAAGTGATTTCACAGCTGCAGATATACAAGGCAGATAAGTTGATAAAACATAAATTCTCTCACAGTGAGATCATGTTATTCCAAGCTTTGTTGGTCTTTTCACCGAGTGGAGAGACGCTGCAGGCTTGAGCTGTTGAAGAGCCTACAAGCGCTGAGTAAAGAAGCTAATTTCCCATGTTAGATGGGAGGGCTAAGTGAAACCATGTGTTTGTTTTTTTCTGGTGGTTAAATGCTAATTGCTGAAGTGGGGGTTCTGAGTGCAGCTCACCCTGCTTTACAAACATCTTACTGTGAGAAAACAGGGCCGCTGAGCATGCTATATTCAACCTTTAGACATGTACAGCCTGATCCACCGGAGTACACAGCAGAGGTCAAAACGTATGGATGCAGGGCTGCTTTATCTGTTTTCTACCGTTCTTGGGTTCCTGATGAAGATCTTGGAGCGGCCGTAGGAGAACTCTTCAGTTGGGACCTGGAGGTCGGCCATCAGCACCTCCACTCCTTCCCTATAGAGAGCCAGAAGGGTCAGATGAGTCATCCAAAGCACACTTTACAATTCAAGGGACCATGAACAACATAAGAGCAACTGTGTTAGAAGTAGAAAACAGCGCTGAGGATGTAGGGTTTGAGAAACAGAAAGAGAGAGAGAGAATGATTAAAGGAGAATGAAACAAATCCAGAAAAACATGTGGAGGGGGGGAAGAAGGAAACCGCACGAAGCACTGAGGGATGGCTGAACAACAAGATACCAATGTGTGGTACGGCAGATAGGAATCAGTGCTTTTACCGGCACAAAGGATGGAACAAGCAAGTCTGGCTGATTTGGAACAGAGGAGACAGATAAAGGATGCAATGTCTCAACATGTTGGGGTTCAGAGAGGGGATGGTTCATTTCTGCTGAACAGCTGGTGCAGTATGTGGCAGGACTGTTGCTAGTTCCTGAGAAGACATCAGGCAGAGTTTCATGTGGTGCATGCAAATACCTGAAACTGTGTGTGAGAACTGGATGTAATAAATAAGTTCAGTAACTAGTAAAGCAAACACAAAGATAAAGAAAAAGAGTAACAAAATAACCTTTCCCTAAAAAGGACAGCGTAATCTACGACTACTACTTTGTTTTATACTTTTTAAGATAGAATGTGTGTAAGTGTGTTGAGTAAACCGGTGTCAAGTTCAGCTGATTATTTCCCCCCTTTGCACCTTTATTTATCCAGGAAAAGCTATCCGAGTCCTTTTCCAGCAATAACCTGTTTCACATTCGCACAGCTCCACACAATCACACTTGGGAGCTGACCACTCAAACTGCAGTCTATTAGTGCTGGTCACAGTCACTCCGCTGGGAGTATTGCGAGGCTCAGTGCCTTAGTTAAAGATACCTATGAGCGTTGCTCCGTTTCTCACAAAAGACCCACAGGAGGGATTTGTTTTGGCGACCTTCCAGTGACGAGACCCTTTCCTCTCTACCCCCCTCAGCTGCCCGGCAGTTGAGTCGCTGCTTCAGAATAAACAGCCGTTACCTGGCAGGCCCTCTCCAATGGGGCCAGGTCTGTTTGCAGAGCATTTTGTAGCGCTCCAGGCACGGCTCGTAGGCCTGGCGGAAAGCGTAGCCCGCTCTCCTCACGCGGACGTTCTCCATCAGGCCCAGGTAGCGCACCTGATGGCAGACCAGAGAGTCGGTGAAGATGTGGGAGGCCTTCTTGTCATTGGGCTTGATGCACCTGGGAAGCAAAGAGAGAGCTTGTTCACGCCGAGGTTACACCGATTACCGAGTTGTTCAACATTAAACTGCTCGTCTACGGAAGACCATTTACCTGAAGATAAATTCTTTAATTTATTGGCAGAGTATTTTTTTTTTATGTATTGTTGTTATTAGAAGCAGCAGTTTCAAAACTGAGAATCTCACAATATCCGTTGCTGGCAGGTTAATAACTCTCTGTAGGAATGACTCTGTAGGACTTTACCGGATGTAGTTCGGGTTCTTGGTCTGCAGGTTCCTCATCAGCGTCCCCACTGATGCTTTGAACTGGAATCCAGCAGTCGGTGGTCTCTTCAGGTTGACTTTGGCTGGGTTGCCCTCAGGGAACAGCTGTTTGATGAGGCTGTGGTTGGCCTTGTACATGGCCTGCGACAGGTCCCGGTACAACAGGTCGTTGTTCTTGTCTACAAAACCCTCGGCGCGGTACAGCACCTTGATATGAGCAGCGACAACAGACATGACTAAAAAAAGCTTTTCTTCTCATCATGGAAGCACAACTGAACAAAAACTGTTTTCTTTGTCATCTACTACAGTTTTTAACACTACCGAGTGCATGTCAATAATTTCATTGTCTGATGAGATGCAGATATCGATTATATTACTATCTATATCTCCTTAGATTTGTCTGCATTCCCTTTATTACACTGCATCGCTCAACAAAAATGATCTTGTAATTCCTTATTGTTCTGTACACAGACTAATGTTCCAGTACCTTGCCAGCGTAGTGCTGAATGCGGAAGCAATTGTGTGGCAGGCTGTGGTCTGTGAGGAACTTTGAGTTCTTGCTGAGGCGACTCTCAAAGTGCTGGTGTTCAGCGCAGATGGTGTTCAGCTTGTCCAGGAAGGTCTCGTCGGTGACCGTCCCCGGCCTCAGGCACTCCTCGTCCAACATGGCCAAGATGCCGTTTTGGTGCTGGACACAGCAAGGCAGGCATTAAAAAGGTTGTGTTCAATACTCAAGACTCATATTATTCTGCCTCTAGCTGTTGTTTTGTGGTCTGCAAAACACTTGAAGAGAACTGAACTGGTTCTCTGATAACTGGAAGAGTGACTTACATTCTCAATGAGGTCGCAGATAATAGCGTTGTTGAAATATTCAATGTTGGTCCACTCGATGCCCTGTAAAAAAAAAGAAAGAAAGAAAAGGTCAAAAGGGACAATGGCTTCTCTATCTTGAGCTAACAAGATGTCAGACTGATTTTCCCCCATCAGATAGACTCTCAGAGAATTGAGTGGTATTTCATCGCAACCCCAAGCACCTGGTCAAGTACCTCAAGGACAGTCATCTAATCAACACCGCTCTCACAGCGGCCCTCAACAACTACAAGTTTATCACACAGAACTGACAGTGCAACATTTGTAAAAGTGTGACACTAAACATTGCTGATGCGAAGTAGCCCCAATTGATGGCAGTCACAACCAGGGTATGCGTATACTCGGGTTACTCTCAGCTTGGGACATCCTCTCTTCTTGTACATCGACATGATCTCCTCCAGGGAATATAGTCCATCTTCCTCAAGCTTTAAAAGTCATGTCAAGTCAATTGTGTTTGTTTATATATATATATATATATATATATATATATATATATATATATATATATATATATATATATATATATATATATATATATATATATATATATCACAAATCACAAATTTGGCCCGGGGGGCTTTACAATCTGTACAGCATACGACATCCCCTGTCCTTGGACACTCGCAGCGGCTAAGGAAAAACCTTTAAAATGGGGAAAAATGGAAGAAACCTCAGTAAAAGAGGAGGGATCCTTCTTCCAGGACAGACATGTAACAGATGTGTGTACAGAATAAACCCCATCAAATGTACAATATAGACAATCCATATGACAAAAATGATACATATAATATGAACATATTTAAAAAAAGATGGATGTTGGAGGATATCGTGTTTCTGTGCCATTTAAACTCAATGACGCTCGACATATAAACAAAGTTCTTCACATTGCACTAACAAGCCAGACTTTGCGGTAACAATGATGAAGACAGGTATTCCGCTGGTGATGGGTATGAGAAGGAAAAAAAGAATGTTTTGTCCAAACTCGGTTAATTTTGGGCTGGATGACAGCAGAACCTGGCAATGCGTGAATCTCGAAAAAAGTCTCCAAATCTAATCTAAAACCATATGTTTTACATTGTTATGAAGTGAGGTTATACTCAGTCTAGACACATTAATATCTCTAGCACTTAACATTTACATGGGGCATTTGGGACTAATGAGAACAAATGTCGCGGAAACTCTAAATGGACTAGCCCCCTTCAAAGTTACATTTATCATTCCTCATTTAAGCATTCTTGATCATTAACTTTAGTGCAGTTTTTGAAATCATTAAATTAGTGTAAGTGTTGGTACATCCATCCTCACAGCCATATTTGTCCTTGCTGGATTTTTATTATGTTCACCGGGCCGTCTCCCCCGTTCTGTCTCTTCCCATCATCTGAGCAAGCACAGAGCACGAAGCCTTTCTGGAGAGGAAAGGGAAAGCATTCTCCATCTTAGCCTCGAAAAAAACCCCGCCGGTATCTCATTTATGGGTGCTAATGGGTTGGGAACGTAGCATCGGTTGATGTAAGCAATGTGACAGATATTTGGGGGGGTGGGGGGGAGCGCAAATAAGGTGTGGCTTAAACCGACTTAAAATTCCCGATTGGTGGTCCTCCCTCCTTTCTCCAGCCCCGTGGTATTTTCCCATGCAGTACGCTGGATAGAGGCCAGGGGTGGAATATCATTGGTGGCGGTGTTTAGTGGGGACGGGGTGTGGGGGTCACCACTGCAGCACTCGCATAGAAAGAGCTCTGAAAACAAACAGAGCTTAAAGGCCCACAACGGGGACTGTTTACTCTTGCTGGAGTGAGGGATCACTTCCGTCCTCGCAACTCCACAGAGGGGAGACGGGGAGAGAATAGGATCAGGAGTGTGATGGACGACAGAGACGGGGCAAAGGACATTAATGAAGTAGAAAATGTCTTCGGGTCGACGGCAGGAATACAGATTTAGCCGAAACGGCACGAGAGGTTACACAGATGAGTGAAGCAACCGGGTTGGGATCACGCTGCAGGGGCCTGCGATGATGAACTGTCAACACAGCAAATTGAGTGCAGACATGTTGAATGATATAGATGTGCAGGTGCGGGTGAGAGAGTGTTTCTAGGCCTACAGGCTGGGCTGGGCTGGGCTGGGCTGGGCTGGGCTTGATGGGTAATGTAATTAAGTGTCCACTGAGGGTTATATGTGTGCTGTACGAGTAAACGTGAGAACACAAAACGTACCTCTCTGATGTACTCCTCCTGCTCCTCACGCAGCGTCAGCTCGATGAAGATCTGCTGCAGCTTCTCGTTGCAGTAGTTGATGATGAACTGCTCAAAGCTGTTCTCCTGTGGGAGCAGCAGCGGGAGAAAAACAAACAATCAGTTCCAGCCTTTGTCGACATGTGCCTGTTCACTCGTTGTTCACTCGTTGTTCAATGTTGTTGTCAGTGAAATAGCTTCTTGGTTTTTTTTTTTTTTTACTGCGAAAAGGGGAAAGTGGAACTTTTCCATATCTGTTAAATTCCAGAAGCTATTAAATTGGGGAGCTTGCTTCTTGTCGTTTCTGCTGCACAAGCCACTACGGCTTCATTTTCTTATTTCTCAAAGCTCCGACTGCATTCTTTCCTCTCTGCAAACATTCAGAAGCATGGTCACATCTCTGCCAACTTTTGCTGTTGCCATCAGTTTCCTGCAGTGTTTTATTAAAAGGGGATGGTTGTACCAATGCATACTGATAAGGAGCGCTTACAGGATGTTTTAGGCACATTCTGCATGACCAAAGAAAGTTCCTGGAATCATAGCTTTAGTACAAAGATAAGATTTAGTACCTTTGATTTGAGAATTACACCCACAATGATGCAATCACATTTTCAGAACTCACATCCGACTGTTTAAACCGGTCATGCAATATTGTCTGAAGTTACATGACGTTAAAAGACGTCTTCTTTGAGCTGTGGAGACAGACTCGGAATCTTAAAAAGCACTGCCTCCGATTATACCGGCAATAATCAGCTTGGACAAACTACAGCTCGCAGCTCACTCCCTCTACCTCGCCACTTTAACAACCATCACTTAACAAACATGTAATCAATCTGGACAGTGAACAACTGATACCAGCGAATCTGGCTGGTGCACCTTTTGACGATAAGCCCTTTCAGAACAAGTCCCTGTAAACTGTCACAGACTTCATTAAACATTGATGGAGTCTTTCTCAATTATTACTGATGTCAATTATGACCGGTAAGTGGTAAGTCATGCTTCTTGGCAGACAGCCCTATTTACGTGCTGGGTTAGGTTAACATTCATTTGCTAAGGACACAGCCGTGGTTAGAGCAGCGTGTTTAGTCTAAGAGCTCGGAGTGAAGGACGCAGCGAGGTTTCTCAGCGACCAGGAAACAGAACACATAGCCTCAAGGAGATCAGTGATGGATGTTAAGACTTCATTTCCTTTTGCTGAGAAACCTAAAGGTCATCTTCACCCTTAATAAACACACACACGCACACGCACACACACACACACACACACACACACACACACACACACACACACACACACACACACACACACACACACTCAATAGCATGTCTATACCCAAGTGGCAGCAGACACCAGACGGAAATTTGACAAATATTTCAGCTGAAACTGAGCTTTATGACGAGCGGTTTAAAGCAGCTTGAGGAAGCCACCATCTTAAAACTATGCCTAAAGTTAATGCTCACATTTCTCAGAGGTGTTGATTCACTCGTCCCAAAGTAGGGGAAGTTCCTTGCATTTAATATTAAGTGTAACAAGTTAAAATCAACAACATTTCCACGTGGGGAAAAAAAGAGGCCAAACTAGAGGACTGAGCCCAAAATGGCATTTCTACTCTCTTCTACTCTTTCCTTTACTTTATGGTAGTCGTTCATGATCAGGAAGTTGCCATACACTCACCTTGATATAATTAATTGACGCCTTTAGAGTTCTCAAAATAATTTGTTTATAAATTACCGCTTCAGTCTAATCTGTATCTGTTAAAGGAATTGTGGGTAATAGGCTTATTCGCTTTCTTTCACAGAGTTAGATGATTGTAGATGTCTGTACAGTAAATATGAAGCCACAGTTATGAGACTGTTATCTTAACATAGCATAAAATCAGGACGCAAGTAGAAATAGCTAGCCTGGATTTACCAAAATGTTATTTTAAATTTTTTAACTGGGTACAGGCCACGTTGCCAGTAAACTTTACAGTCAATACGATACTTCAGAAAGTTACTTCTCCCAGCCCAGAAATAGTCCATTTAGTTATTTGGGGACATATTAAGTGAGCTTCAGAGGCGCTGTAGATGGATTATGTTACCTTCAAACAGAGCCAGGGCCCTGGTTCCAGTCTTTATGCTAAGCTAAGCTAACGGACTGTAGCTTCATAGTTACCGTACACACATGACACTGGTAGCAATACTCTCATTTAACTCTTGGAAAGAAAGAAAGAATAAGTGTATGTTCCAAAATAATCAACTACTTCTATAGAGAGACATTCAATACAGCAGCAACACATTTAGTAGCCAGTTTATTAGGTGCACCTAGCTAAAACTAATGCAGTCTTATACAACAGCCCTGCAAGAATAAAGCCTTCCAAAACAGTATTTAGTCTACCATCATTGATATAAAATCAAACTAAATATTACAAACCCTTCTCAGTTTAATGCAATACGATTCAACAGCGCCACAAACTACAGCTTCTAAAATGACTATAAACTTGCATCAGCACCTCTCTAAAAGCTCCACACTTTACAGCAACGTTTATGAATGTAGCGTTTATCGCAGGGCAGCTGTATCACACTGCATTAGTTTCAGCTGGGTGTCGCTAACAGACTGGCGACTGGAGTGTCAAGTCAGGATTCAAACGAGGCCAAGGCTTCTTTTGAATCGGTTCGGTCACGTGGCTATGCTGCACACCGGGAGCCCCGAATGGTCTTTAACGAGGAGCTGAATTAAGTTGTTTAGATCACAGCAAGCACAGTGGCACAGCAAACCGGCCGGTGCAGGTGTTACTTACGCCATCCTGGTGACCCAGACACACACACAAGAGTGAGAGGAGAGGGATGACTTGAGAGTGAGTGGGGTGAACAGGCAGGGATATGAAAGAGACATGAACATATGGGGGTGGGGGTTGGGGGGGACTGAAGGCATCAAGCAAATGGGCAACAACATTTATTCCACTTCCATGTAATCTATACTGTGCACTCTGCCTCGCCTTTGCATGCACATGCACCTATATGCAAATAACGTCACAGAACCGTATAATCCATACCTATTGCTGTACTAAGCAATGTGGCTGAACTATCAAAGACATGCTGTTTACTGTGTCATGTCGTTGACAGTGTATATGTGTTTTTCCTTAACGTTGCCATTTTTATACTGTGAAATGCTGATTTGAGTGTTGAAATCACCTTGCCACAATAAATAATGGAACCCCTGGGAGCAATAAAGCTGAACTAATCTGATGTGAGTGCGGTTTTAGCAGCCCTCAGTTCTTATTGATAAGCTCCTCACAGGTACCAGAACACGCACGTAAACAGCCCGGGGCTGAATCCTTTTAAAATGTAATAAAAATTGTTTGGGTGGCTTAGAACAAGGAGAGTGGTTTTGATCTGCCTTTTGTCTTACCTCAAAAATCTCAAAGCCATAGATGTCAAGCACACCCATGACCTTGTGGCGAGCTTTCGTTTGTGCCTGCAGGGAGACAATATTGTCAATATTAGAAACACAGTATGAAAGGGTGTACTGCCAGTTTAGCGTAGCATGAAAAATAGTAAAGAACACAAACTGAAATGATAAAATCTACTGACATAAAGGTTTTTTACTTACTTTAATGCTTTCGTTGATCCTGGTAACTAGCCAGCTGAACAGACGACTGTAGAGATTTTTGGCAAGTGCGTCTCGGGCATAGTAGGCCTGTAAACAGACACACGTTACCGGGGATGGAAATGCATGAATTCATTTTCACTATCACTGCACATTCCCAAAGGCTATTACTCGAGTGTCCAACAGGTCAAACACACAAGGCACTAAGTCATTAGGAGTAAACATGAGCGGCAACATTATTCTGGAGGTCAGGTGAACCGTCTGACACCTTTCCTACTCTGCTTTTGGACACAGAGGACCGCGCTTGAAACATCCTCGCCATACGAACAGTCCGAGTGAACTCACCAACCTCTTAAATGTGACCTACATCTGAATTTCCAGGAGGAATAAGGCTCATCTATAATGGAGAGGTTTTCATGTTGCATTGACACGGATGAGAGTCGGCAGCCATAGGAGCAAGTCAGGGGGAAGAAATGTCCCTTTATCTTTTTATGCCCTCCGTGTGTGTGTGTGTGTGTGTGTGTGTGTGTGTGTGTGTGTGTGTGTGTCTCTGACCTGGGACACATTCAGCGTAGTGGACACTTTCTCCAGCTTCGCCTCCACTGTGCGGTAGCTGAACGCTCTTTCCAGCACCGACTGTTCGATCCCCAGTAGCTCACACATCTCCTTCAAATCTTTAAAAGGAAGAGAAAAAAAAAAGGGATAAAAATAAGAGTCAACACAATTGTGACACTATATTTGATGTCACAGCTACACATAAAGCTGGTGAATTAAATGGATGTAAACGTGTTTAGACCACCACGTGTGCGTTCCACTAAAACCTGCTCCATCACTCTCGTGAACAATGAGCTGGGACTGCGATGCTTTGCAGGTTGCAATTGTAAATCTCTTGTGTTGATGTGCTAGATCAATATCAATATCACACTATTTAATGTGTTCACGCTTTTGTATCTGAATTAATTCTAATGCATTATAATTAAGGAACGTTACAGCAAAACATTAACCTTATCCGTTAATACTTATTGACTAAATGATTGTGGCTCTAACAACACAATAATAACGCTGGTGTGTCACTAAGGTGAATCATGCCAGTGTCATGGAGGGAAATATGTAAATGTGTTATTTGCCTAAAGAGAACAGCTGTGGAACTGATGACACAAACAGCTTGTGTCACGCAAATCATAAAACACAAATACACAATAGGTGAGGGAGGACTGAGGCAGAGATCAGAGCAGCCAATAGGGGGCAGTGGTTCGACATCAGGCCAGTATGTCATGATGCTCAAAAGGTTTAAATGTAAAACATCTCCACAATAAATCAGCAGAATCTAAATAAAATGGTCAAATGAATCCAATTATTCAACTTGTCTGACATGTGTCTGAACATAAATAAGCAGACAGCTTAGTTGTTCACCACTACATCATAATGCCAAATCATTCAAATGAAGTTGGAAATGAGTTATAATAGCATCAGAGATATTTTTAAGTAAGACAGACTCTTTGCTTCCCCTTTGTTGTCCGTCAAACTCACCGTTTTTGTCTTTAATGCGACTCTCGTCGGTGCCGTTGCAGCGCGACTCTGGCTTGAACTCAATGTTGCCGAGCTTCAGCACGGCGGCCACCAGCTCCAGCACCGACTGCACCTCGTCCTCCATGAAGCCCACAATCTGCATGGCATTCTGGAGGGGGGTCACAAAAAAAAAAAGAAAAAAAGAATGAGTCACAATTCAGCTGATGTTGTTGAACCTTATTAAGAAACATGGGCACAGGGTTGCAAAGGGGAACTAAGCTATAAATGCATTGTAATGACAGCGTGTGTTACTGTGCAAACACACCAGTTCTGGAAGGCTGACACATTATTATTGCAGCCCGCAGCCAGAATTGTCATTTGATGAATTGGAATAGTCAAATAAGAAAAAAAAGACTGAACAAGGCAGAGCCGCACTCGCCAATAAGCTGTGTCAACCAGATCACCATGTGTTTCAATCTCCAATTCAAGAGACGAGAGTGAGGTCTCTATTTTGAGGGACTCCAGGCTAAACTAAGAGTCCATTAGATTTACATAATTCATGGATGGCAAGAAAAGAGGAGACAAGCAAAAACCCATTAAACTTATCATCTTCCCATTAAAAACTGCAAATTACCCAATTCAATATTTAAATGCCTTAAACTGAACCCCAGTGCCAAATATAATACAACTTCCTTTATAAAGCCAGCAAAACAGACGATTGAGCGCTTCATGTTTTCTGTTTGCTGTGGTCAGTAGTGGAGGAAGTACTCAACTAAAAGCACAAGTCCGTCACAAGTGTACTCAAGCACTTGAGTAAATTTACTTTGTTACTTTCCACCACTGGCTGTGGTACTTAAGTCTTTTCATACGTGCTAAAATGAAACTCGTAGTTATTGGCAGACCAAACATTTCACTGAATGTTTATGGGAAGAAAGTGTGGCCATCGTTGGCTGTATAACAGATGAGAGCCATTGTTTAGTGGGAATGTCCCCTTGTGTTTCCGGTGGTGAAACACAGCTGTATGGGGAATACTGAGAAAACTCCATGTGAGAGGGGATGAGAAGCAGGATGTGGAACGCAAGGAAACCAGTAAAGTAGAATCTGACAGAACAGGCTTACACAGTGGCTGAGTGGAGCATGCTGGAGCAGGACTGAACACAATAGAGCACAGTAGAAAGAGTCTCTTATAGACACAACATCCTACGGTACGCGTCACCGTCGGTAAGGGTAACAAGTAGTGGCGATGTGCATGCGGGCGAGATATTGAACGCGTGTGCACAGACGTATTTAAAGAAAAGGAAGCAGCTGCCCTGTCTCCTGTGGTTTTTTCCCCCCAGAAGAAATGCTGCTGTTTTGCCATTTATGTAAGTGCTGCACATGGAATTGCCCGTGTTTAATCAATGTAAAACTAGCAGTTCATGGTTTACTTCAAGTTCAAGTTCAGTTCAAAGTTCACCTGATTGTGCAACATGTGCGAGGGAGTCTGTTTTCACAATCCAGAAAATGAACTTTTATAATCCGTGCGCTCTGTTTTATTGTGAAATCAGGAAGAAATCCCTGCATCTACCCTCTGTACAGGATTTAGATTATCTCGGCATGATGCAAAGGAAAGTCGGTCCTGAACGCCGGAGCGTGCCGCCGCCTGTGACGAGTGTGTGTTTGTCTGTTTTGTGAGAGCCCACTCGAGGTTTAGACACTAATCAGGATTGATTTCAGAAAAGGGAGATCATTTCTACCAGCAGTTATTTAGGCTTCTTAAAATATCATCTGGGAGAATCCATAATGAGGGTAAAGTGCAATATCATGCAAACAAATATGTGTATGCGCTACTCACTCTGACTGTCCGGAAGTTGGCCGCGTCATCCAGCCCGTTGACCGCAGCAGAGTCCAGGCTCAGGTAGTTGTACTTGCTGAAGTCCCGATCCAGCTTCAGCTTCTCTGTGACACAAAACACACGGCTGCTGTTCACACTGCATTCGTTTCAAGCTGGTTGGCTAAAAGGCAATTTAAGTCTTATTTACATGAAATGAACATTACATAACTACACGCTAGGAGGTGCCTGATTAAAAAAATAAATAAATAATCTTGTAATGATTGTTATAAGCGGCATTTTTTTTTTTTTCAAGGACCTTCTAGAAAAAATAATCACTTCAATGTACAAAAGGTTGAAATGCGACACCCATGCCCTTAAGATAAATTTGTGCAACCCACGCCAAACACAATTTCTACACAGTGAACGCTCTTAGAGGCACTGCTGTGAACACTGTTATGGAAGATCAAATGGCCTTCTTAAAAGCCCCCCTATTTAGTAGCAAAGAAATCTATTCCTCTGGTGGGCGCATGTGTCGGATTTCATTAGTGGCTGCATTAACTACAGCTGAATCAGGACCCTCTGATGTGTGTGTGTGCGTGTGCGTGTGCGTGTGTGTGTGTGTGTGTGTGTGTGTGTATGTGCTCTCTACAGTCAATGATCGTTATTTTGTTCTCCTGCGTTCCGGACATAAAACAATGCCCTCTGTCCACTGAAAAGCAAATAGAGGGAACCGGTTTTCACGGCTGGCCTTTGTTCTCTGTACTGTTTGTTAGGCAGGAAGATTGGGTCATTAATGCATCAGCCATGTGTTGTGTGCAGCTGCAATCCTGCTGGAAAATGTTTATGTAAGATTTTAACATAAGGAGTGTCATGCTGGTGCTTCCAGATGACAGGGGTAAATAAAAAAAATAGGAAATTCAAATATGGAAACACAAACTCCATGCTCATGTTAACCCTCCCAGTCTGGTGTTTGGATGTAAACAAACAGCAGAAGATCCCACAGTGGTGGTGACTACAGATTCCCTTGGAAGACTGCTCAGCTAGCTCCTGTGAAGTGTGATTCATTAGTTCCTGTGAGCAGATATGTGCATATTCTGAGATCAGAAGTTATTCCAGGCGATCAGGCTAAATATATCACAACCCCAGTTTGTGCTTCGGGCCGATAAGAAGCGTGCATTTAAGTATTTAAAGCTGCTATTTCTCTGAGATCCAGGAGCACTTTAATCTTCAAGTTAAGTTTGCCCCCCCCCCATCTACCCTTTAAAAAAACACATTGACGCTTCCATTCAATGCATTCCAGTGTTTTCAGGACTTACTGAGTGTGTCATCAGAGGCTCCAGACAG
This sequence comes from Cebidichthys violaceus, assembly GCF_023349555.1. Taxonomy (NCBI): domain Eukaryota; kingdom Metazoa; phylum Chordata; class Actinopteri; order Perciformes; family Stichaeidae; genus Cebidichthys; species Cebidichthys violaceus. Next base: position 5,059,938 of record NW_027176274.1, on the reverse strand, counting down.
GAGCTGATAAAAGACGTGGAAGTTCCTCTCTCCTCGTGGCTGTTTCACCACACGTGATTTCTCCAGCAGATCTTAAAGAGTACAGGACAACAAAAGGAAACAATGACACATGACGACACAAGGTTATTTCCCAATAATAGTCCTCACGGGAAAGGTTCCTGCGGCGATTCACTGAGGTGTCCTCGAAAAGTAAATAGGGGGCTGATCTGCTGTAGGAAGTACTGAGGATGCCCAGCATCTGTATGGAGGTCAGAGGGCTTCCTGGTTCATACTACTGTTTACATGGAAGTTGCCAAGGTGACCAAGCTAATGTTATCTGTGTGCGTGTGTACAGGAAGTGTTCAAGAAGAGAACCACACAAGAATATCAAACATCAGCCCTTTCTCCCAGGCTGCCGACCAAGTGCAGCAGTACCTGATTAGAAGGAGAACCCGTCATCTGCTCACCGCATTAGGCTCAGTGTGATTTAATTAGAGACCAACAGCAGAGCTCTGCATCGGAGAACGCTTGAGATCCTCTTCACTGCCAGTCTGGCTGGATAATAGCATCCAATTTGTCTAGTTAAGAACATCTTATTTTAGGAGACTCGAGAGTTTACATTAAACTGAAGGAAAAATATCCACATGAACTGCCATTTTAACCACAGTCAAGTTTTCCAGCCATAAAAATAAGAACTGCTCCTGGCTTTGTCAATCTTTGGACAAACTGTGACTCACACCGGTCTGTGGGCGCTGAGAGGACAGAAGGGTTCACTTTGCACCGACTCTGTGGACACACTAACTAGAGAGCCCTGCACAGAGACCCCGGGGCTGTCAGAGCCAGCGGCGGGTCAGGCTCAGTATGAATCTGTGGCACCGGCTGGCCACGGATCACGTACGTGAGTCTATAAGAGCCAGCACATCAATAATACAACAACCACGACTGAGTGGCTGGCAGCAGCAGCAGCAGCAGCAGCAATACAGAGCTGTGGTCAAAGACGCAGAGAGGACAAGAACAATACCACCGAGGAGCCACTTCCTTCATTTCTCCTTTTTATTGAACATTTTTAATATGCGCGGTCGCATTTCATTTACTCTTGTGCCGACTCTCTGAAATATTTGCATCCTAAGGGAACTGAAGCGACCTTTCATGTCGTGTCCAGTCAAACCCTTCAGTCATCTTTTCATTGCTTTTATTCTTCTTTTTTTTTTGAGCCACAGCTTTCCATTTTCTGTAGTAAAGCATCCTGAACATGTTTCCTCTCCCTTGGAAATGCATACACACATTGAAGTAGCAACGTGGGAACAATATCCTGTTATGTTTTGACTTAGGCTGCCAAAATCTGCTTCCCCCTCTGTCATTAAAGCTACGGAGGATTGGGTTTTCTAAAAGTGTAGCTATCTAATCTCAGTTGTAGGAAGCACTGAGGGCTCGACGGATGCTCGCGTTGGGGGAAAATAACGAGCCGAGAGGAGAAGAGAAATCCATCCAGGCTCGCCCTGCTAGAGCATCCTCATTCATCCGTCTAGCATGGCCAGCCGGCCCTGTCTGAAGCAGTCACATGTCAGTGGCTCTTCTTCACAGAAAGTCCCTGGTGTTGGACTTACGCGAGCCAACAGACGGAGGTTCATTTGCGTCTCGGCCATCAGCTCCTCTTTTTTTGTTTCTGTGACCTCTGGATGAGAAGTCAGCGCAGACGCAACAATGTGAACAGAAGATAAGAGAGAAAAGAGGCGAGGAGTGAAAGCGAGAGGCTGGAGATGAGCGTCCTGTTCCGTCTCTCATTGGTTTCAATAGAGCTTTCCCCAATTCTAAAGCTTTGGTAAAATGTGCGACTGTACCTCGACTATTTGAAAACTTGAATGGCCTCTGAGGCTACTTTTGAAGATTCACACTGATAGCTGTACGTTTGATGGGACTGTTTAACTGGGAGACATCAGTGTCAGGTTGATCAGAAAATGACAAGAAGAAGATAAAATAATGGCTACTATGATTAAATGTGGCGTGTGCAATTTTACAGATATTTCTTTTATTTTTAGGACATCGTCATGTCAGTACTACTCACAGTTGCTGATGACTCCGCCCAGAGGATCTCCTTTGAAGTCAAACTCAATGTCCATGTACTTTCCCTGTGGATAAGAGCGCATCGATTAGAACAAGACTTGTGCATATACACTAGAGCTCAACATTAATATACACTGTGAGCTGGGCCCAAAACTCAGCACCAGCTGCCGATCATAAACTGTTATGAAATAACTGTGTCGAGGGAAAACCCCCCCCCCACCATGCCACGGTCTCTCTACTGGAGGACTAAAACAAAGCATTTCAGGCCAGCTCTTTCCTTCCATCTGAAACTTGGATGCTAGAACACAGAGTCCTGTGTGTTTATCCCCCCCCCCCCCCCCACCCACCCACCCACCCCCACCCCACCTCTGATGTATTAATAGCAGACCGGTCCTCAGAGCGGGGCCAAGCTTTACTGGTGAGCGGGCTCCAGCCAATCTCAATAAGCCTGCTGCACTCAGCAAAATGAAGAGACACTTTGATTCATAGATCTCTGATAAACTGATTGAGCTCTGATGAACTGGCCTCTAGCGGGGAGGCCTGAGGTCCTCGCCTAGAGGTTTATACCAAGGTTACCTAAATAGAAGCGGATCAGGGGCGTAATCCTTTATACCGCTGAACTCCCGGTTACAACTGCAAGGCCAGGCCTGTGTTTGTATGTACCAATATAGGTAGATGATTGAACAGCGTGTGAAAAGGAAACCTAAAATTGGGATTGGAAAAGTACATTGGCAGTTAGCCTGCTAGCTTCTGCTGGCCAGGATAACAAGTTTCCATTCAACACCCAGAGTAAATGTGTTTAATCAGACCGTTTGGATGTACTGGAGGTTTTAAGATAGACTGACTCAAGTTGTTTTAACAATTTGCAGCTAAATAAACATTCATGTTAGAAAAATGAACATGAAGTGGTGGTGTGATAGAGGTAATCCGATGCAATCAGTCACGTCATGAGGGAGGAACCTGAAGCGGGCTGAAGCTGCTGGATCGAGCCTCCCTGAAAATAACGAGCCAGACGGTGTGAGAATGACCTCCTTGGCAAACACACCCAAAACACCCGTCATCCTTTCATTCTCCACTGCCTGGAAATAAATCCCCTCCTGGATCCGTCTATCCACTGAAACATTATCATGATGCTATCTCTGCCATGGAGATAAGCATCATATTTCTTCAGGCGTCCTCATTTTGCAACCTCCGCAGGTCACGAGGAATCGATCAGTCGCTTTATAAACATGTGGGGATGTGACAGCGAGAGACGAGCAGAAAACAAATCTGTGAAAGTTTGGACTACTGATAGTCCAGTGTGGTCTGCGCTCTGCAGCTGATGAACAGCAGCGTACGGTAAAAGCCTTGTTCTGTGTATGTAAAGAGCATGTGCTGGTGAAACACATCAGGCGTGCAAGGCCTGCTGTTACTGAAGCAGTGCATGGGCAGCTACAGATCCAACACACTGTGTGTCTTCACACGGTGTGGGAAAGACTTTAGAACATGCACGGGACAGAATCCCCTTGAAGGACGTTACTCTCTGTATCTGATTTGTTGCTTTGAAACACATACCAACATGAATCACTGGAGGACGTGAGTCTACAGAAAACATCAGCCTGCAGGCCTTTTCTTAAACCATCAAGCCGTTACAAAGGCTGCTGTGTCTAGACAGAGTTACTGGGAGAACCGATTCAACTCCACCAATTGTAGGAAAGAGGAAAATAAGCCACCACACCATTGTAGATCTCTAGACGTTCAGTTTAGTGAAAGCCAGACTGACGCGAGCTCATGAATGAGACAGTCACTGTGTAAAGACATTATAAAAAACAGAGAGGGGGACACAACAGTAGGGAATTAAGAATTATGTTGGGGCTTATTTTGAAGGAAAGAGAAAAGCGTAGATGAAAGTGGCGGATGATGCACTAGCTTGAATGAAGTCGGAATGGAAACATCCAAGCTGTGCATAATGATTTGCAAATAAGGCCTCATTCAAGAAGCAAACATCTAATTAGACAACACTGGCTGTTTATCGGTTCAGTATCAGATACTTACAAATCTGGAAGAGTTGTCATTCCTCACTGTTTTGGCATTTCCAAAGGCTGAAAATCATAATGAGACAGGATGAAAACATTGCAAACAATGCATAATTCATGCTAATCCATCTGAAATAACGTTATTGCAACAAAAAAAACATATCAAAACAAACCAAAGCTCGTTTACAAATATGCCAAAACATATCAACGATCCTTAACATTGTGCCTCGCTGCAGCTAGCTGTCAATCATCTGAGGGGTCTGGATGTCAAAGCTGTTTTTACTGATGAAGCCTCATAACTCTGCGTGGATTAGGCAAAGCACCGCGGCTCTCCAGGCTTAAGAGCGGCTGAACTTTGCCGTCACACCACATTCAAGTCAAAGTGCTTCAATATGTGCCACTGCATACAAGCAAACAATAACAAACATGTTTAAACACAAGAGTTGCCCCATACGAGTGTTTGAGTGCGATCATAAAAAAAAACCCATCAACATGTGTGCACATCTACGCCTCGTATTATGTGCATAAATGAGCCTTTTTAGAACAGTATTTTTCAACCCAGAGCCCCTTTCAAATTGCTTCTGGCCACATTTCTACATTAAAATGCCATTAATGTGTCATGCACCACAGCGCTATTAGCGCATCAGCTCGATAGCTGACAAACGGCTGATTAATGTGCGCTTTTCTGTTGTTTGGTTAACAACGAATGAAACCAATAAAAAGGTTCTGAAAGAAAGCGAAGCAGAGGGCGAGCATGACACTGTGTGGAGCACCATAACCGTGTTCCCCCTCTCCCTTTGTTTCAGCGTGAGGGCAATTAGATTGGTGGGAGCTAAACTCTTGCAGATGTGCAGGTTTTTCAGCAGCCAACCCGGGTATACAGCTTCATCATTCATGGGCATTTCCTGTCCACTGCCCCCAATTAAAGTACAGCTGTTTCTGTGCCAGCACTGCGCTGTGAGATTGAGACTGTGTGTGTGTGTGTGTGTGTGTGTGTGTGTGTGTGTGTGTGTGTGTGTGTGTGTGTGTGTGTCACAGTATTTACACAACCCCGTAAGTTATTGTGCTGATCAGCTTACTTGTCTGTTAAAGCACAATTCCCATGTGTGTGTGTGTGTGTTTGTCGATGTCTACGTGCCAAATCTAAAAGTTTTGCAGTGGCTGTGTGACTTATTGTGCTCGTCAGCTAATAATCAGGAGTTTTGCGGTGATGAAATGTATTTTTCTGGTCGTTATGTGTTAGATGTTTCAAAACCAAGCAAAAACACCAAAGACTCTGGTAAAACTCACTGAGGGTTGCAAATGTAAGAGGATTTATGTCTTCCAAATGTTGGCAAAAGAAGCTGCACTTTGCGGAGCCTGTGAAAGGGGACAGCGCCGTCAACCTGTTAACACAGACTCAGTCTGTAAATGTGAGCTCCAGACGATCCAGCCCCCTCGGATTAGCTCGAGTGTGAACGATGCTCACTCACCCTCCAGCACGGGATTGGACTGCAGCAGCTGTTCCTTGACCTTGTTCACCTCCTGGCCCTTCCCACACACCGCTGCCACATATGACATCACCAGCTTACTGGCCTCTGGAACACACGCATGCAGACACAACAAACATTAGGTCAAAGCCTTTGCTAGACATGACGAGAGAGGTTGCCCACCCGTCTCACCATTCCCTTTAAAATTCCCCTTACCCCACCCCCCACCCTGACACCCATCAGGGTAGGGTGTGGGTCATTCGTCTGGCGTACAGAGAGGAGGAGGAGGAGGCCTCATAATGGAGACCCGGTTTGTTTAGTTAGACGGTGATTGCATTATCATCATTCAAATGACTGCACTGAAGAAGGGTGACTTTATTTGGATCGACAGAGATGATCCCCTTTCATCCACTTCTCGTGTAAGAGCTGAAGCTCATCTGTAAGAGTCGACAGAGTGCAGTGTGTTCCCAAAACATAATTTCTGGATGAAAAACTCGACAAGGGCTCAAAAAGACATCTTTGGCTTGTCTGAAACAAGTGACATGACTGCTGGCATCAGGATCATCTCTCCTGTCCAGTGAGATGACAGTGACCTAGAACTGATGACGTGTGTGTGTGTGTGTGTGTGTGTGTGTGTGTGTGTGTGTGTGTGTGTGTGTGTGTGTGTGTGTGTGTGTGTGTGTGTGTGTTGTGCCAAGCAGGGATAGAAAAGAGCTTGACGGCAGTTGCTGGTACAGCCTGCTGATGAGCCTGGCATACAAACAGCTCCAGACACGCTCGTACATTTTGCCAAGGTACGGGAAGGTGTGCATTAAAAAAAGAAAACGCAGAGGTCAAGAGCACTCGCTCCGCTGAGTAACGAGGTACACACTGCTTAATCTTTGCTTTTTTTTTTTGACGTCTCAGGGAAGCAAAATAAACTTCCTCAGTCATCTCTCGCAGGAAAAAAAAAAAACCCAACAATGTTATGTCTCCTGTACGCCATTGCTGCCATCTGATAATAATGTTCGTCACAGCTCCTTGCTCATACGGGAGCCACAGCAAGACGGAGCACAAGAAACAGACATAAAAGTCAATGACCCATATCGATGGGGTATGCACGTTTTTGATGGCCTTATTCCACTACAAAGCTCCGAGGCCGATGCGATTACTGAAATCCAAATTTATCTCCTAGACATGGCTGAACAGCTTCTTGGAGTGGGGTTTTTAATATCCATGAGAGCTTGAGAGAACCCAAATAAAGGCTAGTGCAAAACACGATCGGTCATACTTTACGTGTGTCTTCCGCTGCCTCTGCTTTCTTATTGTATCACTGCATTAACCTACTGGAATTATTATTATTGTTATCGTGTGTGTGTGTGTGTCACAGTGTTGACAGTGGCTCTTGTGGTTTCGTGGATCCTAATGTTTGCTGCCAAAGTGCTACGGGGAAAGTTACGTTGTTAAATATGAGCTCCAGCCAGAGATCAATGTGCAAATAGATCAAAGCCATCAACACCATGAAAACGGTGCGTGCGTCACATTAGAAATACGGGAAATGGATATGGCATCAGTGCGGTAGCGCACAAAGAAAAAAAAGGTAGGGCTGGGAGATGAATTCAGATTATAGTAAGGAAAGGACAGCCATACATACATACATAAAGAGATGGAACTTCTACTGTATAATATTCAGTACTCCTCACCCCTTGATTAAAGCCACATGGCCGCTTTGAGTTGAAACCAAATGGACGCTGTGATTACAAATTACTCCTACACTTAAAGTCTGTCGCACACATGAAAATCCAGTGTGTGAGTTTGAAGCAAACAATGAGTGACAACAAGTGCAAGGGTCAAATTAAAAAAGTCTAAGTATGACTGTACGTCTGTCTTTACTGTGCAGGAATGTATTTCAGTAATGAATAGCGACTTCCTACAGTTTGTACTCGATATGTCGTTTACCTGCACCACATCGCTGCCAACAGGAGACTCCATTCCTCTTGGCTTTCTGTGAGGTATGCGAGACTGCTCCCGACCGCAACATGGCCACACTGTTATGACACCAACTAAATAAAAGGGGCGGGGACGTGAACACGGCATCCTCTAACATCAGTAGGCTTCATATTTCTAGTCCGACGCGCTGTCAGACATGAGCGTGTCATGCAAATCAGGAAACCATCTGCAAGCTGCTGGTCTGCTTTGATTTGTCTACCTCTATCATTTAACAGCCTCTCCGTATACAGGTCATCAAAAGAGGTAGTCACGTCTCATGTGCCAGCATGATGTTCTCAAAAAAAACTTCATCAAGCTGCTTTTTGAAAAAAAAAAAAAAAAAAAAAAAAAAAAAAAAGTACATCTGATGTAAATCTGCTCTGTGGCTTTAAACATAACTTATCTTACAAATATGGTTTGACTACACTTACAACACTTGTTTGTTCAGCACTACAAACAAGAGCAGCCAAACAAATGAGAAGGCCTGATGGTACATCTTTACCTCTCCTGGGATCTATTAGCTAAGGTTCTCTGTTCTTGGATGCTTTAAGTGTTTTTTGTTTTTTTCTTCGGATAAACTTGTGCGGCGCTCGTATAGAACGGGCCGATTGCTCGGCCTCCGGTAGGAGGCCGCTTGTAGAACTGCTCATCCAAACAACTTCACACTTGACACAGCGCCTCTTTGGGTCCCTCTCCCTCACACCACACCCACACTCTCAGATGATAGACTACGCACTCCAAGACATCGGATGGAGGTATGCATCTTTAAAATTGATTTATTAAAATGTGATCCGGCTGCAACGCGGCCACTCTAGACCGGTGCCTGTGATTCCACCAGACGTGTTGCAGCACATTTCAGAAGTGTCCCAGAAGCGACTCCCTGCTCTGCTTCGCGGGGACGCTTGACGAGGGCACAGAGGTTACGATGAGGAGGAGTTAGCTTCTAGCTACATACCGGTTTTCCCAGCCCCGCTCTCCCCTGTGATGAGGATGCACTGGTCCTTGTCCTGGTCCCTCAGTGAACGGTAGGCCTCATCTGCCAAAGCATAGCTGGAAGACAAAAAGGCACAAAGTCATAAGCTTTCACAGTACTTTATAATGCATGCCCTCAGCTTACATAACATCCTTATTTTCATAAGATATTTTGGGAGAGACACTGGGGTGAAAGAAGTTCAGAGTGATAATAAACCACTGTGCCAGGCTGCATGGCGTCCATCCTAATCAATAGCACGCGGCTTTATTGGAAATTAGGTCGCATCTGTAGAACAGCCCCAGGACTGGAGTGACTTGCAGCTTTATTTAGCTACACCGGCTGGTTCACATTTGTGATTTGGCTTTGATAGTTGTAATATTGTCTATTTCCTGCTCCTTTCTTCCTAACTCAACACTAATACTGCTAAAGCTCCTGCATCCAAATGCAAACAAGAACAGTGACATGCTTAAAAGCAGTTTTTTTTTTTCCCCCTCCTTATGTGACAGTTAAAACAATTAGTTTACATAACCTTGGGGATTTTTCCTGTTGCTATTCAAAAAAAAAAAAAAAAAGAGAGTCTGCTTTGTGCACTTTCAGGTGTTTGATTAATGCAATCACTCACTGTAAAATAACCCTCGGTGGATTAGTGAATGATAAAAGTAGAGTGCCTATTATGAAGTGAAGCCTATTGTCGTACATTCCAGGACAGTGATACAATGGGAAAGTGGGACTGATTATTGCAGTTTCACCCCCTCTGAATTCCAGAACAATGTATTATTTGTTCTCTTTATTCAGACAAGCCCTTACGGTTGGAGGGGAGGGTGTGGATGGTGTGAGGGCCATATCACAATGACACTTTTTTCTTTTTTTTTTATCTTGTGTGGCACAGTGGTCTGTAATTTCATTGTGATACGCACACAAAGAAGGAACATTAAAGGGTTTTATGGCTTCCATTTGGCAAGCAAACGGTCATGTACAGCGCTGCGAGGAGTGTCTTCCAACTTCCTCCTCCAGAAGGACATGAGACTGCAAATTAACTCACTTCGCCTCCTGTACACCCCCCACCGTACTTTGGCATCACTCAGTACTTTTTTTTCCCCCCCAAAGCCATGACTGGTAATAGCTGTGATTATGCCTTAAGCTGTTAAACAAATGGAGTTCGTTTGAGACAAGGTAAAGTGGAGTTGGAAGAACGTATCATCTGAGACCTTCATGATGAGCTCCGTCAGGTTTAAAAAGGAAGGAGTCGGACTGACCTGGTGGACCGTCACAGAAGGGAAGCAGCTGACTAAAAAGGTATTGGGGAGACTCTGCCCTGCTGAAGTGCCCTTGAGCAAGACGATGAATCCCTACCAGAGGTGGGGCCAAGTTATTGTTTCGCAAGTAACAAGTCTTCGCACTCAAGTCCCAAGTCCTAAACTTTCATGAAGCACTCTTCACCAAATGCAATTGTATTTAACAACAACAACAACTGCTGCTGCTCAGTCACGTAGCACTAGCTCTTAATGGCTTTCTCCTGCAACTTGATTGGATGTCATTTGATTGGTTCAAACAAAGCAGTTCTGGGGAATTAAGTGTCATCTTGCCGCGTAGTTGATCGCCTTGGTGCACACACTCTCTAGATAACTTTTAAAGTCAAATTCCGTGTATGTGCAACATACTTTGGCAATAAAATGGTTCCAATTTGGATTCTAAATATCTGGGCTTGGTGTATTTTCAATTCAAAGGGCTCAAGTCAAAGTGAAGTCACGAGTCATTGGCGTTAACGTCCAAGTTGAGTTGCAAAGTATTTTTATTTCGTCAATTAGTCTGAAGTGACTTGAATCCACACCTCTGATACCAACCGTCGCTACAGGACGTTTATGAGCTTCAAAACATTCACCAAAGTAATCAAACATCAAGCTAGATCAACAGTTTGAAGTCTCATGTTTTACATTAAGTACAAGGTAAATATAGCTTGAGGTAATTTTGGAGGAATGCATCAAAATAGTCTCTCCCCAGTGTCTAATTTGGTCTAACTCCTTGCCCGGAGGGTGGGGGCACTCCAAGTCTCCCCGGTCCATTAATGGAGTATTTATATGGGAGTGCGAGACGTGAGCGTAGGAAAGAATGTCTGACATTTACAGATGCTGACAGGGGTTTTAATACAACACCGACAATGGGTTGTACCTGGGTGTGAAATGGGATGCTGAGCATGGTTGCTGAGGTTAGATTTACTTGTAGAGGCAAAGCTCTTGTCATTCAAGCACACTGCATATCAAAATGTAGCGTGGCACCAGGCAGCAGGCTAAAGAACTGGTTAGACCGGGTCAAAGTGATTTCTAAGGGAGATGTTCAGGCTGCATGCTGAACTATGCAATGTGGCATCACTCAGCAATTCATTATCTAGTCCAAATATATCCACAAATTACAGCAAGACATGGAAAAAGAAGCTAATGTCTGAAAAAATAAAAAATATCTAATTTGGGGTACAGCAACTAAATGTATTAGTGGAGTCAGTGCGGTTAGGAGCCGAACTTGAAGCGTATAATCACGCGCTGAACTAACACTGACCTCCAACTCGAAAAAAGTAGCCGATTGCTGGTAAGAAACCATGACAGAGAGGTTGCCCAGAGATGGACAGCCAGATGAATGCATTCCAGGCCACAATACAAAGTCAAAGCTCAGGCGGGCTAATGGAGCTTAGGGTTCTGCACCATCACACATCGTTTGGGACCAGAGCCCATGGAGCCCGGCAACCGGTCCTCTCCCTCGTCAGCCCCCAGTGGGGGCCGTCCACCAACACACTCTCAGGAAGAGCGGTACGCTAGTGCAGAAGTAACTTCCTTTGAGTCGAGCTGCTGTAGTGAGTTAATAGGCTCTAAACACTGGAGATGCTATGGTGCACTATTTTTACAGGCTTTACATTATGACACAGTATACAACCTTCATGGTTTCAAATGTCATAGGAGAGTTATCATTGAGGTTGTTCGAGGCTGAAAGTGTCCTGTCGACAGTTTTACTGAGGTTTATTTTATAATGGCGAACTCCAGGTGAATGCTTGTTGGGACCAAGTGCATTTTCTTACAGTACCGCAGTCGGCCACTGGAGCCGACTGCACCATATCCACCTCTTAAAACATCCGAAGTGTACGCACAGGTGAAGCAAAACATACCCCTGCCAACTGTGCAGGGCAGTAACATTAATACATTTGTATTGCGTGGAAATTATGCAACGTCATCACACTGTTTAACTGATCACCATTAGCCAAGAAACTAAGCAATACCCCAGCAAAATGCGGGGAAGAAGACAGCTAAACAATGTTAATACGGATGTCAACAATGTAGGTTCACAAAGAAAATCTGCATTACAAAAGTTTAAAAAGGAAATAACTGCATTCAACACACTTTGGGGGATTTGTCCTGGTGAGAAATACTGAATATAAAATGAATATGCAATGAATATATACAGGGAACCTTAAATGTAAATTTTTAGAGCCCTCAGTTGTTGTTTTTTCGGTCTGGCACAAGCCTCTCACTCAGAAATCCCCACCCACACAGTCTGTAATCACAGCCCAGCCCCTACCCTCTCCTGTACACAGAGTTTGTATGGATGAGACTTGCCACAGGACATCACGTCACTGTTGAAAAGGGCAGCACAGCGCAGCAGATGTCTGCTTTGTGAAAACACTCCTTTTGCCTGACCTCATCCCGACAATGAGCAGATCATCACACATCAATTATGTCGCCCCCAGAGGAGGCCAGTGGGAGGGGGCGTGTACCAGGGGAAGGTGAGGGGTGTGAAATAGGAGTGGGAGGTCCTTTTTACACACACACACACACACACACACACACACACACACACACACACACAGCTAGTCAAATGAATATGAATGGCCACCACATAATCACAATATGAATAGAAGTCAAGTGAAGCGAGGGGCCACACCCAAAACATTTTGCATATCCAGATTATATAAAATTAATTTTGAACATTTAAAAGAAAAACAATCCAAACCACAGCTGACCTCTCACAAGATACTAATCTGTGTGCTTTATTCCCACATACAGAAGCAAAAAAAACAAGGCAGAATTAGAATGAATGTTCATCCCTGCGGCTACAACAGAGTGCTATCATTAGGACCATGAAAGCAGTGAATAGCAACAGGCTGAACCACTTCACAAACATGGAAGTCAAAATGATGATGAAGCACCAAGGTCACCATCAAAGGCAGAGGAAGCATTGAGTGAGGCACCCAAATCCCAAAGGCCTCCCAGATCCGTGTGTGTAGCTGAGTGTGTGTGTGTGTGTGTGTGTGTGTGTGTGTGTGTGTGTGTGTGTGTGTGTGTGTGTGTGTGTGTGTGTGGGGGGGGGGTTAGGCTGGGAAGAGGGCCTTGGACCATAAGTGCCACTTGGCACCTCCCCTTCACATCTGCCTACAGGCTGTAATTTGGACATGCACGTGGCAGCGGTGAACACAAAGCCACACTGGCATGAGGTAAGCAGTAGAAAATAGCCTAGTCAGTTCTTCATACTATCAACCTTTGGTATCTGGGGCACAGGAGGAGCTAATGGTCCTGCAGTGTGACCTGAATCTTAAGAGGGTGGAGTACTCCGAGGGCAGATTCTGCACACTTTAAAGGAGTCATTTATAGATGCTAATGCAGCTGTAATATATGGGCCGGAGCGCAGCCCAGCCAGCTACTGGGAGATGACAGGACTTTAGCAAACAATAATAATCTCTCTCTCTCTCTCTCTCTCTCTCTCTCTCTCTCTCTCTCTCTCTCTCTCTCTCTCTCTCTCTCTCTCTCTCTCTCTCTCTCTCTCTCTCTCTCTCTCTCTCTCTCTCTCTCTCTCTCTCTCTCAGAGCCATGTCTTCATATTGACATGCAGCACATCTAAATATGCTTTTCAAAAGTAAAACTTTGTTCATTTTCCAGGCCTAAAAGTGGATAAACCTGTTCAGTGCTTTGATGCTAAATCCAGTTTCTATTATGTGTTTGTATGTGGGAGGGGGGACACAGGAAATCCACCTGGCAAGGAAGCAACGCTTTCCTGATGCTTTATGATCAGGTGGAAGAGCCGGTGGCTGGTGCAAGAAACACACACACACACACACACACACACACACACACACACACACACACACACACACACACACACACACACACACACACACACACACACACACACACACAGATTGTTTGACGAACGTGCCGGTGCGGTTCGGACAGATGTGGCCCATCTGCGTGTATTGGTTACGACAATGCGTTGCTATAAAATGGGTGGTAAGGAAAAGATCTGACACGAGATCATGATGACAGTTGTGTATGTTAAAGAGCACTCTCAATGTGCAACTTGCAAGGTGCAATGACGATTTCCTCCAACTCTCCAAATTAAAAGCTCAGGGTGAAGCACTGCTGCCAAAGATCTCTAATTTATCTCGCTCAGGGTTGCCTGAGACCTCTGTTAAATGACTCATTGATACCCCCCCCCCCACCCACCCACCCATAAATCAAACTTTGAGGGGGTCCAGGGCTTTAATTTACTTTATTGCACAGCAATTTAGTGTTCCACAGCAGGGGAATACACAGATTCAAGTTGTTTGTCTGATCCTTGGAAGAGCAGGAAATAAGCATGCTGAGTAAGTTAGCGAGACATCCTCAAAGAAATATTGAAACAAAGACTCTTCTGAGGCTCTTTCAGAGGCTTTTAGGGAATCAGCATGGAGGATATTAAAAAAAATAAAAAGATATTCAAATGACTCCCAATTATCAGTTGTTGAAAGGGCTTAAAGACTGTCTGATATATGAGAGCTCAACACTGATAAATGAAGGCCTTGTGCCTTTGGCTAGGAGATATAGAAAAACACACATGGCCACATGTGCACAGCTACAGACAGGAGGATGGAGACAGAGGAGCAAGATGTCTTTTTATAGCCCAGAAAGCACCAGCTCTGTCAGGTTTGAGGACTTCCTCTCTTCATCCTGCTCCCCATGTCTCGGCCTTCCACTGTGGCACTTCAGGCTCTCTCAATATAAAACAACTAGTCACTGAAGCGTAGTCCAGCTGACATATTCAGACCGTCCATGAAACCAACTGTACTAGACCAGTATGACCACTTCTTATTGGTTTAACTTCAGTTTCATTGGAACGTTCTCATCTCAACAACATACATATTTGAGGATGACCTGCTATGACCCATCTGAATAGAGAATAACGTCTTATCTACTATATACTGTACGTTTGATTTGTTTTTCAAAGTAAAGAAAAATGAATGACGTGTAATCTATGAGCCCTACAGGCATCGCAACACCCCCCCCCCCCCCCCCCGCACAGTGCACACACTCGCACCCACACAAAGGCTGCATAGAAATAAACTGCTACGCCTTTTTTAGTACAAGATGACTTGGCATACTCTTCAAAGAAGCAAAAAGGCTTCAGGGTGACCGCGTGACCCACCGAGTCCATTCAGACAACAGACAGAGTCATTGTGGGTCTGACCGACAGTGTAATGTTGGTCCTACAGCAGCACCACAGCGGCGGGTGACAACTTGTCCCGCTCCACACCATGAAATGAGGAGGCCACAGACCAGGAGGGTTTTGGTAGAAGGGACTACAGTCGTCATGGGGTCCTTTTTCCCCCCCAGAGCCAAAAAAAACAGAGCATTGTACCCTAAAACGACGCACTGTGGCAGCATTATGCCGGCCTTGTTCGGTTCAGTGTAGAAAAGAAAAGCCGGCGTAATGGCGGTTCTTCTTTCTGGCAGTATTGTGGGGCCGCTGTGTAAAAAGGGACTAGGGATCCCTGCTGTGTTTTATAGCAGAGGTGGGCTGCCTTGGCTGAAATAAAAACCACCTCCAACAAAACGTTTAGTGAAAAAGCTTTCAGTGATCAACATGTTGCAAGGGAACATAACCTTAAAATATATTTGGAATGCATATCTGCATCGGAAGTTCAATTCGGCAGAGTAGAGAAGCTGGATTCCATTTTTTAAATAAAACATTGATCATTTTCCCCCCCGAATAATCAACTTTTTAGAATAGAAATTCACCCAAGCTCCAAAGCAAAACACTAGCTTGGCAGTGGTCATTACCTGGCACAAGCTTAACCCCGCTACGATGTCAGATTAGTTTTCCATTAACATTTACACTTTCTCTGTGTAATGTCAGCCTGACCCGTTGGGCTCGCAGTCAGGTCCTTCGGGAGGTCTTGGCTAAATGTCCACAACCAAATGAATCCACAATCTGCACAAATACCGTGACATCCAAATCACTTTGACAGCTCGTTTGATTTCATGTGGCCGATCACACGCTGCCCCACAGTGACTGTGCTCCAACTGCTCCAGTTCTACAGCAGGAGGTGCAGTCCTCCATCAAAAGCTGATGTTCCTTCATTGTCCACATTACATTAACTACAGCACTGCTGTGGACAGCCATATGCTAAAAAAAAAAAAAAAAAGCAGATAAAAATACACACGAGGCCTAAAAAGTGGATTTGGTCTGAAAAAATAACATAATGATACAACTTACAAAGAAAAAAGAAAATAGTTCTATAGCATCTTCAACAAATGAATGGAAATATGTGTGCCCCTTGATAATCGCCTCCAACATATACAAAAACATACATTATTGTAAATATATAAGGCTCTGTGGTGGAACAATATTCTACGCAGCAGTGAGTCTTATCTATCAACCTCCATTTCGGTATGCCTCTCATGTGTTGTTATGCCAGCTGTGTACACAGATAAAAGGCTAATACCCATTGTTCTGGCTATGAATGGAGAGAGTTTACAATGGTTTGGGGACAGTCACAGATAAAAGAGAATCTATGAAATAAAATCTTGTGCTCGCAGAAGCAATAAATGACAGCGCAGGCCATGTGTAATCAGCACGGTGGTAAGTTATCAGCAGGTAGGTGCGTTATCTTTGGAACCAACAGAGGAATTCAGAACCTTTCGCAATTAATGGTTGCCATTAGGTTAAGTAATCGCAGATGCTATGGGCTACCAAACACAACCTGGCTCACACAGTATGAGAAATTCAATATGCAAATTGGCACAGCCACCAATGTAGTAAAAAAAATTGACAATAAATACAAATCAAAAACTATTGTCTTAAATAGCATTAGGGCCCTGTGGGAAGTGAATTTAGGAGAGAGGGTTTATGACATCCTACCTCAGGATTCCTAGCTTGGGAATCCTTTAAGTTAGGACTGTTCTGTAAAAACTAAATCCTATCTAAAGATATTTTTCAGAAATACAGTTTAGAAAATGATTGCTATAATATCAAAAATCCTTAAAGATAAGAAAGAATTTTAGACTTAGGAAGTTTCTGTAATGAGTGTGCAAGTGGACTAGACCTGCTGCCTTCATGCACAAATGTAGCAGTTGATTATGAATGGTTGCATCATCCACTTTTAATACATTTGCATTATATTCTTGGGTTGAAGCAGTGGGTGGACAAAGAAACACACACACACACACACACACACACACACACACACTTTCCCAATCATGTCTCTCGAGGATCACCCCGCTCACCATTACGCCAACACACATGCTGGAGAGGACTCACTCTGCCCACCTGAGTCAAAATGCCATTTCAACAAGTGCCTACTTAAATCTACCTACGCTCAGGTTCTGTGCTGCAATTTACGTAGGCCTCTTTGAAAACAGTCTTATATAATACCAAATCAGTGTACACTACACGTGGTGCAAGCTTGTTACCGAATAACTGCAGCTGGACAAAATAACAGAAAGAATGCACCGATGGAAACGGATATGAACTGTTTCACATCTTCTATTTGACGGTTAGAAACAAGGACATCAAACAGGACTGACCTTATCTTAGAACTACCATTCTTGTGTCTTATTAAGGGCCTCCTGTGTTAACAGTTTTATTACAGTTTGAGTTTTTACAACATATTCTGACACTCGAGTCCGCTGCGAAACAGTACTGCAGTCACACAGCTAATATCAACTCAATTATTCCACAACAGATGCAGCCGAATACAGTACTTCGTCAGATTGAACAGCTTTTCAGTTCAACAGTTTGAAGGTAAGACCAATACAAAAAAAAAAAAAAAAAAAAAAAAAAAAGGTGCAAATGTATTTGGGTAAGCTGCCAAAACAAATTCTATAAATTATAGGAGGGAATTTCCAACTTGTACTTTTTGCCTTTTGATCAGTGTTCCGACTGACAACACTGGAAAGGTAACCACAGCTCTGACGCTATGATGCAGTAAATGGCTCCAAAGTCCATCCCACCTAGCGGACAAAGCGCTACGTTACCATGGCTCTTTATCTTAATCAAACATCTTGCAATATGAAATAGTCTCATGCCCGTTGATCATATTTTAAATGAATCCTTACACTAATGGTTCATTGGCAGGTTTGTGTTGCACATTATGACATAATTAATTTGCTCTCACAAACTTGGCTGTGGTTAAATAGAAAGAAGCCTGAAGTGATGCCAGGGCTTCACAGCGGCGTTGGTTCTAGACTACTGCAAAAGCCACGTGCACCGTTCTGTGCAAAGGGCTGAGACGGTAGTCGTAATGCAAACATACACATCACGTAGGACGGGATCGCTCAGAGGGAATGCTTTTAGTGTGATCCTGGTCAGGCAGGCACTCAGTACGAGCAGCTCACTCCCCCACACGTGATCTCTGGTCTTCTTCAGAGCCGTTTGACGTAATCGCAGGCCTTCCACTGGAAACAGCACGATTCAATGCAATGCGTGTTTCATGTTCTTTGGATGCACTGGAGTTTCTTTATTTTGGGTTGGATTGTGGTTGGGACGATCAAGGATTTTAACGTCCTACTCATTCTTGAGATATGACAAACGGTATTTACTGTGCGGAGTAATACAGCAGATACACAAAAGCAAGGCTAAAATCTGAGTAAAAGACAATCCCAAGTGTCTTGAGTATCATCATAAAGCATGCTATGATGAGCATTGCAAGGACACACACACACACACACACACACACACACACACACACACACACACACACACAGACACACGCCTTAAGAACAATTAAAACAAATAAACAATAATACTCCTAGGTGTCAAACGCTCTACAACAAAGCAGATTTCACAGCCAAGCTGTCCTAACCTTGTGCAATAACAGCTGAACACCCCGACATACGCCTTGCACGGGGCCTCTTTGCTCCATTAGCCAGTCGTGATGCCCCCCCCCCCCCCCCCCCCCCCCCCCCCCGCAACCAATGCTCTAGTGGCACTAGGTATTGAGCGCAGAGAGCATCGGGGGTCTCAATCCCTCATTAAACGTTGGGGAAATACGATCCTACCCTAGAGACGTGGGGCTAGCTGCCTGTCCGCACGAACACACACACACACACACACACACACACACACACACACACACACACACACACACACACACACACACACACACACACACACACACACACACACACACACACACACACCAATCTGTGTCTGGCTTGGGCGGAAGGGGACACACAAAAACTGATTCCAGGCCATCTGTAATGCTGCTGTGCATGGAGAAAGGCCACTGATTAGTTCATCTCTAATGCTTCGACTTTGTGTAGAGGGGAGGAAAACACCTGCCAGTTAATTATGAGGCGCCTCATCTGGGCAAAGGAGCATTTTGCTAAATTGGCCGGCAGAGCAAATGATGGACACATGAGTGGTCCTCTATAAACCCAGCTGGAGAGTTCATTCACATTTCCAAACACATGCATATGCTTTTTTTTTTCCCTCTCCATCCAGGTACTTTTTTTTTTTGATGATTATGACATTTCAGTTCAATATTACACAAATGTTGGACTCTTGGAAATTAGATTATTGCTGTTGAGATTATATTTATAATGTAGCTGGTACATTCTCATGTCTTTGTTTTGTCATTTTGTTTTTCATGTAAGATCATCATTTGCTTCAAAAATGATTACCCGAATCATAATCTCTATGTTGTGACTTTGTAAACTTCACGACAACTGCATGGAAACATCTTATATCTTGTTCTTAGTCGATCAATATGTACTGTAGTGGTCTCTGGCTTGGCAAGAGCCAGGGTATATACGCAATAGGCCTAACTCTAATTAAGATGGAACTTAACAGGCAATTAGTCTACTAACAAGTTTAGAGATAGGGGACCAGCTGCAGCTCTCCCTCCAGCTGATGGGCACACATACACACACACACACACACACACACACACAAACACATACCTCCATTTGTCCAGGGATTACAAGAGCAGGTGTGAAATGGATGAACACCTGCACATACTCACTGTTTTGTACTCGTGCAAAAGACACAAAAACACCACCACACACACACACACACACACACACACACACACACACACACACACACACACACACACACACACACACACACACACACACACACACACACACACACACACACACACACACACACACACACACACACACACACACACACGGTATTTCAGGCACCCTTGGAGATGCGGACACACACCAGCAATGAGCCACTGATGATGCAACGGCATTAATTAAAAAAGGTAACACGTTTGACTAATCCAATTCTGCTCAGGCACATTTTCCTGGCTTTGAATCAATAACCTTAAGAGACATTCATCTTTCATCTCGTCCAAACAGACTATCCAGGATGCTTAGTCAATCCCCACAGCGCCGACGCAGACAACCAATTCACTTTAATAAATGTGCTGTGTGTTCTGAGGAAAGCGAGGACTAGAGATTGTTTTGGGGATGGGTTTGACATATCAGCTGACATGTTGTCCCTGTGCACGGCATTTCACAGTGGGACTTACTATAGGCACAGAAAACAGATTTGTGACGTTCTGTCACGGTGTGGTCCATGACCCGGTTGTATCCAAAAATCTTCAAAAACACTCCAAGTGGACGCTGCCAACGAACACGGCGGTGTTATTTACACTGCGCTGCTGTTTCTGAAGGGGGTTTAAGGGTTGAGCAATTATCTGTTGCTTGTTATTTGTTCTGTCAAATATCTTTGCAGTGACAGTAAGGTGAGAAAATCAATAAAGTCAGTAGCTTCATGCTTGAAAACTAAACATATTGATATTAGGAGATTATTATCTCTGCAAACAATCATGTGACAAAATGTCCTTTTTGTTCAGCTGATGGAGCAATGCTAACTTACTGCAAGTCAATGGGGTTTCATATACACAGCCTAAGATCTTTAGGAGCTATGGCACATTCAAACATCCCTGTGAGCTCCTTTGGCCTTAACTGATGCAGCCTGTTCTGAGCTGCTGACATTACAAGTGCCTGATGAGGCAAAGACAGGAAGAGGAAGATTCCTAGGACCCCCTGATGTTACCTTAATTAAAGCCAAACACTGATCCCTTCAGTCACTGCGGTAATAAAGCCCCCCAGCCAGTTGAAGCTCATCCATGCAAAAAATAAGGTCATGAAAAACTTTGTGGAGGCGGGAAACATCACCAGGAATTGAAAGTCATTTTTTGATTTAGAAATATTGACTGGACACCGTGATTATATCCGTAGAAGATATCTATGATTCCTTTTTCTAAAAATGATGCACTTTTCTTCTAAAGATGAGCATTTATCAGAGCTATATTGTTGCACGTATTCAGACTTATTTATTATAATTTTTTTTTACCCTACGTTTGCTCAAAACTCAAATTTAGCAGTTTTTGCTGCAAAGCTGTATGACTGCAGAGCTATAGCTAAATTAAAGAATAAGCTACAATACAAAATTATTAAGAGCAAAATATCACAGTTTTTGAAACTTATTTTCACTACTCTGGTAAAGGCTATTGTCTAATAAATGCATTTTCTGTAGCTTTAAAGTAACACACCCAAATAATTGTGAAGCTAAGTGAGCTCTAATAGGAAAAGGTGTAGAAAAAAAGAATTTGCCTTGTGTTTAGGGCATGACACACCACCATTTAAATCCCTTATAGTGATGCTTGCTCTCTGCTCTGCTTTGAATACCAGTCAAGTCAAATGTATTCAAATGAAAACATCAAAATGTCTTTCCAAACCACAGCTGTCCAGCTGCTTCTAGATTTATATACACGAGTGAATTAAAAAAAAAAAAAAAGTCAAATTCACATTTGTTGACAAGACCGCCTCCAACGCTGTAAACTTGTCACCGGGTTATCGGCACCTAAATCCCAGAGATGGAAGTTGCCACCTCTCGTCTCATTCCTCACTTGGACAGCTTGAATCTCCAGACAGAATACATAAATGAGTTAATTGACGTCGCGACGGTATCGACACGGACGTGACAGGACATGGAAATCAGAACAACTGTGCTGATGCATTCGACAAGACCGAGGGTTTAACATTACTTGAGGACGATGAATGCAAAGCCCAAAGCTTGGTCCAGATGGCCTGACCGGAGGATTAAGATCAATTTATGTAGCATGTTGATACAATCTGCCTTTGACTGGCATTTTAGGTCCCGTTCAAGAGCCTGTCCTCTTAAACGGGGTTTAATCTTCTTTACTTAAAGACTAATGGTAAGATGGGTTTCAGCATGTTTAGAGGATGCACATTTCAGTCAATAGAAAGCATTTCTTGTTGACAGTGTAGCCCAGTCATCCATCACTGGAGACGCAGACATTGAGAGCAGAGACGTTGCAGGCTTCTTTCTACTCCACCATGCCCTTAGTTTGGACACTTTTCCGGTTGTGTGTATTCTATTGCAGCTGGTTCTGCTTTATTATTAGGTGATGGATGGTAGGCGTATTTGATTATATCTTCTTCTCTCTGGTTTAACACCTTCAGTCTGGCTCTGTGGATTCACAGATGGCTTAGTTGTTAGTCGTTAGTTTTAGCCAGATGAGTTGGAATGGCTCAGACAGACAACAAAGAAGTAATTGAGTCAAACACAAAATCTATTTTGCTAATTCATTACAACTGTCATTTCTTAGTCAAGAACTTGAAGTTAGCAGCATAAGGTAAGCAAAGGAGCATAGCAGTGATTTTACATGTTTCACTCATACAAATCCTGGGTTCAGTTCATGTCAGTATGGTATGAAAATGACTACAAAGATTGACAAATGGTTGGCTATTTAGCCTTTGGTAACTATCTAAATGATCTTGTGGTAAGGCAGTTGAGAGCAGAGAGCATTTTTTTAAATGTTTGACCCCTGCCAAACAGCAGTGTTGTTTAATTGCCCCAATATGAACATTCCGTGGAGTATCCTTCTAGCAACGCACATGTTTGGTTATTGTCAGAGTTCACAAAAGTGATTAATCGGTTGGGAACACGTGGGACATTTTGGCATCTGTGTTTTCACAATATTGGTTCAATGGCAGATTTTACAGGGGAATAAAAAAAAAAAAAAGACAAAAGACATTACTTATCCACTTCAAGTGCAACATTTCGGTTTAAGATATCAGTCATTTAGATGTTCTGCGATACACTTTGTTTACCAGAGCACATGTCCCAGCTTTAAGCCAACAAAAGCACTTTTTTTTTAAATTATTTTGATGGGGAATTTGTTATCATACCTCAACAGGTAGATGGATACCTGCTAAAAAACTTGATGCTTTCATTTAATACAGAGCACTGTGGAGCCGACCATGACAAAACCTCCTTGTACACACCAGCGATCCCCCACCAGTATAAAAGAGGGAGGACAGGCACTGGGACATTTAAAGAAGAGGGAAAAAAAGGGAGCAAAACAGCCTGAAAGTGTGTCATGACACTTCTGTACAGCTGGCTGTAAAGTAAAGCCAAGGAGCCGGCTTTTGTCTGCAGGGAGTATGTCTGTTCTGGGACTGGGGCACTCTCGCTCTTTCGGTCCGTCTCTCTGAGGGGTTTTGCTGCAGCCTAGAGACACAGCAGGCTAATTGACGACTGCCAGGCTTTGTTTTATCTTGGCAGCCTCGCAGCCAATGTTGAATAAATGTTGCCATTGGACAGATGGCATGCCACAGTGCTGAATGGCCAGCAAGAGCACCAGACTGACTCTCCGTGCAAGAGCTAGTGTCCGTCTGATCTCAACCCCCTCCCCCTCATTAATCACTCCAAATTGATAATCCTTACAGAGGTTTAAAAAAAATAAAAATAAAACACTATCTTCAACAGACAGATGCCAGTTCCTGCTCAAAAAAATTCAGACTAACAAAGCCTTGAAGTGCCATCCACACCAGTTCTTTGTTGCAGCAAAGAAGGATTTTCACATGAAAGACACCAAATTGAAAACCTCACCGTCAAACTCTAAATGGCTTTAAGCAGGACACAACAATTTACATAGATACCGAGTGGTTCTGGGAAGCGGACTCACATGTGTGGACTAAGTTCATAGAAGTTCCTGTTGCGATACTCCTCCACTTTGTCTGGAGTGAAGATGGGCAAGGACCTGTAGGGGTTCATGGAGATCACCACACTGCCAATGTAAGTCTGCAGGCAGAAGAAGAAATGAAAGGGTTAGAGGGAATCGACGTTTACACAGACTGGTGCCTAACAGCTTTCCCTCCCATCTGTCCATTTGGGTGTAAATTGTTAAGTTGTGGTGGGAGGAATTCTGCCTCTGTCAGCGTCTCCCAGCTGGGTGTTCTTAATGCGTTCTTGAGGCATGCGATGCCTGAAGTGAAACTGAAAGACACTTAAAAGACGAGGAAAAGCGTCTGGAATCTGTGGGCTAGGCAGCTAACGCAGACTGCAAAGAGGTCGAGGTGCTGAAGGCGGGTTTTAGTAAGTGTGTGTCCAAACATATGATGCCATACCAGATATCATGTAACACCTAAAGCACTAAATAAAATAGAAATCTTTCATGTAGCATTAGCCAATTACATAACATGTAATTAAAGTGATATCCAACAGGTTAGCAGTGCTTTTTTTTATTTTTTTTAAATGGTTACATAAAAAGCACTGCGTTTCTGTTTCATATTTTTACATAACATTCGCACAGGTACTGTTGAACAGATAACACTTCTGATATTTCTGAAAGCGAATGTAACCAGCCATCATCTTCATTGTCCGCCTACGCTCAAAAGGGAGCCCAGAGAGCACTTTCAAACATCAACCTCAAACATGTTCTTTGCTTTCCATGGTAATGGCTGTTGCATAACCCACTCTGACAAGAGTGGAGCACGGCCTTCCCTGTGGCAGCGCCACAACCTCCCACAGCCTCTTGTTCATAAGCCCACCCGAGGCAAGAAGAGGCCATTTCAAGTGCAGAGGAAAGGAAACAAAAAAGGAGAAAGTAGAATCCTCGTGACCATAAGCCCAAAGCACACTCAAAAAAAAAATGTGTTGCCTTCAGCCTCTGCAAATCATTACGAATATGAGCCCAAATTGCAAGGGGACTTTATGATAATTTCATGAATCTTTTGAACTATCACATCATAGATTTGTTTTATCATTAGCTACTTATCATAGAAACATGAACCGAGGGTGAAAAACAAGTGTACAGTCTATAAACAAATACAATGTGTATCAACCTTTCCAAACAAAAGTGACGCATTCTTTTCAGATTCAAAGCAGAATGCTTGGATGATTCATCACTTGCCCAACAGCTACATAAATTAATCATTTTCTTTCTTTGCCACCCCTTTTTTTTTTTTTTTTTTTTTTTTTTTAACGACAATGTTATAAATCCATCACTTCAGCACGACAGTCTGGAAATCTGTGCATAGATATGACTTGTCATGCATTTGGTTATCATGTGAAACATTGGGACTTGGAATGAAAGGGCCTTTAGGAACTGAGGTTATGGCTAATTAAAACATGGATGGAGCTGGAAACGCAGCGATTATGTAGAACGACTTCCACAGATGCTAGTTACACTCTCAGAGAATCCATTTAGGACGGAGGCTGGGACTGATCGTCCTGCTACAGTGTTGGTGTGAAGGAAAAGAGGCCATTACATCTAATCATGCAAGGCACAATGCAGAGCTAATCACGGTTAAAACAACGAGGGCTTTAGGGATTAAATAAACATGAGAGACACACTCATTGATTTCTCTTGCTCAGAAGAAGAGGAAGAGTCAGACATGAGAAGCGGGGCATCAGTTAACAGGGTGATCTTCATTCTCTTTGACTTTCAGCAGAGTTATTGGATACATGATGCGCACTCCCCCTGCAAAACAAAGCCATGTTTCTTCTGCTGTGAGCTGTCATATGATAGTTTGGGGGGGGGGGGGGGACCATTTGCGAGGAATGATGCCACACGAGGGAAAAATACATTCACATGCAAGAGTTGTACACCACAGATTTATTGGATAAGTATAGGCTTCAAAGCTTTTCCCGGTCATCACTCTTGAGGTGCAGCTTACGCCACCAAAAAAAAAAAAAAAAAAAAGGCTCCCATTATATACTTGGAGCCATGATTTACCTTTTCCATGAAGAAAGAAAAAGGGAAAATCAGAAATACTAAAATAGTGCACCTTTTGGAGGCGAGTTTATTAAATAAATAGTTTTAATTGCATGCTTGAGCAGTTCCCCCGACATTTAGGTCAACACCACACAGGAAATAAAAAAAAGCTCGGCGCTTACAGTTGAGGACAGAAAATTGAGGGCATTTGAAATATGAAAACGCGATTCCCATTCCTCAGCAGGATGTGGGCTGCATCTCGGCAAAATATCTAGCGCGCCGCGAAGGCAATCATCGCTATATGAGGTGACATCATCCCTCGGGCCCGGAGCCCTGTGAGCCAACAGCAACCAGAGCAGAGCTGTAATCACCAAGGCTGACGTCTAGAGCAGTGAGCACAGTTCCTCAACCCCCTTTCTTCTGGAGACAGCCAGCCAGTCCCTTCTTGTCCCTGAGATCTGGATGTCACGCCTCATTTATAAAAAAGGCATCATCTACATTCCTTGGTGATGTGATTCATTGATTGGTCGGTTACTGTGGCCGAGACTTAAACGGGTGAGGGAACGAAAGAACAATGGAGGCGTGAAAAGTATATACGCGTTTCCTAAGGGAAAGACGTCTATAATCGGTCTCTGGGAGCAGCAGGGACGAGCAGAAGAGTCGAACGCAACACAGTTTCATGACTTGAATATGGCGGACTCACGTAGATCTCATTGTGGTCAAAGCGGTTCCTCAGGTTCTCAATGAACGAGTCCTCGGACAGGGGTTCTAGGAGGACCATGTCGCCGACCCCAATCATGTTGTCTAGAAGTGACGTCTTCACCTCCATTTTGGCTGCAGGTGTCGCCCCCTGCACAGAAACACAGAGGAAGGAAGAGATACGTCACACTTAAGGTAAAAATGTAAAGGTTTTGACCAATAGCAGGCGCTACAGAGAAGAGCCAGCAAAGTCAGTGAAGAAGAAAACTGCCAGCAAGCAAATGCTGAGGTAAACAATGCATGTGTTCCGGTGAAAAAACGCTGGTTCAAGAAATGTATGACATTATTGCGCCCATTGGGCCATTATTTTACGTTTGTTGTCCATCATTGTGAGGGCTCCAACTAAGTTTTTCAGAGAGGCCTTCTCTGATCACAAAATAAACAGTCCTAAACTTAGCCAGTGCAAACAAACTCCGGGGTGGACATGTTTGTACAGCAGCGGTTTGACTCCAGGGGAGGAGCGGGGCCTTCCGATTGGCTGTTCAGTTCCGTGGCATGTGAGAATGTCTCACAGGCTATTGCATAACTACGGAACTTTGCCCTTGACCTCTCGGTGTCTGCTCAACTGGAATCTGCTCCTGTTTTGGGGATTCTTATAATTAAAAAAAAACAACAAAAAAAAAACAGTCTGTTTCAGAGTTTCTTTCTGCAGCCCTCTGGCTTGTTGCAGCAATATAATATTTGTGGCCAGTAAAGGATCTGGGCTGGTGCGCACCATGACAAAGACACTGCTGCGGCAGGCAGTTTTCAGTCCAGCGTTGCCTCCCATCTCCTGTTGGACAGTAATCCCGATGCTATAGGGCTGGAGATAAAAGAGGGGCCTCGGATACATTCAGGGCCTTGATACGGGGCTTTGCTGCACTAAAACCCCCAATGTCTGCTGTTGTCTATTATATGAGGCAATGTAGTCATCTATTGTTCCCTGCTCTCTTAGTAAGGTTCAGCTTTTTTGGCTGGTACAGAATAATATTAATACTAATATATATATATATATATATATATAAATAAACAAACACTGTGTATGCACTCAGTTTTAGATATGTTTTTCAATGGAGGGGAAATATAATGTTCTGTACGGATTAATATTACAGAAATATCTGATAATGCAGCCAAAGATGTGCCGTGCGAAGTTCGTGTTTGGGGATTAAACCACTGGATCAGGGGATAATAGAGAATGTGATCTGAAACAATTGGCCGACAGCCAAAACAGGACGACTCCAAGCGCCAACACTTCAGTAAAAAAAAAAAAAAAAAAAAAAAACCCTCACTCTGGCTCCGAGACGCAGCCCTCTATCAGCTGTCAGATCAACTTTTTTTGCAGCAACTTCAGAGCTGCAAGACATTCCTGAAGAAATAAAAATGGATTCCCTGCGTAGACTTCCACATCCCTTTCCCCCTGGCTTCTGTTCCCCCTGCAGGGCACAGCGTTATTGGACCATAAAGAAGTTGCCAGGCTCTTAGTGGGAGGCAAGACTCTAGTTCCAAAACCACTCACACTCAGCATGAAAACAAATCTTTGAAGAAAAAAAAAAAAAAAAAAGGTGGGCCGAGACTGAGGGGGAAGAATGTTGAAAAATGATTGATGTTGTATTGCAATTAAGACATTTTAAAAAAAGGGCTGTAACAGCTCTATCTCCAACCTGAGGCGTGCAGAAAGCAGTGGGAGAAGTATTTCATTACTTGTCAACCAGTGAGGTCCGGAACTTTAGTGCACGTCAACTAGTGCAATGTGTCCGTCTGACGGCATCGAGTCAAACAATCCCCGTTCTGCTCATGTCTACCAGCTGCTTTGGTTGTCTGCAACGTTATTTTGAATCAAGTCATTTCCTTTTCACGTAGTTGCGGATTCTCTCGAGGGATGAAACGGCAATCTCCTGCTCTGTAACATACGTCATCTGTAGGGTAGCATTACATTAGCTTAAAATAGAATAGATTCCTACAGTCTGAATTACAGTCAAACATTCATATATATACACCTTACAAGTGCACATACACAATTCCTGACCCTCTTTGAATATCGATCATCCAATGATGTACGTACGAGCTCGCCACAATCAATAATGTTCAAACCCGATCACTACAAAGTTAGTTAGCTGCCCAGCTACAGCACACTGACAGTAAGTGCATTAACATGCTACAGTGAAAGTGCTGAGTCTAGTCTGGTATTAACAAACAGGACTTTAAAAAGGACAAAGCCTACTCCTCAGTGAAAACAGATGCTGAAGCCCCCCCCCCCCCCAACCCCCTGATGACTCGGGGGAGAATGGAACGGGTCTGACCAGCAGCATATTGCATCCGTCTGCACTAGCCTGGCTGCTGCGTGCCCTCAGCTCGTCTGCTGATAACCCACTACCCCAGATTTGCTACCGGCTTCTAGGCAGAGAGTGACACAATGCCATTAATAAGAGTTGCTGCCTGCTGTTAACTGTTGTACTGGATCCAAAGGGGGCAGAATGAGAGAAAACCTGACAGCCTTGATTAAACTCAGGGGATTATCCTCACCGCTGAGTGGTGGACAGATGAGAATATGGCCAGTCTATGTAGGTAAACAAATGATTTTAGTGATTTTCTTCAATGTACACACTAAAAATAACTCCTAGTTATTATGATTTTACAAATTTCTATAAATACACTCATTGTATCCGTCTAAATCAAAAGGGACCCTAGTATGAATCTTTTGCAAATGACTAAATAACTGGATTAGAAGCGTCCCGCTTTATCAATCTCTCTGATGCATTTTGCATCAGAGAGATTGATTAAATCTCTTTGATGCATGTTCAAGAGGTGGACAGCACACGTGCCCACACAGTTTAGCTGCTATTAATCTCAAATCTAAATCTCATGAATCAGTGATGTAGAGAAACTTATGGTCAAATACCCTCGTCTGGATGCATGTTCCCTTTCCTGAGTGTGCTCTCCAAAACCTGACTCTCTCTCTCTGTGTGTGTGTGTGTGTGTGTGTGTGTGTGTGTGTGTGTGTGTGTGTGTGTGTGTGTGTGTGTGTGGCAGATGGGGGTTTACACATCATTTAAGTTTGGCACATTGAACGCTGACCTTATGAGTCAAAAACATAGTGCTTAAAAAAAAAAAAAAAAGTGGATCTGAAAAGTGTTTAAATAGGATTCCCTAATAATTACTTTTTGCTAGGAAATCCTGGTTCAACTCTACCATTAGTCATCCTCTGCTATCAGCAATATAAAATAAACAGAATACCTGCGGTTGACACTAAACAACCCCCCCCCCCCCCCCCCCCCCCCATCCCCTTGATGTCACGCTATGAGCAGCATGCTGGCAAAACAACTACCGCACCTTGAATGTCAGGAGAAGGACACCACTGAGTCACTGTTTAGATCCTACATATGACATTCAGTACAAGTCACAGGTTTCCATTTTAAAATTGGAGTTTGATCTAAATCTATAATTCCAACAGATTAAAGCTCTGTTTTTAGAGGCGCCGGTGATTTTATGTGATAGACCTCAATGCATACCACCAATATTATGAGACACACTTTGCTTCCTGGAACTGACCTAGATTTCCCAGCAAGATCAAGCAACGTGAAGGAAAAAAAAAAAAAGGCCATTAAATGTACATATATTATTTACAGGCCGTAGACTGAGGCCACGTGATCGTTTCTGTCCTTAGCGAGGAGAGAAAGTCAATGAACCAAAAGGTCAATAGCCGTGCAGGCATTCACATTCATGCAAAACACACCACTACTTGTGAAAATACGAAAGAAAAAGTCACTAAAGCAGCTGTTACTTGTCAGGGTGCGTGTGCTTGATGACATGCAAAGCAGCTCAGAGTGGCTATCAATTTTGAAACGGCCGTTTTCATCACGATCGACAAAGCAGGCCTGCAGTCTACCACGACATGTGGTCTGTGAGACAGCAAGAGGGCATTGTTTTGCGCCACACAGAGAGATGATTGCCGCCATTCTACCTTGAAAGCGATTGTTTGAGAACACGGAGGCGTCTGTGCGTGCAAACAAACGATGATAGAACGCATTATGCGGCGTAATAGCCTGTAAAAATCCCCCTCAGATCGAGCAGGCCACGTCAGCGGCCAGGAGAGTCACAACACCACAGGCTGCTGGCAGTGACGGAGATTAAAGCGCTCCCTAATGGAGCAGCAGCAGCAGGGCGGTGCCAAAGAGACGGCCGGAACAGAGAGGACAGAGGTTTAGGAGGGGCAGAGAGCGACCTGGAATCCAGAGCCTCAACAGCGCTGCAGGTGTGTGTGTGTGTGTGTGTGTGTGTGTGTGTGTGTGTGTGTGTGTGTGTGTGTGTGTGTGTGTGTGTGTGTGTGTGTGTGTGTGTGTGTGTGTGTGTGTGTGTGTGTGTGTGCGCACAAACAGACCGGCACTCCACTTGCAGGCGCACTAATACGAGTGCCGATTTGATGATTTCGATCCATCAAAAGCCATTTTGCAATTCAAATGGGAGTTTTCATGGCACACAACCTTCCAAACTGGTTAAACATGAACCTGTAACCCAAACAAACACCGTGCTTTGTGTACAATACAGTTCAAACACCAGGGAGACTGGTACATTTGCAAAACACGGGCCTACAGCTGGCAATCAAAATGACAAAGGGATCAAACAACCATACCATAATTAATCCAGCAAGCATAAACACAACCTCGATTGAAACGAGATGACCGATAGGAACAACAGTCTGTGTTGGCTGTAAACATTCTTTATTAGCTTCTTATTATAAACAATGGGTTCCTACAAGAACCCATTTCTGTATTTTGACAAATAGAGCAGAACAGGATTTGTCATTTCTCCCTTCTCTTCATAAGCAATGGAGCATATATACGTGTGCCAGGACATCCCTTACGTATACTTATTTCCCTTTGTAGTAAAACACACTGTAAAACCACCCCAAAGTGATTTATACACCATGGACAGATCAGGTGAAAGCTATGAGCCTTTACCAAGAATTTTAACTTGCATCGTGAAACAGGTGGCAGTTAACATTGTACTAGCCCCCTCCACACACACACACACACACACACACACACACACACGGCTCCCAAATGACGATGCCAGGCAACTGTCTGAATCCTATAAAACACCATTACCCACAGAACATAAAGCATGCTCATATCTATGCTCACAGTCCACTTGTAAAGCTTTTAAAAAGGACGGCTCTGGTGGACTTGTATATAAAAACCCCTGCCTATGGAATCCCTCGTTTGTACAATTAATACGGTGGACAGTCTTCTTTTCCATCGTCAAGGTCCGGGCCGTTGCACTTTACGAGTAACAACAGCTGTAAAGTGGGCAAACCACTATCGGCTATCAAACCTCACGCACACGGGAGAACCCTGCAAGGTTGCATTTTTTTCCCCCACCGTGTTATAGTACACGACTCGCACTCAAACGTTCCCCAGACTGCTCTGCATTAGCAGCGTCGGAGTCGTCTGCAGAACAGGCTGTCAAACACTTGGTCTGGCTTGGTTTGCCCTAAGTGAATGGAGAAAGCAGCTGTAGTGGACTTAACAAAGCAGCAGTGAGCTGAATGAAAATGTACAGGGTTATTACTCTGGGTCCACGGGGGGAGACTAAGGACCGAGAGTTCTACAATTAAAGTGAATGGGTGGAAAACTCTCTGAGTCAAACGGCACCGGGGAAAGGTTCTTTGTTAGGGTCGAGTTGTACCCTTTCAACTCTAAAGTAACATAACAGAATCAGACGTTCTAACCGGGATCATGGTGCATCACAAAGTTGATGGAGGCGCTGAATTGGAGCTGCGACTACTTATCAGCAGGACTTTGGACGCTTCTTCAGAAAGCGCTCCTGCAACAGAGGCAGCTGAAGGCTTTCCACGGTCCAGTTCAGTGCGTGGCCCGGTCCACCTCTGTGGACGCAGGGTTAACACAAGACGCACGCCTCACTACGCCGAGCAGCACGGCCAGACAAGTCCAAACACTGTTCATCACCATGGCGCTGGCCCGGGGACTCTGCTCCTCTATACACACACACACACACACACCACATTAGACCACTGCATATCACCCACCAGTGTTCATGACGGAGGCTTTTTGGCACTATAAAACACAACAACAATACACTGATGCAACTGAAAGCAGGCCAGCCAACAAGCTCACACTGAGGAGAGCTACTGGAGAAGCCAACAGTCCCCACACACTGACGTCGTCCAAGTCGGAGCTGAAGGGTTGTTACTTTTTTTTTCCAGGAGTCTCTGTGCAACTGTGGAGGCTTGCCACACACACTACCTTTCACAGTCATCTTACATCACCGTTTGTTTGATCAGTGGGGGTAATAAAGTTCCCATCTGGCTTCCCGACTGAGACTCTGGCTAACAGAGACGGGACATATTTGTGGAAAACCACAAGGAGAAAGACACAATCCTTTAAAAAAAAAGAAAAGACAGAAAAGAAGGTCTTATCTGATCCTCTTGGGAATTTCAAGTTCACAAATGGAATTAGAAGTTGAAAACTGCAGGATACGAAGTGGTGCCAAAGCAGAGAAAGAATCTTCCATCAAAAGGAGAGCAACAAACTGGAACATTTAGAGATTTAGAGTACAAGAAGAATGTCAGTTTGTGATGTTTCCGCTGAATTCATGTTTTGTATCAGTGACGACGGCCCAAAACTTAAGAAGCACGAATACGTTTGTCCTGGAAATGTGCGCAAATGATCATAGTTTGGACTAAACTGCTTCATGCTTACGGAAATAAAAAGGAAAATAGGAATCAAAGTCAAGGTAAAACTTGTGTTTAGACTGAGTACAATCAGCAGTTCCTGCATAGACCTTGACTCACATTTGAAAACTCATCACAGTTGCTGGTTCCAATTGGAAAACGCAGCTCTACAGTAACAAGAACATTACATGCATCCATGGTGTTTTTACAGCAGCATTTCTCATGATTTAGTGTCGTGTTTTTTGGTTTTTTTTTTTTTTATCTGATGCAACCACAGGGTATTTTAATACTGTAGAGTGATGTAGCTTTTTCCTCCACCTACTATAGTTTTTCTTCCCAGAAGGCATTCCTCTCCTCCTCTGATTTATAAGTCCCAGGCTGGATCCCACAGGGGATCCCGGTGGAAAGAAAGCAGGTCAACGCTGACAAGAAGGAACTTTGGGATGTTTCTCAGAGAGGTGAATAGTTTCATTCATGCGGTCCGTGCTCAGCAGTAATGTATTCCAGTCAGCAGCAGCATTAGGATCTGTTAAAAACCGAGGGCGACTGGAGGGTAAACCGAACTTCAGTCAGTTTAAAGCCGACATTGATCTTTTTCGGTATGGATCCAAGTGTATCCACAGATCATAGGGTACATAATGTTAGGATGTAATGTTAATGAAATAGGAAGATTTTACTTTGAATGATCCCACCGTGGAGGTCAGAGTTGACCGGTTTCATTTACCCCCCACAACAGACGAAACGCCCATTCTACAGACGGCTTTACATTCACACGTTGTCCGGTTTGTGTGATGATCTGCCGGTGTGGAGCAGGCTTCTCTGTCACCGTCTAAAAACGGACTGAACTCGGAATGAGTTCTGAGAGTTGACACATCTGCTGCTGTCCTCCGCGTCGGGCTCTGCAGGAGTTTGACTCTCGTCAGCTACAAAGATGGCACTTAAACCCGCAGATGTATGCAATTAGCCAGCGCACTTCCCATTAGCATTGCCAAAAGTCAGCCTTAGTTTAGGTTAAGAAAGAGACGAACGGCGAGACTAACGCGGACACAATGAGTCCTACCGGGTTTTATCCTCCAACTAATGCAATCCGTACACAAAGAAAAAGAAAGATAAAAAAAAAAAAAAAATCCCAACCCCCTCCTGCACGAAGTGAGGTATGAATGAGTTGGGAAGCAGATGGTCCAAAAACAATACAAAGTTAACTTTGGGAAAAGAAAAAAGTTGCAACAGTGTAACAAATACGACTCAAACGGGCACAGTAGTTACAATTTTCGGCACATGTAACAGAAGACGTGAAACTTGCCTCTTTATCTCTGCAAGAGTTGCTCCCTCTCGTCCTAAATCCACTCTGCGAACAAAAAAGTAGGATCCCAGAGGTGATTCTCCAAGTTCTGGAGTGGCTCCTGAAGCCCTTCCCCGCTGCCTTTATTCTAACGCGTGTCTGCTGTGCTGGATGAGGCTGAACGTGGCTCTCATCTGGACCTCAGCACTTTGAATGGAGCTCTGGATGGACTTGAGAGTGCGGGGTCCGCCGGGCGTAGGGAGTGGCTGGAGCGGCGTCTCTGGGCTAGTCCAGCGTCCCTTAATCACCTCCAGCGTAGGGGGAGGTGGGGCTGTGATGCCTTCAAATGTCGTCGGGATTTTTAGTGGTAAGCGCTCTCCGTGACTCCAGCCGTGATTATGGGCAAAAACGACGCTTTAATTCTAAAACCCTAATCCAAACGCCAGTCATTTCTAATAGTAGGCTACACCTCACATCCAAACACAACAATCTTAAATGTGGTGCCTTACCGATAACCCAACCTTGGGCCAGAGGGTGGACTTGTCGTATAAACAAGAATGGACTTTCCGGAAAATTAACGAAAAAGTGATTAATGAATAGACTGATAACATGTGGTAAAGTCATGCATTTCATTATTAATTTTTTGCATATGTAAACAAAGGCAGTCGTTGGGCTAAAAGGTCAATCTTGGCGAAAAAAAGGCGAAACATTAACTGCCAAACCTTCAGAACCTATCTTTACGAGGTGAATGGTAACGCAACATTAAAGTTTTCCCTTCATCCCATGGACGGGTAGCCCAACCACCCGACAGCACAACATCCCCCTCCTGTGTCTTAATGATAGATAGCAACGACTTGTTGACCCATTGTTTAATGCTCGCCTACTAACGCTGGGTCAGTTTGGTGTGTCAAAAGATAGGGTTAGACCATATACTGTATGAATGAATATATATGTACTTTATATATAAATATACACTTTATACACAGTCTAGTCTATGGGTTAAACCAATCCCGATGACCAGAAAACTGACACTGTTCAGAATTTTTATTTTGTGAAACACGTTATCTATTCAATCCTTTAGCGCTGACACAGCGCTGTGGAGATAGGTGGCTATGCGTAGCCTATTCATTCCAGCGTTAACGAAACACAATGACTACGAACTGTACAGGGGGGGTTAATTGCAAGGGTTGACGTTAGTAATCAATTTTGCAAAGTATGTAGGGAGTAAATTCAACCGTATTGTATAAAATAGCTACCTTTGCTATTACGTTCACCATGGTTATTTTCATTATGAACATATATTTTCTCAGTTTTTAACAGTTTGCGAATTGTATTCACCCCACACAAGTGTAATGACCCACATGGAATCAGTGTTAATGCGCATGCGTTGTGACGTCTACACTTTCCTCTTCTCTGGGATTGACTGCTAACGCTACCTGACTGTAACGTTTCACCAGTGATATTAGTTTTTATTTTACGGACTGTTTTTGCTCATAACGAGGATTTCGGTGAGTTGCTGATTGTCTTTGTTCGATGTAATTGAGCGACGGTCATATATTTAAGCGTATCTCGGCACTGCGTCAGGCTGACTGTAGCTAGCTGGTTAAGCTAAGCTAAGCTAACATTAGCATCGACGTTACCCCGTGTTGTTCGAAGTTAGACATCCACGGCTTTAACATGTCGAGCTAACGTCAATTCGTTGGTGTTAAAGTTTGTGCCATTTTACCAGATCTTGATTAACCAACATTTTGAAAATCAGTTGCGTTAACTGTACGTCACGTCGTTTGGCGTATTCGCACCATAACGGTGAACACGGTTAGACCAACGGCTTTTACAGTTACCATTATGCTGGTATACGCTAACTAAATTATGCATAAATTGGCACTCAAGGATTATTACATGGCTCCCGAAAATATGTCGGATGGCTAGCTTGTTTAATGCACAATGTGCTAACTCCACGTGGTTCCCTTGTTGGTTTCCATTACATTTAACGTTACGTTTTGATGAATGTTAAAAACGGCCTTCACCTTTTGAATGTTGTGTCGCACTATGTACATGCATATTACAGAATTAGAACGTTTATTTTTCATGTCCTGATCTTAATACCTTTTTTACTTTTGTCTTTCAGAGTGTCTTTTATGAGTAATCAAAGGCAGCAGAAGCCTACGCTAACAGGCCAGCGTTTCAAAACCCGGAAAAGAGGTGAGAGACTCTAGTGAATCGCACAATGCTGCACACAGATCTTTATCGGAGGTTCTAGTTGTAATGAACAAGTAGGCCTCCATCAGATTTCACAAAGAGCACATGCTTGATTGTCTTCCAGCTTTTCATAGTACTGACTTTTCCATCCAGCACCTTACCTGTTTACAATCACAGACACCTGAATATGATTGTATGGTTTTATAACTGAAGAGCACGCCCATGTACTGAAGAGCACGCCCATGTGTTCACTAATTAGATATTTAACACATTTAATTTGCATATTACAGAATGGTATCCGGCCAGACACTGTTGTGTGGCAAATACATTAAGTTTAAAGGATGTTTTTCACTGCTACTAAAGAGTGGGCACATGCGCATACTTAAATGTGACTACTCTAGGATTTTACTGTAATGCCTTATGCAAGAGAATATGTGTGTGTCCGAACATGACTTTTAGAATGTCGTAAGTGGCAGGATAAACTCATGTATAATTGTGTCTTTTTAACAGATGAAAAGGAAAGGTTTGACCCCACCCAGTTTCAGGAAAGCATCGTACAAGGTCTGAACCAATCTGGCACTGATTTGGAAGCGGTCGCAAAGTTCCTTGATTCCTCTGGTGCCAAGCTTGACTACCGACGCTATGTAGAGACTCTGTTCGACATCCTGGTGGCTGGTGGGATGCTGGGTGAGAGGCAGCACTCTTTGTCATAGTTCTTTCATACCTGGTTGAGCTGAAGACTTTGTGTGTCATGAAACAAATAGTTCCCAGGAAAGCTTTTACATTATCATTCAGGGTTTTTTTTGTTGCATTTGTAAACGCACAATAATACAAAGTAAAGCAACCGAGTGGAGTTATGGAGCATAAGAATCACAAAGTTCTGAAACTGTGTTGTTTCTTTTCAGCCCCAGGTGGTACGTTGTCAGATGACATGACCCGCACAGAGTTCTGCCTCTTCAAAGCACAAGAGGACATGGAGACCATGCAGGCATATGCCCAGGTGGATACCATTAAATCCCTGATCAATTTTCACTGTCATAACAGGGAAGTTAAGAGTCAACTTGTTTCCAGTTAGTACAAATAAAGAACTGTTTGTGTTTCCTTTTTAGGTCTTTAACAAGCTCATCCGGCGTTACAAATACTTGGAGAAAGGATTTCAGGAGGAGATTAAGAAGGTTTGCCATTTGCTAAAGGCATCTTTAAAGGAACACATAGTACCTTTCCAGGTCAAGTTTCTGAATTCATGACTATGTTCCTCCAACTTAAATGTGTTTATTTTCTTTTTGGCAGCTGCTGCTGTTTCTCAAGGGCTTCACTGAGTCTGAGCGCAACAAGCTAGCCATGCTAGCAGGAATTCTGCTGGCCAACGGCAATCTCTCTGCAGCCATCCTGAGCAGCCTCTTCAACGAGAACCTGGTCAAAGAAGGTACCGACCTCTCTGCTTCGTAGGCGTGACCAGTTGTGTCATTCATTGTTTTCAGAAAAGAACTGCAGGTAGAAATAGTTGGACTGAGATTAAATAATTAGATGTTAAGTAAGATCTTTGTTTTGCTCTCGTTAGTTACTTACCTGGAAATCAACACACGTGTACTGTATTTTCCTGAAATGCACATATACTAAGCATTATCCTTTGCAATTACAATGACGAGACCATTACTACACAAATTAAACATTTGGGGAAGTTAATCAGTTGGCAGTGACAAATGGTCAAAACTTTAATCCATCCATAGATAAGCAAACAGGCTTACAAACCCACATGCCGAGCTACCCTCAAAGAACTAGTGCCAACAAAGAGCAGCTGATCAAACTACAGTCCAACCAATACTGCATTTTTTTTATTTTAGGCCAATATTGATATTTGAGACCCTAACCCACATACACGTACATCTACACCCACATGAGAGGAAATGAGTCGTCAATAGTCCTCATTCCTAATCAACAGAGAGAGCCCAGCATTATGGAAAGACAAAATAGCCCATCATTTACGTGAATATGTTTAAATTAGTCTTGTTAAATGCGTTGAGTATGAATTTATATTGTCTGACAAAAGGATGCAGATGACCTAGTTAGTGGAGTTTTTGTAGAAGAAAGAAACTAAACTGTGATTTAGTTGGTCCCAATGGTGGCCATGTGGCTTAATATATCGGGACCTTTTAAGATCACTGGTAGAAGGAGCTGTTGAGTATTTACGGTACATAACTTATTGAATACACCTGTGGTATTAACTCATTTTGTTGGGTGCATCCTTGTTTTAGGCATTGCTCCAGTTAAAACCTGACTAATCGCATCCTGTGAGGTTGTTTACCAATGTAATACTCTGGCCTAACTTTATCCATGCAGGTCTGTTCGCAACAGCTGACTCCCATTTTTCTGCATTTGTTCAGGTGTTTCAGCGTGCTTCGCTGTAAAACTCTTCAAATCCTGGCTTTCTGAAAAGGACATCAACTCCGTCTCTTCCAGCCTCCGAAAGGTTGGCATGGACAGCAGGCTCATGGTGAGAATGACGAGGCTCAGGTGAAGTACTGTGCTTCCCGGTGCAGTAATGGTCAGCAGACTGCCTGTGCACTCTAAATACGGTTGTTTGATGAAAATATGATTAACAATCTGCTGTGATTGTGCCGTGCGGTACTCGGGCATTCATGAACAATGGCTTCTTGCAGAAGAAACCTTGTCTGGCTGAACGGGCTGTGCCTCAATATTTGACTGTGTGCTTTTTCAGGAGCTGTTCCCTGCCAACAAGCGCAGTTGTGAGCACTTCTCAAAGTACTTCTCAGACGCCGGACTGGAGGAGCTTTCGGACTTTGCCAAAAACCAGCAGTCCATAGGTGCTCGCAAGGAGCTGCAGAAGGAGCTTGAGGAGCAGATGTCACGTGGGGACCCCCTCAAAGATGTAAGCCCTATTAATTTTTTTCCCATTTTGCATATCAACACCACTGAGGGTTGGCACTCGGTTTGTACTCGACGTAGTGAAGCACCAGAAAACGACTCGATCTCTGCCCCCCGAGGGGCTCGTAGGCTCCTCGAGTGGTCGCAGCGCATGATCGCTGACCTCTGAATATTTGTAACTTGGCGCGTGCGATTGAGTGACCGTCGGAGATGGTTCACTGATAAAAGCACCATTTACACGTCTAGAGATTATACAAAGGAGGCCAATTGGTTTTGAGGCGCTTTAGAAACAGGAGGTCTTAAAAGTCTTCATTGAGTGTATATTTTGCAGCCAAATCAAATAGTTTACAGGACCTTCGTTAATTCATAATGCATGTAGTACTTGTTTCTTTACAGGGCTTGTACAAAGGCAGTAAAGTAATTCATAAATATGAGTTTACAGATAATTACAGTCCCTCCTCGGCACTGTGGAGGTCAGTTAATGGCTTTTTGCCGGTTACACTCGTTGTCTTTTTGATTCTCCACAGTTCATTTTGTTGGTACGTTGTTTGTGCATAGAGTACATGCTCCTCTGTGCATGCTCGGAGCTCGCGCTCCATCTGCAGAGGCTCGCGTGCCAAGCGAGGGTATAAACAAAGCTTAAGATTGCTTTCTTCTGAACCTCTTCACCCGTTTTGTCTTGAGGAGGGCCGGAGAGAAGGAAGCAGTGAATCAATGACACGTTGCTGAAATCCACTCAACCTCAATATATTATCTGCTCCTGCGAGCCTCTGTATTCTGCCGGGGTTCTCGTACCTCAGACCTTCTGAAGCAATAAGCCTCAGCATAGCTGGCCGTTGTTAGCCCGCTTTTCCAATAATGTGTGTTCCGTCCCTGGACCCGGGGTCCTGCAGATCATCCTCTACGTCCGAGAGGAAATCAAGAAGAACAACATCTCTGAGCAGAAGATGATCGAACTGATCTGGTCCAGCGTGATGAGCTCGGTGGAGTGGAACAAGAAGGAGGAGCTGGTCACAGAACAAGCCATCAAACTTTTAAAGGTGACTTGGCAGAGAAGACAGTTGATTTACTAACCCAACGTGATTTAAGAATTCAGAATAATACAACGTATTTCTGTTTTTACATTCTCAGCAATACAGCCCACTGCTGAAGGCGTTCACCTCCCAGGGCCTCTCTGAACTGACTCTCCTGCTGAAGATCCAGGAGTACTGTTACGACAACATCCACTTCATGAAGGCATTCCAGAAGATTGTTGTGCTGCTCTACAAAGGTAAGTTATTTGTTTCTATAAAGCTCCTTTTTATTTAATTTTTTTTCCATCCTCAAGTTAGCGGGGTAAAAAAAAAAGTTTTATAGTGAGGAAAGCTCTGAAGCCATGCGTGAACGATGCCAGATGGCCAGAGATTATAGCCAAAAGTTTCTCTTGATTGATGTCTTCAACCTACCTGGTGACATTTGTTTTCCAAGCACCTGTGGAAATATTTGTGCTGTTGGCATCATGTTTGATAGATTTATTTTTTTATGTTTTTGTTTGTTCTCAAAGCGGATGTTTTGAGTGAGGAGGCAATTCTGAAGTGGTACAACGAAGCCCACGTCGCCAAAGGAAAGAGCGTTTTCCTCGAACAGATGAAAAAGTTTGTTGAATGGCTGAAGAACGCAGAGGAGGGTAAGCGTCTCTCTGCTTTAATCACACAGTGTTTTTGGTTCCACCTCTCACAGCCCTAGTATGCCATAACATACCATGGGTTTGTGCTACATCTCATTTTTTCTGATGAACAAACGGACGTATCGGTTTATCTCATGTATTCTTTTATTTTTTTCACTGCTGCGTCTAAGTTTAAACGACATTGGTGGTAATGCTTATTGTGCGGTTCTGGTCCATAGTGCTGACTGCTTTCTGTTTTTCTTTTTACAGAGTCTGAGTCTGAGGAAGAGGAGGCAGACTGAGGACCTCTACCATCTTGATTTCTATTTTTACATTAACATAGCACCAGATGCAGTAGAAGGACTCGTTACAGGAGTCTGTCTGTATTTTGTTTTTTTTTCTTTCTTTCTTTCTCTATTCCCTACCTCCTAATAACTAGTTCAACTGTAATGTAAGGGCTTTAATATTTTCATTTCCAACATGTTTTCTGTCTGAATCAATACTTGTACTCTTCTTTATACTCCAAGAGCCGGTCACAGAAACACATTTAGCTAAATGGATCGAAGGCCCTTTTATGTAACAAAGGGGACTTTTTTTTGGACGGATGGTTCCCTTTGAAATCAGCCAGTTTGGAGGCATATTTCACAGCTATTCTATTTAGTCATGGAACTCATTTGCCAGAGGTCTGTCTGTGAAGCCATGATATCTTGGTCCTCTGAAAGGCAAAC
Source organism: Cebidichthys violaceus (assembly GCF_023349555.1). Classification (NCBI taxonomy): domain Eukaryota; kingdom Metazoa; phylum Chordata; class Actinopteri; order Perciformes; family Stichaeidae; genus Cebidichthys; species Cebidichthys violaceus. The sequence continues at coordinate 5,018,017 of NW_027176274.1, read as the reverse complement.
AGTTTTGAAACCTCATTTTACATTTCTGCCAATTATGTGACAACGTAGAATTTTTTTTTTTTTTTTTTTTTTGCCAATTTGTTAGATTCATCTCCATTATTGGTGATGAAAATATGCCATTTCAAACAGCAGTTATGATGGCAGTGACTCATAAAATGACCTTTAATTGTTTTCTACATCTTACGAAACAGAACCTTGCAATTGTATTTTTTTTTTCCTTTACCATACAGTTTGACTTTTTAAAATAAAGGGAAATTAATGGTTTTCATTACTGCTGGATTTACTGTTCGTCATATCAGATCACCATTAATGTGAAGTTGCGTAATGGAGAGTTTATGAGCAATTAGAAGAATATTTCAGTCATAAATATGGTACTGAAAGGTTCTTGTAGAAATGCAGGAAGGTCCCTCTGTTGTGTCACAGATCAACTTGTGTTCCTCAGTGTTTGATTGTTTGATCTGCTGCAGCCTCACTTAATCAAGTAATCAAAGGCAGCCTCGCATGCGTGACCTGAGGAGCAAACAACCGGCTCGCTCACCTCGCTGTGTCCCACTTTTAAATGGTAATTATGGCTCAGTCAAGCATGCGAAAACCAGAGCGAGATTGTGATTCAAGATGCTCTGAAAGCGGAGGTCCACGCATTCATCACGACAAGTCATCTTACAAAGTCTGAGAAACGCACACCGCTCATTTTAATGCCACACTGCAAAACCAATTCTGAATTTTGAGTGCATATTTAACCACATGCGCTGCAGGTGATATTAAGGTGTCAGGAAACTTTTTATTGATTTTTTTCCCCCCCAACCAACCAAAAATTCTATTTTGATACTTTTTACATCTGCGGTGTTGAATCGAGACCATTATCTCCTCTGGAAAGGATCTATTCATGCATGCTTGAATATGTTTGTGTATCGTCCAGAGGAAAATGATTCAATTCAGCACCAGACAGTTACCCAGGCCTTGAATGGAGTGGATGAGGTAGGAAATATTTTAAGTCAAGGCGACGCTGAATGACTGACTGAGACTCGTCTAGACCTCTGTAACGGTTACTCAAATGTCTTTACAAGGGCCTTGCTACATCGGATGGGTAATAAGGAATATGTACACAGCAGAAGAGCACCTCGATCATTATTGACTGATTATCAATTTCACTCGGTACCAACAGATGGCAGTAAGTCCTTAAAAGACGCTCTTTCCATCCATTAAAGCCCTCCACAGTTTAAGAGTAGAACTCAAATGGAAAAAGCCATTTTGAAGAAACCAGACTGGAAAGTATTAGACACAGGCACAGCTCCAAAGCATCCGACACCAGTGTTCCCTCTGTCCCAGGAGGATCTGTTTGCCTTTTGGATTCATTTAGTCCCTCTAAAGAACATGAAACAATTTTGGAGAGTGACATGCGGGAAGGAGAGGAACACGGCTGCTTTTGAGATTTGTGTGTGTGTGTGTGTGTGTGTGTGTGTGTGTGTGTGTGTGTGTGTGCGCGCGCGCAGTGCTGAATGGCAACGATGTTCCCCATTCCTTCCATGTGCAAAGCACCGGCAATGCCATTTTGGTTGGGCCATTATCTGCTTGTTACCAGCGCTGCCTCTCTTCTCTCACACACACACCGCTCACAGCGCTCCTCCCTGCATGTCATTTTGTACAGGCACCGAGCACGGCTGCGTATTGAGGCAGGCTCTGGTATAATGAGCTGTGCACACTGTGCCTCTGACACATCTGTTTGTTTTGCTCCCATTTTTAAACAATTACATATGCTGCTGGATATACAGTAGATATCCCGAGGCTTACCTTTTTCCCAGTTGTATCTCAACGTGTGGAAATCGGGGGGGGGGGGGGGGCCCTAAACACACAGAGCAACACAGAGCAAGACAGACTGGTCTCTATAGTGACCGGGAGGCCACACACGTCTGCATTCCCTCAGCGCCGATTCATGATTTCATCTCATTATCCTGCAGCATTCATCAATCTTTTTTTGTAATTGACTTTTTTTTCAACGAACTAACGTGCGTCAGAGAAAAAAAGAGCATTAACTTGTTTTATTTTTTGGAAGATTCTGTCTCAGTTGGACTTCCCTCTTGAACTGAACAGCCCAGCACAATGTGCCAGGGGAGTTGTGGAGAGCAATTATTCTGGATTTCACACTGCGGCTTTGGTCAGTAAACACGACTCAGACTGCAATGCACAACTCATCTGAATAATGCTGTCAGAAAATAGAGGCAGACCGGCCACTGGTTCGTTTGGATGAGAGGAGAGAGACTTGAGATAATTACTCAGGTTTTTCCAAGCACAAAAAAAAAAAAAACCAAAAAAAACACACTACCCGCCTCCGACCACGGCGCGATGTGCTGAGCACAATAGATGCATTGTTTTTGTTTTGGGCAAATTGTAAGTGATATCTGTTTGCTTTGCATTTCAAGCAGCGTTTTGTCGCAGGCCAGTTTTTCTTTTTTTCTCTGCTCCGCTGCTGTTGTATTTATGGAAGACCGCTCTAATGCTGGGCTTAGCACGCAGGTGAAATATGGAAATGAGGATCAACATGTTGGCTCACCAAATGCTGCCAATATGTCCTCGGCTCAACTTCTGCCAAACATCCTAAAAGCAGTGCAGCCTCCCAGCCTCAATGTAGTCATATCATGGACAACCGAGCGCCTCTGTGACAGGAAATCGCTGCTAAGCTCTTAATTAAAACCAAGAAGGCTGAGGAGGGTTTTTTTTTTTTGGGTTATAGGCTGACAGCCACTGTTGTCTGTCAGCCGTCCTCCGCTCGGCTCTGTGTTGATCTCTGTCCCTGAAGGCAACGCTGCCACCCTCTCCTGAAGGCAGCTATCACGCAGCTGCCTTTTTAATGCTGTAGCCTGGAACCATTCCTCTCAAGGTTATTCACCACTTATAACACAGACGCCGTTTAATTAAAGATGACGACTTCAGGTTTGAACCTTTTAGACCGTGGCTGCTGCCTGACTGAAAGTACTGCACAGTCTCTGTATACCGTAGCCTTTTATCACTGCTTTTCTATTTGTGTTTCACTTTTCCATTTCAACAAGCTGTCTGCGGGTCCTAGTGATGTATGTTTCTTTATTAGGAAATGAACAGGATTCTCAACAGTGAGTGAGTGAGACCATCTGAAATGACCCAAGTGTGGTTGTTGCGCTCCTTCAAAAGGTCACCGCCGTGCTTTTTGAAACCGGAGGGGTTGAAGGAAGAGATGCGGCAAGAAAAAGCAGACGGCAAACAGCTGAATCATAAAAGTGAGCACTACAAATGTAATTGAAAGGATGAAACGCACAAGTTGTGCAGACAGGGTTCATTGATCTGGTGGTCACCACAACCTCCAATAAGGGCATCTTTGCCCCCTGAAAGCCCCCCCCCCCCCCCTTCCAGCTTATGGGGACCACACTGAGAGTGTGTAATGGCCTGGCTGTGAGAGTCCGGGGATTTAGCAGCTAGACTCCAGTCAACACTGAGGCTCATCACAAACATCATTACTTTCTTGGCTCGTCCTTCTCCCTCTTCAGTGGTGAGATAGCTGTGTACAAACGACTGGGAGCAAAGGGATGGATGGCCTACATTGATAAAGAGTGACTCAAGGGCTGCTATTGAGTGGGTACATACTCGTCTTGTGCTCCAAAAAAAGACTGTAACGTAGTCTTGAAGAGCATATATTATTTCCTCTCACCTGCTCTAGCTCACGTTGCTTGTTAAAGAGCTTCCACTGATCCTTTTAATCATTGTCATCAGGGCTTAACAGGCCGCTGCTGGAGGTACAGTAAGTGCATTCAGTTGGAGCTGTGCAAGAAGTGAAAGGGAAGGGGTGGGCACTTTGACAGCCCTCATGGGAACACCAAGGCTACATCACAACACTTTGGCTGTGACAAACTGCTCTGATAACTTGCAAATGGAATGAAAGTTTGCATCTCTAGAATGTTTTTAACGAGTCTCCCTGGAGTGTGGCATAATGACTGTGGAACTCAGAGAGAGAGAAAGAGAGAGAGAGAGCGAGGCTGCGAGTGTTCGGTCTGCATGCAGCGCTCCGCTTTCTTTTGCCCGTTTATGCACCAGCGGCTCCAGGGACTCAGACAGGCTGTGGAAAGACATGAAAAAGCCTCTACAAAACTGTTTGTTTTTGTAAGGAATGGCAGAGTAGGGAGGAGGAATGCACTTAATATTAAATGACTACTTTAAAAACAAAAAAACAAAAAAAAGGGGGGAGAAATATTGCAGATATTCAATAAAACCCACCCAAACATGAAAACAATTGACATTCTTAAAAATGCATTTAGCAAAATCTCCCTAAAGACGGATTAGGTAAGCAGCTGGAAAATCTTTTACTTACTTTCTTTCATGCACTTGTGTATACAGTATGTGAAATCCTACATAACGAATATATGAATTCATTTTTTTTGCTATGATGAGGATAATGCTCGCTGCGAAGGAGAATATCTCACACTGAAGCAATGACATTACATCTGATATCAAGGTAATTGCTCTTTTTAAAGACTTCTATTTTCCAATGTATAGAGGACTTCTTTTTCATTATCACCTAACAGGGAAGAATCAATGATAGTCGAAATGAGGTAGAAGTGAATATATGGGGCGATAAACGACAAAAGCTTTAGTTTGATCCAGATTCCTTCTGTCATCTTTGTTTTTTTTAACATGGATTGTGTCACGAGAATAGCACATAGGCCTTGATATGATTTCTATGTGGAGGAACCATTAAAATGATAATAAAACATTTGGATCATGACTTGATCTAATGAGCGTGGACGCACAAGATCATTCATCAGGTCAATATGGACGTTTCAGCCAGATCATCAAGCAGATTAATGACATGGGAAGGGAACAGATGTTTCAATGTTAAGTTGTTTTTGTTTTTTTGGCTCATTTTGTAGTTACAGGAAATTAATCTTTTTTTTTTTCACAGAAAATGATGTGAAAAATCTTGGCCTTAACTCAGTTTTGACCAAATATGTAAGCCTAGTTATTTAAGCTTATTAGGCAAATGCACAGAGGAAGTGGTGTACGGTAGACAACGGGCCCCAGTGCATGTTATGATCGGCCCCAGAGGACGCTAGTTACTACTTATGAAGTGCACACACACACACACACACACACACACACACACACACACCATGGTATTGTCAATTCCAAAGAAAATAAGAAATTCTTCATTAAATTGAATATTTGTTTTTTAATGTTTATCCATAGTTGCTGTAGTTTGACGGAGGTGGTTTTGCCTTTTCAAAGGGACATCTGTAAATAGAACCACGTCAAAGTTAATCCTCTGATCTCTGCCCAGAACATTACTGGAGGTCCTGCTCTCTCCGGGCCAAAGACCAATATTTCCATCTGACAGGCTTGATCAGTTCCACTGAAAAGAGGAACTATCCAGCATTTAAACCTCGGTGGTCACACCCTTGTCTAAGTGTTGCTTGAGTTATGTAAGCGTATGAATTGCTGTGAAATTCTAGGGCAGAGATATTATTACACATCTTTAAAAAAAAAAAAGAAAAGTGTGTGTGTGTGTGTGTGGGGGGAGGGGGGGGGGGGGGGGTCACAGCCCTCACCGCATTCTGAGGGATGGTTGTCGCAGTCTGACAGTAATGGATTCCTTCACACCTCTTTTAAACCATCAGCCTTCTGTACCTGAATAGTAGCACATGGCCTTCATCTGTGTATTGGGGCGTGTGACGCTGAGGGATTGTTTAGTGTTCCTCTGCTGCACAAGTCTGTAAAGCCTTTTAATCAATATATTGAAAACACAGTGTGACGTATGGGGAGGTATACAGAGCACTCCTGCCGTTGACGGTTTAAGAATGTAGTTTTGTAGCACATATTTAGAGGGACATTCTCAACAGGCCAAAATTAAAAAGGATGGAAAGAAAGAAAAAAAAAAAGCATTTCATATAACAAGTAGCGGGAGCCATACACATACTGAATATACTATTCAATAAAAAACTAAGAAAATAAAGTTATTGGAAGGTGACGGACATCTCAAGCCCTCCAGAAGGCTCAATCATTGAAACTACAGAGAGCTTCAGCAGCTTTTGAGCTGATTCTCATACAGTTAGAATGCAGAGCCATGACCTTCTGTATCGCTTATGGCCTTTAAGCTTTTACCACACACATGTATTATGTACTGGAACTCACACATTGACCAGGAACTTTTTATGCTCCTGACTGGAGGAGAGATTATTAATTTGGCTTCCTAGCCACCGTCTTTACTCTCAACCTTAAGAAACACGAGAGAAGAGTTGATTCTAACAATGTTTATTTTCCTGTGGACATTCCCCTTGGTGTTGGCACACTATGTCATGTTGCTTTCATTACGCAAACGCAGATTCTGAATTCTGAAGCAACCTTTCTTCTTCTTAGTAAGTAAAAAGGCATGATGCAGGAAAATACATCAAGTCATACCACAAAACCCCAATTTGCTTAATGGCAGAAAAGTGTTTGAAATACGCAGATGCAACAATTCTATACATTCTGCATGGAGAGATGTAAATTTCCATCCTTCTGCTATGACTTGCTTTCATGTTATGCTCCGGCATTGTGTTATTGTTATGTATTGCACAGAATATACACAATAAGGAGATTTTGTCTTTGTCCCTGATGAGATGAAAGAGAGGTGAAAGCCATCATGCCGTATTGATTTTGCCTTTCAAAGCAGGAAATGAAGAGGAATAAACCGGGCAGAGAAAGATTTTTAAGAGACAAGCCATATTGTGGGGGTGCAGCTCAATAGCAGGATCGTTGTAACTTTACATTCGGTGTATTTTATCATATGCGGTTTTGTGCAGCACATAATGTTCAGTGTGCACCTTTAGAGCTGGAGCCAATGAGTCAACGTGTGGTTTGATTTTGTGAATAAAGGTGCACACTTTTCCCAACTTTGGCTTCTTAACCAAGCCGTGGTAGTATCACCTGCACTATATTGTTTGGCGTTTGCTTCATTTTCTATTTAAATAGAATGTGATCATAGCAAACTGTTCGCTGCAGTACGCATGAAGTATACCGGTTCCCCTCCATGCATCATTGCCCACCACTGGGCAGGAAGGTCAAAAGCATCCCAATTAAACCAACTTCATGCTGACATCTGGTGTGGCTCAGTAGACATGCTTCTGTGACCAAGAAGTAATTAAACATGCAGTAAAATAAACTGTAACATGGAACGGTGTTAGCTTTCTTCTATTGCGGCTACTAATTCTTCTAATTGTACAGAGCAACCAGAGAAGAAGAAACAAGTCTCAAACTGTGCATCTTGAGCTAACAGTGCAACATTTGCTCCTCCCAGGGTTGTCCAAGTCAAAATTGATTTGCACAGGTAATGTGATGCACTCGTAGCCACAGCCAGCACTTTTCTTTGCACGGATCTGACCGTAACATAGTTGCTCAGGCCCCTATAGTTTAAGAATCCTGCTGGGCTCACTGAAGAGGCGGTACAGAGCAGAGTCTCAACTGTTAGTGACCCTCAGGCATCAGAAAAGTACTCGCAAACATGATTCAGTGAGGCTCTTACTGCCGAGTCCATAGAAAGCCTTTAGAAGCTGTTCACTGCATGTTTTTCCCCAGCCTGATTTAAGATGTATCGACTCCGCAGAAAGAGGCCATCTATCTAGTTGCAAGGTAAGGATTTTAATTTATCTAATTAATTGGATTTGTCAAATGATTCCCTATTTACTCTTCTTAATTGTCATATTCATTTAAAATACATGGCATCTTGAGACATTGTTGTGGTGAAACATTGCTAAACCCCTGGTGGATGCAACAAGGACTACTGGCTATCATTTGACTTCTTCTGTTGTGCACCGTTTGAATTTTAAGAATGTCAAAGATGAATCATGTCTGAGGAGCGGCGGTCCCAGGTGTGACTCCTCCTCTGCCGTCTTGCAAGTGAAACAGATACCGAAGAGCTCTTCTGAGAGCACAAGTGGCTTTTTAGCAGTTAAATAGGGCACGCATTTATACATGCGGTCATCCGTTACCAGCACAACATTAACTTACCCCAACAAACTATCACCTTTTTGTAGCTTACTCCAAACGTCAAAGGCAAGATGCTTAGTTGTTGTCAGAGATTATTTGTGGTGCATAAAATTCAGCAGCATTAACACAGAGAGTATAGTTATCAGATCACAAATGTGATACCCAAGTGTAAAAGAGTAGCCCGGTAGGAGCTTCAACAAAAGGTTACGACAATCTTTTTCAGATTGAATAACAAACTGCTGTGTGTGTTGTTACCCGAAGCCTCTCCATGCTTTGTAGACAAAGGAATGTTCGTGACACATTTATGTCCCAAAGTGTTGTAGAATTATTTTTAACTCTTACATACTGTTAGGGTCAAATTTGACCCGTTTTGACATTTGACAGCAGTAAAAATACCCTACATGTAATTTTTTTTAGCCTGAAATTTGATGACTTTTCCTGAAGTGACCCAAAATACACAAAAATTTAAATATTTTAAAATTGTATACTTTTGAACAGGTGCTACACATTTTTGTACACTGAGGCTGTTTCGGGTCAAATTTGACCCGTATCTATTGAGCTGGATTTTAGATCTACCAGTGTGGGTCAAATCAAGGAAAATGGTGGTTTTAGGGAATCTTGAAACTGTGAAACTGTTCAGGCCATGTTTGTGTGTTTTTTTTAAGAGTTCAAGGGAGACCTCGACACTGTCACGAGAACTGTCTGTGTTCCCACGACATTTGCCCAGGTTCCCCCAGAGACAGACACCTGCTGGTCTTTGAAGGGGCATGGGGGAGCCTCGAAACAGTGAAATAGTAAAACAACACAGGAGTGATCATGGTGAACAAAGGGAACAGAGGTCATCCACAGGTCACAGGGTGCCTTGTCACAGACACAAGATCTGCACCTGCAAGCACAAGCACCTGCAATATTATCAAATAATCTACAAAGTAACACATTTGAATCAATTTGGGTTGGGAGGGTGGTGGGGGGGACATAACATTATAAAGGTACCTGAGCTGCCATTTCAGTGACTGACATCATGGCAGCTAGATTTAGTGAGCAACAGGCCCTGGATCTGTTCTTCCAAGATGAGGAGGTTAAGAGTGATTTGGAGGATTGTCAGAGCAGGAAGACAACGTGGAAGAAAGCTCTGATTACTGACTGATTATTGACTAGTTTATAATAAGCATTTTATCTCTGAAACATTTATTAAGGATTAATCATACATGTATTAATGAGACATAGGCTATTTAGACATTCTAAATAGATCTGTAGTTTAAACTTTGGTATAGACACTTACTATGATGGAATTCTTGGTCCCGGTCAAACTTGACCTGAACCATACTGTGAAGGCATCAAATATAAACAGTATGTAAGGGATAAGTTATGTTTGTCCCGTGTTTTCCCTTACTTCTTGTATGTTGTTTACGTCTCACTATAGTTAACATAGTTATTTAATCCCCAACCAATATGTTTTTCCTTAACCTAACTGAAGCAAGTGTTCTGGTTTTATGTCACAATGTTTACCATGTTTTTTACGCCGGCCGTAGTGGAGCTTCGTAGTTTGATGCAGTGGGGTACCCAGTGTGTTAGAATTTCATGCTGATGTATGTAGTATATAGTATCATTGACTGAAGACGGGCTATGTCTCTGTTTTTACATTTCTTTTCACTGTTAAATGTGACTGCAGGGTTTTTTGCAAATTGTACATTTTGAATTAAAAAATGTTTAAGCGTAAGGCCTCAATTTAGATAACTGATCATCATAATCAGTTAACATAGCTGCTGAGGAGGATAGGACATAGTGCTGTGCTGTGCATGCCAACAGAGAAGTGTTTAATCTTGCTGGTGTTACATTAGCAAAAATCCATATCACCATCCTGTGAAAATGTCTTCCCGTTGTCGCCTGCTTTCTGTCCCGCTATGTTATCACCTCAGAAGTAAAGAGCATCCCAACTTAGAGGCAGATGTGTTCTTGAGACAATTCCAGCAGAGGTGAGACTGAATTGACCCGGCGCTCTGCCTCGTCTACTCACCCGCATCAGTGAATCCATGGCACAGGTGCCACATGCCATCTGAATGACGTTTTATACTAATACTGTTGTCAAATTGTTGTTGCAGAAATATACCACAAAGTTGTTGTTTTTGCAGAATGAGTGGTTTTTGCAGATGTCTAATCCAAGTTTAGACATCTGCTTGTTTAAAGGAATACTTGTGTATCAATTACTCATTTCTATATTGTCATGCAAGCTTGTGCAGGCGCAAGTATGAAGCAGTGCTGGCCAAAGTGTTATAGATAAAATAAATAAATAGTATAAATGTGTGTGTTCTGGAAGTAGTGGGCATAGAACTGGATAAATGAGTTGTGTGAGAGTTTGTTTTGATGTAGTTTTACTGCTGTTAAACATGGACCCCGTTTACTTTTATTCATGAAGGATTTACTCCATTCTCGGGTTCTCCGTTCACTATGGAGGCATGCAAAAAAACTATGTTTTCTACGAGAATTCGTGGTAAAACGGGATGAGTAAATTATATAAAAATGGTCATATTGTGAATGATGTATTTCTTTAAGCTTGAAATTTCAGCAGGTTGGTTAAGGTTGATGACAAACCTGCAAACCTATGCTGATGTATCATTGCCCTTTTGTGCGATTAGGAAATATAATATTATTGATATCTTGCATTTAAAAGCATATACGGTTCACTGATAATTTGAAAAGACTGAGATGGGAATGAAGGACTTAAAATCTAAAAATGATTTAGATAAGTCAAAAGTATAGCTGTGATGTTCAAGTCTGACAGCATCATTTCCCTTTCATTGTCACTTTTTAAATAACACGGAGCAGGAATGCATGATGTTTTCTCAAAATCGTCCTTTTATTCCCTGGAGCACCTAAATACAGTAGGCAACCATATCAGCTGCACCGCGGAGGGCCTGACTCAGTCGAACAAAGATGTCACAAAACCTGATGTGTCTTCATCCATAGGATGAGGGATTTGAATTAGAATAACCGGTGCAGCTTGTAAGCTGAGTAAATGTATTGAGCATCAGAATAAGCAGCACAGTTAGTGCCTCAGCAAGCATCCAGCAAGCCCTGATTCATCTCCGCTGGCTGATAGGAGGCAGTGGGACTAAGTCATGCAGACGGTGAGTATTAAAACAGCAGCATTGTAACTCCATAAACGACACAAAAGCCTCAGTGGAACTTAACACACACACACACACACACACACACACACACACACACACACACACACACACAGCAATGCATTGATGTACAAGCACTAACACAGCAAAGGAGCAAAGTCCTTCATTTCCAGAGTAAACATAACAACAGGCATTTTATCATGAAATGGTTGCCGAACAGTAAACATTTGTCAGATTTATGCTCTTCCAAAAGAATTACACTGGAACTCGACTGTTGTGAATTGTAGTGTTCAGTTGAGCCACGCTGTGTGAAAACTACACTGCTGAAGAATATGAACTTTCCAATAAATGTTTTCAGAAATGGACGGCCTTTTCTTTGCTTATAATTCGGATGACTAGGCAACCAAGGTTTTATTTGAATGCATTGTTGGCTGCTAACATGAAAATACCTTTTCAAACAACTATAAGAGCCACTCCAGTGACTTTAGCAAGGTTGAAGGTGTAGTGGATTGAAGAGGGAACTCTATTTTACATCCAAGGCAAGAGCAAGCAAACGTTATGAAGGCACAGAGGTCTGGGTGATTGTTGTGCCTCATTATTGAGCGAACAACGGGAGATTTGGAGCGCAGGAAAAAATATATTTTGCAAGCATATCCATTACATCTTGAAGAGAAATTATACGCAAGCAGAAACATATTTAGTTTGAGCAAACAAGGATCTATTCTGTGCTTAATAAATTCATTTGCATGTTTGCCACAGTATTATCAATATTAATATCCAATAATAACCCCTCTCACTCAGCTGGTGTGCAGTGGTCTGACAGTGCACCAAGCAAGAGTTTGAGTGAGAGGGGTTATTATTATTGAACATTAAAAGCAAACATGCAAATTCATTCACTGAATAGTTTTTGTTTGCTCAAACCAAATATATATATATATATTTTTTGCTTGCATATAATTGTTCTCCGAAATATAATTCATGTGCTTGCAAAAATGTTTTACTGTGCTCCAAATCTCCGGTTGCTCGCTCAGGAATGAGGCACAAAGATAACCACATATAGGTAATGAGTACTCTATTTCCTGAAAGCCTGGAAGCTGGACAATGTGAATAGAGGAGAACGTACCGTGCCATAAGATGAAGAATGAGATGGAGGTATTAAAGATACATGCAGTGCATGCCCACACCAGCCAGCCTCCATGACTATAAAGGTGAGACTCCCTTCTCTTTGAATAAAACATTCTCTATCCAAAGTGTGTGCTTGGACCAGCATCAATGAATGTATTAGGCCTGGCCCAAAGTTTTCAAATGTGTACACCCTGCACTCCACTGTGGGATTCTGATCTCCATTAGATAGAAGACAGTAAGTGCATTTTTACCCTTTCGGTGAAACAATTAATACATGAAACGAAGAGAAGGAGCAGGTTCGAGGGAATACACAGGCTGACCTTGTTATACAGCGCTTGCTGTAAACTCCATTATGTAGAAAGAGTCTTCAGTTCAAATGATAATCTTGTACACTTAAACATTAGCTGTTGTCTGTTTCAGTGGTTCAGAAATACAAGATTTTAAACAATAGAGACATAGAATTAGTCTACATAATTAAAGCTACAAGCAGCATTGATTGGGCCCACAGCGCATGAGGGTGCTGGCTGGACGCTGGTTGACACCACCTTGCACTTCCTTGACCGTCAGACACCGCGTGCACGAGTTAGACGGCATTTCCTGGAGCAGCAGCGTCGTCTGTAAGTGAACGCTGCTGTTCACTTCCTGCACGCTTTGAGACACTTTAGTCACCAGACTTCTGTCACTTTGGTTGTTCATTCAATAAGTCTGTTGTGTTCCTGTGTGTTCTTTATTGACCAGAACCAGAACCAGAACCAGAGGGCAATTCATAGAGATGTTGTTTTTGTTAGCGTTTGCTGCAGTGAATCATTCTCTAAAATCTGGTCCTGTAATTTATCATATTTGTTTTTATGATTTCAGCTGATCGGACTGATTCATCTCAACATCACTGGAGTTTCATAACGGAGTGAAGACAGATCACAGATTAAACTCCCAAGTTTTACATGTGAGTAGTTTTCTGATTCATTATCTAGTTCAACATATTTGTGAATTGTAGTTCTGAACAACAAAACGACCATCAAAATGTATTCATTATTTATTTATTAGAAAGATTTGCCTTTTCATGATCTGTCATTTCCACCATAACATTTCATTTTTAACTAAATTAAAGTCAGAGAGAGCAGGAGAGTCTGTCTATCAACAAGAAACACATTTTAAATCATTTATCGTCATTTCCATTCAGTCACATTCGGCTGATAATTCCTGACCGTGTTTTAAGTTTTTCTCCAAAACACTTAAACTAATAAATCATTTTCAGTGTTCAAAAGACATAATCATAGGGTCTAATTCCAAGTCAATCGGACATACGGGGTGAGGGGCGTGGCCTTGCGAAATTAAAATCAACTCTAGGAGGCGCTATAGAGACATTTCTTCAGACCCAAATGCGAGACTGAAAAATACTACACATTTTCACCAGTCCTGATATGCATGCCAACATTGGTGAGTTTATGAGCCTGATAAAGCCCCCATAAAGCTAAATATGTTGGCGTTGTCAGTGCTCTGGCCCTAATAAAGACATATATATATATATATATATATAGAGAGAGAGAGAGAGAGAGAGAGAGAGAGAGAGAGTGAGCCTGTATACATGATACTTATTCATTAGTTTTTAGTCTTAAGAAATTGGATGTGTTTACTTCCACTCTCTTTCTGAGAGTGAGACCAACAGATTGATATTAGTATCATGTCTGAGTTATTTTAGCTTAGCATAAAGACTGGAAGCAGCTAGTCTGGGTCCATAAAGCTCACTAATTAGCATGTGACATTTAATTTCTTCAACCAATGTCTGGTTTTAGAAGGGCTATGAGCTGTAACTATTCCATGATGAACACGAGTTCATCCTTCCTCCCTGCAGTTATTCTGTGCAGTGTCTCCAGCTTAATAGGTTGGGTTCACAGCATGTGAATCAGTCAGCTTTAGAGCTGTTGGTGGGCATCTTTCACTGGCTGCTCACAGTCTTCATGCTAAGCTAAGCTAACCACATCCTGACACCAGCGCCTTAGGCTACTTAATGCACGGACATGAGGTCAATATCAATCTTCTCCTCTCATTCTCTGAAATAAAGTAAATACGATAATTTCCCAAAATGTTAAACTTCTCTGATAAAAAGAAAAAAACGTTTGATCTTTCCAGAATTGTGAGGTTTTTAAAGCAGTATTTGCTGCATCTGGACATTTAATTCCAGAATCACAAGTTTCATAAATTGAATGTTCAAAATAAAAATAATAAGTAATAAAATAGGGTGGACAGAAGATGTGAAAGAAAATATTCTATTTCCTCACTTAGTGGCGGATCGGCGCTCTGGGGCGACTAGACTGGAGGGAATGAAATTGCGGTGGGAAAGCTCTCTGCTGAAAAACTGACGCTAAGAATGATAGTGTTAAGACTTAAATGAGCTTAAGGAGAAGGAGTTAAGGCTTCATTTTAGTGTCTTTGTTTGAATGAAGGTGAACCATTAGCTGAGGACTGAGCCTGATAAGCACTGCCGTGTACGAGAAGGAGTTGAGTTGACATATATGTATGCGTGTGTACCTCTTTCAGTGTATGTGAACACACAAAGTTAAAGCATTTGGCACTAAATATTATGATATATCAACACATTCTCACCCCAATGTGCCTCCTCCCTGAAAATAATGACTTGCTTTGTGTGTGTGTGTGTGTGTGTGTGTGTGTGTGTGTGTGTGTGTGTGTGTGTGTTTGTGGAGTTTAAATAGCTATTATGTAAATTTTTCTGTAATAAAGCAACTGAGAAAAATACTCTAATCAGCCAATTTCAGCACGTGTGCTGTGAGACCCCATCTGAATGACTGCTGGGTGAGACAGGCACCAATCAAATCCAGTTCATTACTCGAAGGGCGTAATTCCTATTGCCTATATTTTACATCATGCATCTCGGCTGAATGCGTTTCTGCGCTTCTGTTTGTGGTGTCAGAATTTGGGGAAATGGTGTGACATATAAAAAAGTCCCTTTTTTTCTGTTATACCCCTGAAACTTCTGGTCATTAACTTTGGATGGCCCTTTAGCCCAAATTGTTTTAAAAAGTATGACATTTTGTATGTTTTGATGAAATAACATTTTGTGTGAAGAATGTCAACTGTGGGAGTAAGAAGAGGTTGAAGGGAAACGCTAGGATGACTTTAACAATTTTATAAAACCCATTGTTCCGGTCCTTGATTATGATGAGCTATAGTTCAAATCTGTTACTCAAATACTCAATAAACACACAGCTGTGACAGCATTAAAGCAGTATTACTGTCCCAAACAAACTGTTGCAAAATGTCAGATTTTAGAGGAGGAAGATGAAAAAGAATACAAAACAAAAAGTCAAGAAACAAAGCCAGGATTGTTGCAGACATTTCCCTCTTTTCAGACCTGGTCTACCAAAACAGATCTGGCTGTTGATTTGAAGCTAAGCCAGGCTCTCCGTCACTTTTATGCCACTATGAAAAAATGGGAAAGGTGAACCCTATGTGGGTACAAGAGGCCGAAATGGGTTTCCTCAGGAGGGTGGCTGGCATCTCCCTTAGAGATAGGGTGAGAAGTTCGGTCATCCGTGAGGGACTCGGAGTAGAGCCGCTGCTCCTTTGTGTGGAAAGGAGCCAGTTGAGGTGGTTCGGGCATCTGGTGAGGATGCCACCTGGGCGCCTCCCTAGGGAGGTGTTCCAGGCACGACTGGCTGGGAGGAGACCCCGAGGGAGGCCCAGGACCAGGTGGAGGGACTATATCTCCAAACTGGCCTGGGAGCGCCTCGGGATCCCCCAGTCAGAGCTGGCTGATGTGGCACCATAAGGGAAGTTTGGGGTCCACCTGCTGGAGCTGTTGCCCCACCTCGCGACCCGATCCCGGATAAGCGGTTAAAGATGAGATGAGAGATGAGATGAACCCTATGCTTTCAGCAGTTATGTTGAGAAGATGCAGGAGCAATGTGTTTGTCACACAACACGGTACCGGCGAGGAGCAGTGGTCGCACGACTGAACACATAAACACATAAAGCTTGAAAGATACAAGTAGTACAAATAATACTGATAAAATGACCTTAACGTTGAACCGTGTTGAAGCAGTTAGGTGCTAAAAACAGAAGGAGGAAGAATAAATGACAGATGACAGAGCTTTGAAACTACGATGTGAGTGGGATTAATAAATACGAATAATTGGAATTCTTTCTTCATTAACAGTTTACATTATTCTGTCCACACCCCTATAACAGCAGACAGCATTGGGGTTTGATTTTGATTATATTTTGTAAACCTCTTAGGAGCACTGTGAGCAGCTTGACATTTTCTAGCACCATGCTGCTAAAAGCTCTGGCTTATAAATTCAGCGGACTGTCACAAGTCCTGTTTCTATGTTGCGACCATCATTCTGTCACTACTTTCGGAACACATTCTGGCACTCCGGCTAAAGAGCCACGGTGTGCAGCCAAACATTTCATTGTTTATAACAGCAGCCAGTGACATCAAGCCCACAAGCTGACCGCCATCAAGTTAGCCAATGTTTTTCTATGAGGGCGGCGGTAAAAAAAAAAAAAAAAAAAAAAAAATGAAAGTATAAAAATAGATGTGATGAAAATGCCACTGCATTTTCAATAAAATGTACACTTTCATAATCCCACAGTTAAATCTGCACTAGGCACCTTTACACTTTAATGACCTCAAGTGCAGACTACTACAACACTAATACAATACTACTATAAATTAAAATAATGTTTCATAGCCGGTTCATTCTCTTTTTAGTGTGTGTGAAAGAAACAGAGTGGTACAACCACAGAGAATATCCACCACTGGTGTAAGTCCACTGTAATACCTCCGTCTTGATTGATAGCAGGCGTGTGAGACCCACTATGCTACAGCTCATTGTTCATAAGACAACAAATAAGAAATGTCTGCCTTGTCAAATAATTACCAGTAACAGTGTGTGTGTGTGTGTGTGTGTGTGTGTGTGTGTTCATGCATGTCAACAACACATGTCACTGATGGTGCAGGCTCATTAAACATTCTGAGGTAGCCTTTGGTTGTCAGGTTCAGTTTTCATTGTTTTAACAGCGCTCTGAAAAGCATGAATTATTGATATTTCCGACTGCATTTTGGTCTGCAGTCCAGTGGGCCCCGTTGTGTGTCTTTCCCTTCAGAATTAAAAGCATGCGTTAATAAACACGTGAATAAAACAGACAAAGCTGACTGACTTACTGTGTGCTGGTTTGCCAAAGGAAGAACACAATGTTGTGATGGGGGGGGGGGGGGGGGGGGGGGGGGGGGGGGGGGTAGTATGCATACAGCTCGGAGGCACTCTGGAATGAGGTTCTCACCTGCAAAACCTCCCCCTGGAAGTGGAAAGGAAAATAGACCACACATCAACGTTATGGAGCGTGACAGCGGAGTCATGGTCTCACGCTTATTTATGGACTTAATTTAGATGGACTGAAGCAGCCTGAGGTAACGTTCTCACAGACATCATTTACAAAGAATGGCATGTTAACTGTGCAACTATCAGTGACAATGACCATGGCGTTGATCATTTTGGGAATATATTTACTATGGAAATAGTTAACATTGTCAAGAACGTGGATTGATTGCTGCTGAGGATGTCAATATTTAATTATTTTTTTTCATATTAAAAATAGTCCCAATTATGAATGAGACTTGACTTCTTTGATAAACTGCTCATTAAGTTCATGAGTTCAAAGCTGTTGAGTCATGGTAGAGGTTCCACAATCCTCCCTGAAGTCTTTTATTGATTCTTCTTTTTTCCTACACGTCACTACAGTCTGAACAGGGAACAAAACACAGGAAGTTTCAGAGAGTTAGTGAACCTTTAAATGTTAGGCAGTGGGAGCTTCTTTGGTCTCCGATGGCACCCGTAGATATCTCCTACCAAGCCTCGCTCGTAAAATCAATAACCTGAACTGTCTGTCAGATTCAGAATGATAGACGACTTCACACACCGACCGTGTGCCCAGTCTGCCGGAGTGTTCAATGCACGCTGTAGGGTATATATCCTGAGTGCGATATGTCGCTCCAAGATGTGCAATGGAACGAATAATGAATGGGCTTCGTCCTTCTTTAGGCTTTTTCGTAATTACTGGCTAGCGAAGAATAATCACCCGGCTTTGCAAGATGCTCGTTTTTACCTTCCATACTGATCTGCTGCTGTGTGCCTCTCGGGACCCGACGGCTTGAAGGAATCACAAAGTCTTCTGCTGAGCCGAGTTGAAAGGTTTTACTTTACATCATTTTGAACCTGACTTTCAGCCTTCCCACCGTTGGCCCTATGAAGAGAGAAACACAGCAGCAGTTCATTAATCACATGCCTCGACTGCACTACCTATATGAGCGATCCAGAAAGTTCTGATATAAATTTTCTGTTTTTCTTTCTAGCTCAAAGTTAAATATAAAAAAAGATGGTAGAGCAGAGAACGAACTGGCTTTCATCAGGTAATGTGTGTTATACTGGTGGAGCATGAACTGGCTTTCTCCACCAGTATAACACACATTACCTGATCAGGTAATGTGTGTTATACTGGTGGAGCATGAACTGGCTTTCTCCACCAGTATAACACACATTACCTGATGCATTCATCAGTACAGCGCATGGTAAGTCTATCAAGGAGTGATATCCTGGACAACAAAGGATAAGTACAGCATTGGTGAAAGTAGCACTGAACCATGAACCTGTCTCCTAGTCATTACGTCTATACACAGAACATATGTTTCTAGAGAGAAACTTAATGCCACCTGCTTTTTTTTCACAAAGAATAAGGAGAAAAGGAGTAAGACTGACGAGGGAGAGAGAGAGAGAGCGAGAGCGGCTATTCCTGAAGACCATTCAGTTTTTCTTCTTTCTTCATTTATTTGTTCACCGGCTACAGTAGTAATACGGCACCAGGCTGCTACATAATGGGATTCATGCAGTTTGATTGATCTCAAGATCTCACGACATGTAAACACGGAGAAAAAGCAACACTGAAATAGATCCTTCGTTTCAGTTGGAGTCCACCTTTTACTAGAGCGATAAGGCACTGCACCATCTCAAATATCTCTCTTTGGATGTCCCATAGTATTTCTGTGGAGACGGGGACTATTTGAGTGAGTAGCTTTAGCGAAACATCAACAAAGGAGATTGTTTCTCGCACATTTGGTGAAATGTGCGAGAAGTGAACATCTTCTTCTCATCTGTTGGCGAGTGCCTACTATCGCTTTCCACAATTTTGGAAGCTCATCACCATTTCTAAACATTCAGGGAGCCTGCTGTGTCCAATGAACCAAACAGTTGGTCGATACTGATCTTTAAATATCAAAGCTGTATCTGTCATTTCCTCTTTGAGATCAGTGAGCAAACCACCATTTTCGCCTACACTGGATATTTCCAGCTGGGAGAACCTTATCCCTCCAAATCTGTCTTCACCTACGCCGCCATCCAGACTCCCAAGGTGTCCTTTCTGTCAAAGCCTTTGCCTGTGAAGAAGCATCTGTTTTCTGTATTTCAAATTCACAATAAACATTGCTATTCATCGCAGCGTGATCTCTCTAAATCAGATACAGTATTTGGTGTCAAAGCATAACCACTGCATAATGGTGCCAGAGCAATTGGGTTCACATAAATGCACACTGGAGCATTTTCAAGGCTGATTTGTTTGGATTGCTAATGAAATTACAAATGAAAACCAATGTTTACTGCCTTCTGAACAAATTTAAATTCACGGATCGGTAAACGTCATCTTTGATTACATCCTGTATTCCTCCTTTTGGAAACTCAAGGCTTATTTTATGCAAACATGGATATTATTACTTTTGATCACCCAAAGAACACTTGGACCCACATCAGGGAAAATATCGTTAAATTTAGAACAAAAACAATGAATGCGCAGTCCATTGTCAACACACTTTTACTACACAATCAAATGCACCTTGTGTATTTTTTGCCGAGTACTAATCTTATTATAATGTCCATACTGTACTTGATGGGTAATTTTATTGTTTTTCAGCACACAGTCTGCAATCTTCTAAAGGTTACAGGCAGAGCAGGTGCCTTTGTGTGCAGGTTTGTGACCAAGCTGGCATCATTTTAAAGGTTAGACGTAAGGCATTAACTCCTGGACCCCTGGAAAGAAAAAGATTCTCCTCAGAGTTCCTTCGCTGTTACTGCAGGGAGCAGTTCTTATCTGAATCATCGACGTGCAATAATATAGAGCATGCACACAACCTGTATGTGTGGTAGGTAGCGTAGTAGCCTAGTAGTTGGCACCTTGTTTGAGTCACACAGAACAGAAGGCTTTTATTGCTCCCACACATGTTACGCAGATATTATGGAGTGACAGTAATGTGCAACGGATTGATACTTAATGTAAGAAATTAAATGCAATTGGTGGCTGTTTGAGAGCATATAGATTTATGCTCCATGGTAACTGCTTGGTGACAAATTGTAATGCTACCACTGACAGATCGTCTCACTTGACTACACTCGGGCTTCATCTGTCTACAGCGCGTGAGTCCCACTAAGTGCCACTTTTTGAGCCAACTTCGTTTTAACGGAACGCTGACATGAGCAAAAAGTCACGCGAGTGGTGTTTAAAGGAGGGTTGGGAACTGTGAGGCTGTGTGATTAGTCAAGAGTAAGAGCCTGAAGTTTAATTTAAGCCATCAGGCAATTAGGAGCCAGCACGATAGTGCTTTACAAGGCATTTCTGTCTTGTCCATTACCCAGGCTTAATCAAAGGAGTCCCTCCACTGATGTTATGAGCTATAAATGCTAAGACAGTATATGGGTCAGCCACATGGAGACTGCTGTTCAAAAAGAGCATTTGTCAATTAATTGCAGAAATACCATTCATTCGTTGTAATACTCCGTTTTTGGAAGCTTATCTTAATGTAAGTAGGCTGTAAGTAATTAGGTTGTATGGATTTGCATCGATGAAATAGGTCAGGTTAGGTAAACATTGGGCTTATAGCACAACCTGTTTTATTGCAAAATCATTATTAAAATGTTTTTTGTACCAAAATGATGCTCAGATTTCTGTAGGTCGTATGTTAATTCAGTCTACCGCAGTATAAAGTAATGTTCTTCACACTGTAAGTGCCTTCTAAACTTTTAAATGATGGTATATGTATTGATGGCTAACATGTATCATGTTTGATCGATTGCAGAGGTGTGAAGGATGAGGAACAACAGTGGGGAGGTGCAGACACAGTATCCACATTGATCTGCAAATTCAAGTGTGCCAGACACAGACATGCAGTAATGGAGTGTGAAAGTGGGGAAGATGAAAAGTAGCAGATGAGGAAAAATGAACTTGACCAAGTACACAGCCGCCGCGAGAGCCGGGATCCATCGTAATGAATCAATAGTGTCAATATTTATTACTGTACCTCCATTAGCAACGACTGTGGCTCATTAATATGCGCACAGCGGATCTGACTGACCTTCACCATCACTGCTGTTGTTGTTCCAGTTACAGCAGATTGAACTGGACATGTGAAAAACTGGGAGAAAAACTTTATTTGCATATTGCATATGCAAATAAAGTTGGAATCTGATGAGGTCTTGACATTAAATTTTAACAGTGAAAAACAACATGTCTCAGATGTATTGAGTTAAATCACAAAATTGAATGTTCCAGCTTCACTTGTTTTTGTTGTTTTGTTTTTTTAATTATCCTGACTGATTTTTTTTTTTTGTTATTCAATGCAGTTACAGGTGGGAGGAAAATAAACAAGGCTCTACTAAATAATGAAACATGCTGCTAATATAGCTGCCATAGAATGACACAGAAATAACCCTTACATTAAAATTAGCAATATGATTTATACTGTAAGAGCTTTTTTTTATTATCTAATTCAGTTTCTTAGCACTTGGGTCTCCTTTTCTTTTCTGGATTATTACTTACCAATGACTAGGTGACATGTATTAAAATGCATGGCTGTGGCATAGTCTTTGTTATCTGTATGTATAGCATAGTCATGCTCTGATATTAATATTTCATATAGGCTGTGATTTGTGCAGACCACATATCTCGCCTGGACTGTGTGTGCTGTGTAGAATCATGACAAAACAATGAAATGTGCTGTACAGCTGCAGTTGTTTGCCAGTATGCACATCTGTGCACTTTGGAGTAACAAGCATTTTATAATCTGTCGATGAGTGCGATAGGCGATCACCGGCAACAACCTCCCCAAAAAGCATAAATGTAACATAATTATGGGCTCAGATCAGATAGACAGCAACACAGTAATAGTGATTATCTAGACTGTGAACAGTTGGTGGATTATACAGGATTAACATTACGGTTGTGCTTTTATGCTTTGTCAGTGATTTTTTTTGTTGTTGAAAGCTTGTCAGCAAGTTGCTTAAGAATTCAACATGAAAAGATTCATTGATAAGGTGGGTCCAAAACCAATAGCCGTAGTTGTGCAACTTACATATGAGGAGATTTAAAGCTGAGATTCAGTGCAGTCCAGGAACGTCACCTTTCTCTACTTTTAGCCGCTCTACCTCTAACCCATGAAATATAACTGGTAGGTATACTGGCAGGTTGTGTGTTTTTACAGTTTGAGAGTAACAAGCACAGCACAAAGATACTGCTCAGTTGCAGTATCTTTGTGCTGTGCTTGTTACTGGCATTGCTTAAGATTGGATTTATTACAGCATGAATCGCTGGGGTTTTATTGGGGTTCTCGCATACTATGATGCCTATACTGCTGCTGGTTGCCAAATTTGCAAAGGCACTGAATTTATGTGCATTCATATGCATGATATTGATTGTAAATTACTTTGATGTAGCAACTGAGCTAAATTCGTTGGTTGTTTGGTATTAAAAAATATTTTTTTAATGATGTCGGAAGTAATGAAATATGAATACTTATTTTACGGGCAGAAACGGTCATGGGCGTGTCTTCCAAAATTGTTAATGGAGCTGGCTTGGGTTTTTTTCCTACTAGCTCTGTGCAAAAAAAGGTCTCTTGCAGAGACTAATTTGTGCATTAGAGTTATCTTGCTCTTACATGTTTTCTTTATTATATTGGGTTTAAGTGAAACACAGAGATTACAGTAAATCACTGCTTAAACTGGAATAGCGAGGAGCCAGGACTGGAAACCAGCAGCCTGCACACCATGTAGACTACATGCAGGGTTTGAGAGCATGAATCATTCTCAAGAATTACTCATTTTATTTACGATACATATAGTCATTTTTAATACAAGTTATAGTCATTTATGTGCACGTTTATAAATATAATAAAAAACCCTGCAAGGCTCGGTATGTCAGTCACTCCATACTTTATATCGGGATGAGCATTAGAATCATTTTCATTGGGTTTCTGTTATGACTTTACCGTTCTTTACATTATAATCACATCCAGCAGCTGGATTTATGCTCATTGTTAATTTGGCTAGCACTCGGGGAGGTGAGAGGACTTTGCTCGCTCACTCAACCGTGGTGTTGAATGTACAAGCAGCGATGGTGTCAAATTGTTACATGGGGGGTTAATCAGAGGTGTGGTGAATGTCTGCAGATTGATGAGACTTATCACACGTGTCCTTCAAGTTAGCATACTTCAGTGAGAGCGTGGAAACCATGTGTGGAGCTAATCCACTCGTGACTTTTCTGACTTTCTGAATATTCAAACCAAAAGCTCTGCCTAGTATTTCTATATTAAATGGAAATTACCTGTAGATGAGCAGTGCAAGCAAATCTGCAGGTGAAGGATTGGAGCCATTTGGGATTTCCATTGGGATCACCTTACTGCTTTACGTGCTGCGCTCCTTTGCTTCACCTGATCCCCTTGTTTGATCCCGCAACACAACAAAAAGGCCGGCGTCACCGATGACACAGAGATTGCTTAAGCGGTATATATAGTTCATAAGCCCTGGTGGCATTGTTGTCTCTGCCTGAAGACATGTTGGAGTGCATGTTGAATAGTTCATGCCAGGGGCTTGAGGCCATGAGTCAATGAGCTCATGTGGCAGCAGCCAGCTCTGACATGTTAATTAGTGATGACTTTCCCTTCTGGCTGCTACAGCAAAGGTGAGATACTGCAGGGGAAAATGCAAAAGCATTCCTCGAGCTCATCTCGGTTTTTGATCTGCTGGGATTGTTGTTATCACTGTTCAGTTTCATTTATGGAGATGAAAATGGAGCTCCTCTGACATATGCAGCGCTGACAGCCTCTCAAAAAGGCACAGTTCTGCTTCGAGAGTTTAACTTCATACTCGCACTCCAATTTGGAATAACTTCTTTTCTTTTATCTCACGTCGATGTTTGAATATAGAGTAGACAGTATGTTTTACTTTTTAAGATATAGCTACAACAATCTGAATCATTGAATCTGAACATTGTCCTTCAATACATATATATATATTTTCTCGACGTGTAAATCTAAACATTGATTATTTTACATCTGCAAATGGATGATTTCTCATTGCGAGCTCGGTTACCAAGGCCGTCCTGTGCAAACCACTGATCCAGAGTGAGCTCTGCAGAAAATGCATGCCGCTCATTTTAATAAAGGCCTCAAGCCATGCAAGAGCAAAACTTAGAAGCTCCAGACATGCTGACCTTTTATCATGCTGTCTTTTTTTCCTTGTGCTCTTACAGAGGAGAATGTTAAAGCCCTTGAGACCAACAGGAATTAGCTCTTAATTAAAGCAAGCTGCACATCACATTGTCCGTGTCCCTGTGGCGGTACATTTAGTTTGTTGCACAGGTAGCAGAATTGTTTAGTACAGTTCTTGTTGATACCCTCAAATGAAATAGAGCCCATGGTTTGCTGATGGCTTGATTCAAAACAGGGATTATCCTCCCACATACGCTGAACGAAAGGTCAACCAAGCAATATTTCTTACATGAGATTTCACAATTACTCCTGTCAATTGTATCCACTTCATCATGCTTGTGTTATGCCGCTAGCCTTGGCATGATTTTCAGTCAACGGATCTGCTTTGTGGCTTGTGAGGGCAAATCTGTCATTCGTGTTCAAGTATGTCAACTTTTCCAAATTAATGTCAGTGCTCTGTATTTAATTTAACACGGCAAAGACACGCATTCTGTGTTTAACCGCCTCTAGGCTAGAGATCAAGCCCGACTCCAATGACAAGGTATGTTTGTTTGTGTCTGTGCTGCACCGTGTGCGGAGGCATGTCCACGTACTGTACATATGTGCGGTCTGTGTTCCACTGGTGACAGTGAATACACCATTCTCCCTGCTGCTCCGATGTCTGCAGTCCAAGGGCGCAACTGAATAATGTAGCAAAAATGTAGCTTAACAGATTACTGTGGTACAAATGTGATCGGGAATGCACAATAGTGTGTAGTTGAAAAATCCGCAAGGCACCTGATTAATAAAACACAAAGTCGTTTCCAACTGTGCAGCCATGTAGGATTCAAACCGCGTTGTGACCGGCTTGAATTTAAAACAATTCAAGCTTGCAAATATGGGATCAGTGTATCGAAGTGGAGTACATTTTAACCCAGAGGTTGAAGAATTATTAAGATGTGGGTCAGTCATTGCATAAGCTGGATGTTACAGAGTATAGAGGTCTGGTAGATTTCATGCTGTATAATGAAGTGTGCATTAATAGCGCAGGTATTCCATGCATTGCATAGCAGGAAGTATAACATCAATCGTATCTGCACAAAGTGAAGTATGCACTATGTGTCCTGATGTTCTAGATAACAAAGAGGACTGCAGCTGAAGATTAGTTACTTTATATGATGACAAATTAGCAAGCCAGGTTCTGTTAAAATGCAGAATCTTTTTTATAAAGACAACAGATTTATGGTGAGATTTATTTCCCCAATGTTGCCTGAAGCAGACATATTGTTCACTTTATGACCCTTTAACCGAATCCCACAGTCTTCTTCAGCAACTGGAACTCGCTCAGTAATTCCTTCAGTAACACTTTCCAGCCACATGGTACAGTAACAAATGCTCATCAGAGTTTGAATAATTTACAGAAATGTCCCTAGGGCAAGCTCACATTTGTGTTGTTGCTATAGTTACCTTGACTTACCAGCCATTAATTGATTTATGGTTCAATTGTTGACCAGAACTATGTTTGAGGGTTCCCAATGTGTTGTTTTGGCCAGGAAAAGAGTATTTTTCCAAAACAATGAGTAAGTCTCACTCATGCTGTGCTTTGAATGATAAATAATGTACAACAAGCTCACCTAAGAGACAGCAGCATGTCAGGTGCAGATTCATTCAGGGTGCATGCACATTATTCAGTTTTCTTTTTGTCTGAGCCACCCTAAGTTCATTAGCATGTATTATATTTGTAGTGATTCAAATGGCAGTAACATTTTTAATAAAAGATGTGATGTCCAGTGCACATAAGATTCATTTCTGCAACACTGCACCTGTGCAGAAGCAGTAAATAGTGTAAGAGCTCCACCAAACTAGAAGTGTTGTGGACTGTGTTGGTGCTCAGCTCCATGAGCAACACACAATACAAATGCAAAAGATCGGGACAAACACACAACATTTTCATTTTCACTTACTGCTTAGAAAATACGTGCCTTGCAGCATTTCCCCAAACGATTCCAGATGGCATAACAGGCGAGTGAGAGGCATATTGCATTCAGAATTATATGCATCCCAGCGTCTGACAATCCCTCTGTTCCCATTTTACTTTGTAAGTCATGTGGATCACTTGCTCATTTCATTGAAGATAGGTGGCATATGCTAGCACAAAAGCCATTATAATTCATGCAAAATACCCTCAAAAAACATATTCATACATTGACACATTCTTGCATTCTACTGCATCATAAGCTTTGTCTTTATACACTGGTCACTGAAGGTGTGAAAAAATGGAAAGTAAAACAATTCCAGTTTTATGGAGGAAGGAAAAATGAGTTGGCAAGTGTTCGCTGAAAGCTGTAGCGACGGCATGTCGGAAAAATGGAGATGGAATCGTTGAATTGTCAGATTGCCACCTGGTATAACATACGAGGGAGGAGATGAGCATGAAATCCTCATAAACCAAAATGCAGCAGTCTATCATCAACGTGAGATGAGAAGGAAATGTTTCATGCAAGGTCACAGCGAAGCAAGTGTGACATTAAAAACAGCTCAAGACGTTAATTCACTCTAAATGTGCCATTTATATGCCATGGAAAGCTTACCTGACAAAATATGCCTTGTAACGCTTTGTGCAAAGGTCATTCGGAAGTTTCTCTGACGCCATTAGAAACTTTTATGGGTATTACTTTGTTAAAGTGTTGACAGAAGACAAAAGAACAAAAAAAAAAACAATCATGGTGCGGTGTCTTTTTTTTTTGTATAAAAGCATTTTGATATTTGAGCAGCTACTTGCAAAGACATGATGGCGTCTGATCGCTGTTCACTGCCAACTGATGGCATCATGGCTTCATTTATGGACCTACTTATTTTATGCTTCCAGAACAATAAAGAGTCTGTGTGTAAAGTAAATTATGCCGGCAAGTTCTGTCATTTCCTGGTATTGCATAGAGTGTGTGCGGCAAGCAGGCTCCGGAAAATAAAACAATAATTTCTATCTGCACTTGTCCTCTGCATGATGACTTGACTGGCCTTTTCTCTGACGCTGATAAGGTTTGTGAGATCCGAGACTTGTTGATCTCTCATGGCCAATGCATCAGTGTTGTTCAAAGACATTTAGCCGTGGGGGGCAGTCAGGTGCGAGGGGTTTGGACCTGGGAAGTGTGATGCGTATGAGCAGCAAGACAATACCTGACCTTGGCCTCGCTGTGTGAGCAGCTTGGCAAGGAGGGTGCTCCACTGTGAATGCAAATGAAGAGGATGAGCACAGAACTGAACAAGAACCTGGAACACCGAGTCACTGCACCCTGTAGTCGCTCCTTTAGCATGCAGCTCACTCCTGAGCTGTGCTCTAATATCGCCCTTGTATTCTGATAAAAGGATTTCAGTCCATAAAAGGATGTGAACACGGGCATCATTTGGGCATTAAAACTAATGAGTGATGAGAATTGGGTTTTAAAAAAATGTTTTTGCATCTGCAGACTCTCTGGGGCCCTCAGCAATATTTTGCCAGAGGGGCCCCACTACTCAGTGCATGTAAACCATTTGTCAACAGTCACACTCCAAAGAGCTGATGTGAGGTCTGCAACACAATACACACTGAATAATGCTGGACTTAACTCTTACTGTCTAAATCAATTGTTCTATGATGCTGCATTTGTTTTGCTTTTTGAGCTCCTCAGTTTAAAAGCCCATTTTTCATCCAAATCTAAACCCACCACCTGACAATGCGTGGTTGACAGACCGCTTGTTAAATACAAATGTGAGGATGTAAAACGTGTTCTCATACACAACATGTGTAAGCAATAGCATGACATGCACCTAGGCTACTGCTATTTAAGGATTTTTTTCAGTTAAGGAAAAGCAAATGTTTTCCATCTTTTCCATCTCGGAAAAGTAGGTTTTTGTTTTCTTTTATTAGTTCATGTCTGACCACTAGTTTTAACAACTAACACGGGTGACCGTGGCTAAGTGGAGAGCAGGGCCGCCTTTCAATCAGAGGGTCGGAGGTTCAATCCCTGGCTCCGCTAGAGCAAGACACTTAACCCCACGGTGTATAGATAGATGATACCCACGGTGTATAGATAGATGATACTGAAGTGTAAGTTGCTTTGGATAAAAGCGTCTGCTAAATGACTGTAATGTAACTACTGTATCAGTGCTGTGGCAAGCTAACAACATGACCTCATTGGGTTGTGTGTGGAGAATGTCATTGTATAGTGTATGTTTGTATCCTTTATGTTCTGCCCACGCTAGAGAGCTGCAATGGAATTGTGGAATTGGGATCCTGCAACACATCCATTATAAACGACCAAATAGGTGGTTTTGCAGTGCATTTCCTGCATTACTCAATATATATATATACTAATTATATATAGTTTGGCCAATTGTGGGAAGCTGTAAAAGGGTGTAAACTCAAGACTGACCTTTTATGTTAATATGGTTAACTTGTTAGCAAACGGATGCCTGTTTATTAGCATTAGTATTAGCAGTCTGGCCACCAACCAAAAGCCAATATCCATTCTCCTTTGAGCTCTGTTTTGCCGTGGACCAGCTAGTTGCTGACTGACTAGTTGCTGACCTTGTCTCTTTGCCGTAAGTTGCAGTTTGACTTTACACAGCTCGTCAATCAGAGCTTTGTCTCTGAAAACAGCTGTCTGCCGCGTGAGGAAAGGAAGCCGATGACAAATAGTAGTCTCCAGTGTCAAAGTCACACACTTTGTACCCACCACCATGTACTTCAATTTCCTCCCTAACAACTTAAGTACATGGAAGCACGAAAAGCCTCTTTAAACTTCAGGTTTATTTCCATCTGTTTTACCTGAACTCCAGTGACAGCAAGTTGAGCGCTCTGACCTACGCAGCAGTACAGTGGTCGAATGCATCCAGCGTGGACACTGACAGAGGACTGAATCTGCTGCAGAGGTGTTGCTTTCGCTTTGCAGCATGTGTGAAGACAGGGCGTTAACACTGTGTCTACGCAGGTGACGTAGCGTGAGCAGCACCTTCAGTGCTCCATCTGTGTCTATACAGGACACACACAGGCACAGTGTTACCCATGTTTCCAACACACAACCATGAAGTTACGATGTAGTGTAAAATTAGGCTAATATGAGAAGCTGTCATATATGAGCTTGAACATAAATGTGTTCATTTTTAATTGTATGCCTCCAAATGCAGGTAATAAACAAATATGTGTCGCATTTTACTTTTTCTCTAGTCTTCTTGACTAATATAAGTAGTCCAACCATATCTGCACAGCCACACGGTTGTGTTCAGTCATCCTGGCTGATTAGTCCTCAGCTCAGGTTGAAGGTTCTGGAGCTGTGATGGGAGGAAGGTCACTGGTGAACTGGCACTGACAACAATGATAGAGATGTAATTTGTCCCACCTTCACAGGTGCAACAAAGCTGACTGGAGAGTCAAGGAGATTTCAATTAAGCACTCTACTCTTTACAAACTCACACCATCTTGAATAGCTCAGACGTTCAGAACAGATGGACAACATTGTTCCACATAAAGAAAGTTCCACTTGCTAATTCATTGTCATAGCCCTTTTGTTTGGGTGCCGTACTGTCATCATACTGTGTCACTTCATGGGGGGAGCATGAAGTCCTGTGCATCTTGTGGTCTTTGGGCCAACCAGTCCAGAGGGAGACAGTTGGGTCCTCAGAGAACTACCTGACTCTGAGTTTCAGTCTGTTCATCCCAGTGGTGCTCTAGATTCATGCTATCTTTTTAGTGTATTTTAGTCTGAGTACCCGCGGTTTTAAGTTTTACAACTACGGGCAGATTAAGGTGTCCTGCTTTCATTTTCAGAGGATGCGATTAGAATAAGCTTTAGACTGTTCCTTTTACTTTAAATGAAATGTAGTGTCAGTTGCAATTTATGATGTGCAAATTCAAAAGTCTATAACTCACTTTGTCAACATGGGAGAGAACAAAGCATGTACACTTGTGAGATTCTAAAACCGTATTAAAAGATTATCATAGAATGGGAATGAATTTGCATGGAAACAACCGGTTGCAAAGTATTGATTATAGTGTGGAATTAAGTTGGATTAGCGGCGGGATTTAGAGTTATACTTCCACATTAAAGGCACGCCCCTCATCTTCAGGGACTAGATCTGGCATTTCTTTTTCACGAGCAAACATAAGTGTCCTGAATCCAAAGTATAACAGCCACCGCAGGATGACATTTCTGCACATGGAGGGGTTTATAAAAGAGTTCATTGGAGCTTTACATTTAAAGTAGACACAGAGATCCCGACGTGCAAAGATCACCAGGGGAAAAGAGGTCTTGTTCATGTTAGCACAGATTTACCACCATACACTAAAGCAGCGTTTAGAGATTGTAAAGCGTTTGCAGGACTGATGCTCAGTTTAGGAGTTCAAGTTACTGCACCATTGTGCCACTAACTGAAGTTCCTCATTGGTCTGTAGATAATTCAGTAGAATACAGTTTGAATAATTAGGATCTCACAAAGCATACCCAGCCAACTATAAAGACCTGGATTAATATCACGTTCATGTACATTACAATTTTAATTTTACACAAACATTGAAGTTTGCATTCCATTTCTCATTATACCATAGAGGATACCGGAGCAATTTCACATTTTTAATATGAAACTGAGAAGCCACTGACTGCAGGGACACTTTTAAGCGTCACTCTCACCATCAGTTTACAGGACATGATGAATATGTAAGTGATGATCGCTTCTGGTGAATGTTTGTGTGGCGGGATAATGCATTCATCAACTTATCCTTATTAAAGCTGTGGAATTACAGTTATCTATTTGCTCAACGGCATGATTTAAATGATATGATATGATGATAGTAAATGGCATGATATAGTACATGCAGCAAATTTCAAACATATTACAATCAATATGTAGTAAACGCTTAAATCAATGTTGATTGTTCTTGCATGATTGCGTCATGAAGCATGTTTTCAGCTGAGGGGGCACTGTGGTGTACAAGGGACCTGCATATCTTGCTGTAACACCTGACCAGAAACAGCCTGAGAAGTTATCAGTAGAGTTTGGATAAGATCAAGGTGTGAAGATTACATCCTGGCGAAGCACCAATAAAGTCCATCTCATTCATCAAATCAAGAGGAAGTGAAAACATGGACTACTTTGTCTAAGTATTGGTATTATTTCTTAATATCGAAATGACTATTTGGATTATAGTCCTTAGCTGGAGGAAGTGTTACATAATAACACAGCTCTTCTGAACCAAATGATTGCCCTCTCTTTCGTGGACGCATTCATTATGCAAAAGAAAGCCAGAAACAAAAAGACCTACGTTCTAGAGGTTATGGATATTAATGCAATCAGCAACGCTGCAGACATTGTTAGACCTGAATGGTTTTTCAATGTGAGGTGAGTGCAGAACTCCTCACATATATGAAATAAGTACACACTTCACTTGAAAGAAAATACAATACTGGACTAAAAGACATACTGCAGTTCCTGACTTTATGTCTCCATTTCTCACAGGTTTCAAGAAGACAATGCAGTTGCCATAGTGAGGAATGTACGGGACATCCAGTACTTAGATGCTGTCCAATGTCAAGTCTGTGTTCGATCATGTGACGAGATGATGTGATGGTGTGTGTGACTATGTCCCAATACCTTATCTTCTTACTTTTAGTACATACTGCAGCTGCCCTTACAAAGTATGTACTGTTGCATGCAGTATGAATTAAATTGGGACATACTACTTTGTCATAGCATAGCACCCTGAACGTTGACCCTCTTGCTCACATATTCACTGAGCAGAGAATAGTAGGTCAGCATAGCAAGAACACCCTGGTATTTTTGGCATACTGCATTTGACATACCATGTATTGGGATATTCCTAAAAAAATGTCTGGCATTCTGAATACAATAACGCTCAGTGTGTGTGTGTGTGTGTGTGTGTGTGTGTGTGTGTGTGTGTGTGTGTGTGTGTGTGTGTGTGCTTCATAACTAGTTCCACTCTGCCACTGCTGTAATGGTTGTGGTGCTTGGGAACACAACACATAAATCAGTCTTTGGAGTTGTCTATATTTAAGCCCATAAACTACAAAATACCATCACATTGTACAAGAGCCACGTCTGGACCTGTGACCTCTAGAACCTTCTTGAGGAACAGCCACTCATTGTGTCCTTAGATTACAAATGTAGTGTCATCTCAGATACCTAGTAGTAAATTCCTGTTTGGCTTCACTATTGTTCAATGTTAGAATGTCTCTAAATATCACTTTGAGTGCTACATTGGCATCCTGTCAGTTGGACTCTTCCGGCTCCTACACCCTCTCCTTACCCACTTCCACTCGCGTGGAGGGTCCGCCATATTAAGTGCCATCCCAAACCAATTAGTGGGGAGTGGAAGTGGGTTATAAAACCCTCCAACAGCGAGTCTACATTGAAGCTGACTTAGCCAGCTGACCTTGCTGACCACATGTAAAACCGTTTTGTGTTCATTTGATTGTTAACAGTTTTTATATACACCGTATGCACTATAGCTCGGTTTTGAGGTCGCCTGCCACAAACGCTTGATTCGTTACACTCAGATGGCTGAGAGTATTAATCTATATTTTTGATTTGTCTTTCATGCTTTTAGGTTGAAGAACTCTTTCCAAAATAAATGTTGTTTTGGGTTTGCTACAAAAAAAAATGTTTAGTACATAAAGAGCACGCTGTACAAAGGTTCAACCAGACAATAAAAAGAGCAGAAAGCGAGAAATCACCAGTCATCGGTAAAAGAAAGTGGAAGCTTAGCGTCAAAACGTGTGCAGGTTTAAACAGGAACAACGTCCTCTTCAGTGTCAGGTGCCCAGTGACGCCGATAACAAGCTGGAATATTAAAAGGTGTGTTGCATAAGCAAAGCTGTTCTTGAAACCTCACAGCAGAAAAAGAAGGTCAGTGCAGGGTTAGCACTATTGGAATTGGATCACAGAATATCAGCTGACCATATATGGAAAGATGAATCACAGTTTAAACCTCTTCAAGCTTGAATAGACCACTGAATAGACGGCAGAGGGACCAGAGAAAAACGGCTACCCTAAATATTTAGAGCCAAAATGCAAACACGGTTGTGGTTCATTAATGATCTAGGGTGACTTGTGATTTTCTGGACTGGAAAACAAATTAAAAATGTAAGGATATTTGGGGGAAAAAATGGTTCCAACAGCATTTAACATCAACAAAGACATCAACATAACAGGCTTTTTTTAATGGTATTTTCTGTTTTGGGAATGTAACTCAATCCACCCCCCCCCCCCCCCCACACCCCTGTGGATCAAAACAGTATTTCTGATTGTGATATTTATTAATAGCCTGAGAGGAGTTCTTCTTGCAGCATGCAGCTGTATTTCTACCTTAAACCTTGAAGAAGGGTGCTTCATTCAGCTGTGAGTGTTTCTTCAAACCGAGTTCACTCGCAGGGGTCAAATTTGAATTGAACCTTAGCTTGTACTCCACTTCCATGAAATCATTGTATTGTTCCTGCTGGCCCCTCATCTCTTATCTAGGTATGGGTCCATCCCCTGCTGCCTGCTCTTAAAACTGTAGAAATATGGCATGGATAAAGTGAATTCATTTGTGTTTCACTTATAAATAAAGTCTTGGAATTCAAAGTTGCAAGGTTACGGGGTTGTAGATGTGAACAAAAAAACATATTTATGCAAAAGTAGCCTCTGGTGCCCCCTCTCTCCATACTGCACATCATTCACATTGCATATCCTGCCCTTCAGAGACTATAAAAGACAAAAGACAGAATGGAAAATACTTCACTTGAAAGGAAAAGTACAAAATATTTAAATCTGAAAATCGTGAATACACTAGCTCGACTGGATTGAATCTTCTCCCAAGGTAAAAATGCTGCTATCGGTGGTTTGCTTTCTTTTCGGGATGATAGTGAATTTGTTTTACAGGCCAGTACATACATGAAGTTTGACCTTTGCATTTAACCCATCCTAAGCATTCACCGGAGCAGTGAGCTGCTGCAAAGTACCCTGGGAGCAACTTTGGGTTGTCTTGCTCAAGGACATTCGGACAGTAAGAGCCGGGCATCAGACCACCAACTTGTGGTTAAAGGACGGCCCACTCACTGAGCTACAGCTGCCCCATCTGCCTCGACCTTTGAACTTTGAACCGTAGATGAGCTAGAGGGGCATCTTCCCCACAAGAGGCATTGAAAAACTGAAAATGGATGAACGTGTCATTGTATTTCAGAATCTGTTGATGATGAACCAAAAATACAACGGACCACTGTGGTCTGCTTCATTAGTGTAAAGGTACTAAAACATATTAATTTCAGTTGCTGTTTCCATGCGGCATCTGAGGCTTTTTATTATTTACTACTGATCAGCTGACATGCTGCTTGTTACATGTTCTGTTTAATCCACGTGTCATTTTGGAGGAATATGGTATCAGACCATATGTAGTGATGAGGTGGACTCATCACTACATATGGTTGTGTTAGTTGTTTTTTTTTAGTGTTTTGAAATTCTGACCTTTATATTTGAAATGTGTTGGCG
The DNA here is from genome assembly GCF_023349555.1 of Cebidichthys violaceus. NCBI lineage: Eukaryota > Metazoa > Chordata > Actinopteri > Perciformes > Stichaeidae > Cebidichthys > Cebidichthys violaceus. The sequence continues at coordinate 4,982,737 of NW_027176274.1, read as the reverse complement.
AAGCGGTGCTAGTATTGAGCATTTGTTTGGTATCAAGTGTCCACTATTTACTCAATCAAGCACTGCTTTGGTCGCCACCGACTCCCAACAAAAAAATATCTGGCTCCTTAACTCGCTGGATGCTCCAAAAATGATCACCAACTTGTTTGTCTCCCTTTTTTGCACTGTACATGTAGTGTACAGTAGGGTTATAAGATTTCTTTTTTTTTTTGCTGACAGCAGCTTCCTAAAAAAAAAGGCTGATAAGAGCTGTCGGACCAGAAAGGTAAAAATACAGCCCAGAAAACCAAAACAATAAGCTGAAATGTCCAAAGAGTCCAGTGATATGCATCTGTGTGGGTTATTCGGGCAGGAACCCGAACACGCAGTTAAAATAAAATGCAGTATGCTGCACAGTCTCTCAGAGGCAAACAGGACTGACAGTGTTGACCTGGCAATTAAAGTGCACATTACAGAAAAATACTGACTTTAACTTTCGAACACTTTCAAAACTTTTGTCATGGTTGAGTTCGACTGTTGACAGACTTGCTTTGTTTTGATTACATCATGCTATCATTGTCTCTTCACAGAACTAGACAAAGCCCTTAATGAAGCCTGAGCAGAGGAGCTGGATCCAGCATCAACACTTAAAGAACTTTTCAAAGTAATTATTCTGCCCTAATTAGGTGGGAACCTGGTTCCACACATAGAAACATTTCTAGGTGAGAATGAATCATTTGATGTTATGCATCACTCTTCTAAAATAATTTAATTTTGGTAGATAAACATCCAGTAATATAATTAGCGATGGGAATAGTTAGTAATCCCTTTTTTTACAGTGAAAAGATGTTGGCAGCTGATGCAGGTAAAATAAGCACATCCAGAGGAACTGCACTGCTGATAAACCTGGCCTTCATGTGCCATTGAATTTTTGGTAATAATCACTTTTTGTTTTGACCCATTGAGCTTCTTTTTCATGGAGTGAATCCTCCCCTGATTGCAGGTGTACAATTAACAAAAAGAAGTGGTTGTATTGTTGGACATTTCAGCATTCAACGGCTCATTTAAAGCAGTAATATTGTGAAAGTGATGCTACAACTTTTTTTTCCTGTTAATATTTTTAATTACACTACTCAGAAACATTCAAGTTCTGGTCCCCGTTTACGTTTTTGTAGCATTTCTCAGAGGCCCTTACGGTCCCAGGAATACTTAGAACAAATTAAATCAAATGAAAAACCAAAGCTAAACTAGCCCCGAGATCCCTGCTATCAAACGCAGAATCTACAATCGCACAAAGAGGCAGTCAAAGGAAAAGCTCAGTGGATAAAGAAATATGGAACACTGGGCGAGTCAAAGCATAATCCGACAATTGAGACAGCTAAGTGCGCCGGAAGTTGTTCAGGAGACATAAACAATCACAGCAGGGGGAGAAAACCCGCACCAGTTTTTATATAAGTTTTGTGATGGGCTAATATCAATAATAAAGGCATGGGTGAGTTGAGATGTGAGATGCAATTGCCTGTCTTCATCATTATTTGTTAAAGCTGTAGTCCACGCCTGTTTGTCAGTCTGACCGGCTCTCTATCTTGTCGTCATGTTCTGAACACATGTGCTCCTCCACACGTGTCAATGTGACACACACACATATTATTTGGGAACACCTTTCAATACAATGCAATCCCATGTGACAATATGACAAAGTGCAGCCTCAGAAGTACTGCAGCGCACAAAGAAGTGGAGGAGTCGTCTCAGGCGTACGTAGAGGTGGTTTCTGCCCATCCCTTCGCGTCTCATTTCTTGCTCGGAGGTGTGAGGCTCACCGCAGTGCAGTGGACGAGTGGATGTCCCTTCTGTCCCAGGGACAGGGATTATGAGTTGTATTACCTTGTGTTAAATGAAACACATGGGGCATTTCTTCTCTTCACACATAGTCTTTTGGTTTCCTGGACTCCACACCTACCTCTACTGAAACAGACCGTTTGTTGAAAGGTAGTCATTAGTTTGAGTGCAGGTCAGAATGGAAAATGATGCAAATTCAACCTGCCACAAAATTGCGAATGAAGTAAGAAGTACCAACTTCATGCTTCAATTCGCAATATCTCTAACCTCTCTTCTCCATTTAGAGCTTTGGTTAATCAGATGTTGCCTAGTGACACTGTGTTCAATACTCAGGCAAGCAACCTCCATCATCTTTTCGTATTCCGTATCATTCTCCAGGTAAAAGCTAGGGTAGGCAATTTATTTTAGAAGCATGTGCTGTTCTATTTGTTGAAATTCTCTTTACATCCCGACAGCAATCAATAAATCAAATGCTCTGACAGTTTCTGAGACAGTTTGCCTCGTAGTTCTGTAATAAGCTCGTCCTACCATTTCGTTTGGCTCGCATTCAATGATTGGTTGGCCTACCTGCCTGTCTACCTACTGTGCACACTCTGCCAGTGCACACTCTGCCAGTGCACTTATTGAGGTAGTTGGATGCAGTTAGCAATGAAACGATGCGCTACGCTTCAGTACTTGCACTCCAGCAGCAGTCATGTTTTTGGGGAGTGACTTTGGAGGGAGGCGCACAGATTTAAAAAAATCTAGTTAAGTCTCGCTGGTTTCTCCAAAGTTGCCGAGCCCAGCTTTAAGCGTGGTCTGGGTGAGGTAGTGGCATGCAGAGGCTAAATTAACAAACACTTCTCTAGTTGACCGCATCAGCAGATATCCTGAAAACAACATCAAGATGCTAATGTTGGAGTCGAGGCTTTTTCACTGTGAGAGCCCAGTGTCCCGTCTGATGTGCAGCAGTTAACCCTGCGTGCAGGTAGCTTCTAGATTGACATACACACATCCTCCCCCCCCACAAAGAGCCACATGAGCACCAATAACACAGTGAGACTTGCAGCCTTGAATGCTGCGTTTTTATTGGCTAATCACTAACTTAGCCACGAGTATTCAGCACTTATTGTAAACAGTAAAGACTCGGGATTGAAACAAGCTGTTTATGGGTGGCACAACTATATTATGTGGAACAGTACAGGCAAATTGATATGATTCAGTGAGAGCAACTCATTAGGAAACATCGGAAAACTCAGCAGGAGTAGCAGCTCCTGTAGACAGAGGAGAAGCAGATAGAGATTATTGTATTGCTACAGCGTGTTCCTTCCTGCTGCTTATACACCTGCAGTTATATTTCAAACAAAAGAAGTTTATTAGACCAAACATATTGAAATATATCAATTCTGACATGTTTACACTCAAAGCCTATCAAGAGGTGACGCGCGGGTCAGGTTGTTGTTTTTATACCGACCCGTTCTGAGAGCCAATCCGCACTGCTCAACCTGCAAAATCATGCTTTAATCAACCACCCGATCACGATCGGCAAACCGCCAAGTCCCAGTCCACAGTATTGGGAAGATGGGCTTGAACAGACAGTCAAATTGTTCAAAAGGGTGTTGTTTATTGCTGAATCGTAGCAAAACAAGTAACCCTTTATTAAAGAGCATTTTCTCTCTGTTTCTCTCTCTCACACACAGACAGAAGCCCCCCCCCCCCCCCCCCACAGCAATTGTTTGACCAATTAGAATTTGGTCAAACCAGACCGTATTGACCAACCGACCAGAAGGTGTCTCTGTACTTTATATATAGCGCTCTTTCTGCAAGGTTACATTGCAAAATGCTCCACGTAAAAGTGACAAACAGGATCTATAATGAACAAAAAGGAGGCCATCTGAATTATGACGAGAGCACCAGCTGGGGATAAAGAGTGGAGTTTTTCTCCTGCCTTGCTGCTCTCTTTGTGTGAATACATGTTAATGACTGTGTGACCATGCTTCAACATTATGGTGGCTCTGCGGTAGGATTATTCCCCACCATCACATTAAGGAACACTATATATATAAATATATATATAATTCTCAAAAGCACAGAGAACACAATCGATACAATACCATACAGGTCATTTTCCATTTTCTCCACCTGCATCGTTCCCCCCTCAAGTTCTTACCTCCAAATTCCCCCGACACAGAACAAATCACATTGCCTCAATTGTCAGGAAGCATATTACAGTATTAATAATTTAGGAAGTATACACAAAATAAATAAATAACATACAGGAGGGTATTAAAGAAAAACAGATAAACAAGTAATACGTTTTAAAAATGTAAAGATGAAAAAACAACAACAAAACAGCAACAAGGTAGCAGAAAAGTGTTATGGATCTAAAGAGAGAGTCTTTAATTTATCAAAGTACTGTATGATCGGACCCCAAGTGGATTTTAATTTCTCAGGATGTCCCCGCAGCGAGAACTTAATTTGCTCCAATTTAAAAAAGAACACCAGATCCCTGAACCACATAGAAGAGTTTTGGGGGATGAGGTGACTTTCAATCCATTAGGATTCTCCTTTGTGCCAAAAGGGTTGAGAAAGCAATTATGTTTTTTATGTTTCTTAAAGTTTTATCTTCGTCCCCCTGAACACTAAAGATGCACATGCAGGCATTGGGTAGAAGATTTGGTTTGAGAGACTCTGATAAGACTTTGAACATTGTATCACAGTAATGTGACAGTTGTGGACAGAACCAACACATGTGTGTAAAATCTGCGAGTGAGTTGTGACGTCTGTGACGAGTACATTTGAGTACATTTGAGTACATTTGAGTACATTTGAGTACATTTTCGAAAGTTTGAAAATGGCTCTAATTAGGGCCTGGATCCAAAATTAATCTGGTATAATCATGTCAAGTTACTTTTCCCCAATCCACTTTGATTTGGACAGTGTTAGTCTCTAGTAATTGAGTTGATGATTTGATAGCGAAACAGATGTGATTGAGGGATATTATATCTATTCAAATTTATCCCCGGAGCTTCCAAACACCCCACAGATGTATAATTGACCAATGTTGGAAATGCTGTTTTTAAGCCACAGAGAGAATGCATAGTCTCGTCTGGGTTGGGGAAAGAGGTGATTATTATGAATAGGAGGAAGATAAATCCGTGAAGCCAAAATTTGTACGAAACTGTGCCAGAATTATTAATGTTGTAATTACTAGGTTGGATGAATACTGGGAGCTTGATCCAGTATATTTGTTTCTGTATATTTGCTGCCCAGTAGTAAAATCTGAAATTAGGAAGCGAGAGTCCACCTTGAGATTGATGTCTTTGTAGCGTCGCTTTACTTATCGGTGGTTGCTTATCATCCCGTACAAATCCTGTAATACACTTATCTAATCACGTAAAAAAGAGTTTAGGCAAGAACGCCGGCAGACTTTGAAACAAATATAACACAAAATAATGTTTATAGCAGAATTGGGAAATCACAAATTTGGAAGAGTGTTGTTAATTAGCATTTTGTTGACTCCTCCGTGAATCTGAAAATCAGAAAATAATGATGCTAGATAATGATGAGAGAGCATCATTGTCTCATCTGAATGTAGCTCAATCTATCTGAATGCAACATTATTATCATCACTTCAGTGAAACAACATCGAGTCAACCAGCAACAGTCATGTGCTCAGAATAAGTAAATAAAGACAAGATGACAGTGTGGATTGATTTTTTTTTTTTTGTGCATCGAGTGAAAAATCATTCGCCCAGGATCAGAAGGACAGGATGGACAGGCGCAGTCCCTTTGGCTCACAACTACAGTATTGTAATCCAGTGAAGCTTTGGATCTCTGCCATCCAGTGTTTGTTCTTATCTGATCATATTCCAGCTCAGCTGGGCAGCTCATTGTTGTTATTTTAGTGTTTGAAGGTGCAGTTTACGGCATTCACAGCTTTTGATACAGCAGCAAACAACTATTTATGTAAAGATATAGTGCAGAGAATGAAATCCCTCTCCCTGTGTGTGTGTGTGTGTGTGTGTGTGTGTGTGTGTGTGTGTGTGTGTGCGTTGTTATTAGAGCATCTCTGTGCTTTGTTGACATAGCCGGGCTGCATGCAGGTCATTTCAGTGCTTGTTAGTGCATGTGAGCCGCCGCTTTTCACTGCGCACATACGGCTGCTATAGCTGAAGCATAGTGGGGGCAGTCATTTGGAAAAAGTAGACTGTATGGTGCTTTTCTATTCATGTTTCCGTTATTCAGGAGTGAAGGAGTAACTCCGCATAATCCATCAGAGGAGTCGTTGTTCATCATGCAGTGTCTAATGATGTCAATTGAATGAAATGTCAAAATCTCGATTTCAGTGTATTCTGATGCTCTCGAGTGAGTCTTTGTGCACTTTGGCCTTCACTGCAGCTTTCATGAGGATCCAACATGAACTCCGCTGGGACAGAATCAAAGCGCTTTCTTTGCTCAGCTGTCAAACATGGATCTCAGAGAGGACCGTAGACGTTGAAATATGACCGCGTCGCTGAGTGTTATGTGGTACCGCATCTATAATTTGGGTTGATTTCTCCCGTCACATCAACACAGCGGCCCGCGAGGTGAATGGGAAAACAAGCAGCATTCTCGGGAACACAGTAAACATTAATGTGATATGCCACTCTATGAAAAATGTGTACTTTGCCAGAGTTGAATAATGGTCCTTATTTTATGTACTGGGATGTTTGTGTGATTCATTTAATCAGCGCATGCTTGCTCTTTTCTTCAGGCAATTACAGAGGATTACAGATTACCTTTACCAGATGTAAACTGTGATGTAACTCAGCATCCAATGCATTTAAATCAAGTCATTCCACCACGGCCCGCCTGTTCAAAATAGTAACTGTTTATAATGGAGAAGATATTTTCTATTCATGACGTTGCTCTGTATTGATTGTTGCAGCCTGCAGTGTTCCAGCAGAGGAGCTGGTGCAGGAGACCAATATGAGGCAGAGAGGACCCGAAGAGGCTCAATTAGGTCCCCAAAGGCATGCTCGCTGTTCAGAAGGGGAGAGTTCAGTTTAATTAGGGAAGCTTAATGCCGCTTTTTATGAGGCCTGGAGGGGCTGCTCTGCCCCTCCTTCTGTGTATTCGTGATTCCTGTTTTGTTCGAAGGACCAAAAAAAGATCATCCGGATCACAGCTCTCGGAGATTGGTTGTAGAAGCCAGTCCCATAGAGGTACGATGCTGATTAATCTCAGCGTGACCAAAACACAAGAGGTACAATGCTAAGACGTTTAAGCTTTGTCTATTTATACTTGTTTTTCTACTGCACATATACATCTAAGAATTCACTAATTGCTTATCCAATGTTAGCATTACAATGACCCTGGCTTACAAAAGATTTTTTTTTTTTTCAGCAGAGCATAATTTAGACACATTTATACACGCTGTAATTACTCTACTTTTCAGACTTTTTCCCCAAAAATATATGAGAAGCTTATAAAATGCAGCACATTGCTACAGATTAAACCAGGTATTCCCAAACAATTTGCTTGTGACCTCTCAAAAACAGCAGCGTCTCGTCAAATTTCAGACGTCTACGAGTTGTTAGCAGTTCCACCAAAAAGGCGTTTCTCATCCAAACTTCTCAGATGGTTTCATTTAAATAATCATTTTGGGCCCGATGAGGTTAACTTAAACTATATTTCATAAAACAGAAAATGTTAGAGAAAAGTCCAAAAGTGAATAATAATGTCTGTATCAGAACTTTAATAATCCCATAACCCCTCAGATATCTGTTGTGAGCCTTTGGAGGAAGCCAAACTACCTAACTATATTTCAATCAGGAGAGATTTGTTTTATAATTTAACTGATTTATTATACATGCAACAAATATGAAAAGTGCAAAGTCTTTAGCGCTTGGACTCCATCCTGAAGTAATATCACAGAGGGTAGGGATACTGAGGTCCAATAGGCCTAATCCCCCCTGGAGTCCAGACACTGGTGGTGGTGGTGGTGGTGGTGGTGGTGGTGAAAGGCGTTGCTGCAACCTGATGATGAATCAGGAGCCTGACTGTGATGCTGACTGGAGGTGACCGGGGTGGAGGAGGGTCGCATCTGCTTAACGCTGAAATGACAACTGACAGCAGCAGAGAGGAGAAGACTTTTTAAAGTTTGACAGCAACGATGTGATTGGTTTAAGGAAACCGTGTGCAGAATCTGGTTGGTTACTTAACAACAGTGCACCCCCCCAATCAGCTGATAGAGTAATCACAAGGAGAGACAGAGATTATGAGTGTTTGTCTTCCTGGCTGAAGCTTAAGCTTCATATAAAGTAGTTACAACTAGACTTACCTCATCCAACTACAGTAGTACAATATTACTTACTGATGGATAAACATCTCATATTTCCTCTATTCTTTTTTGTACTTTTGACACTCTAAGTATATTTTACTGGTAATACTTCTGTACTTTAATTTGAGTAGGATTTTGTACCTTTTTTGTAGTATTTTTACACCGTTGAATTGGTACTTTTAGTTTAGTCAAGGATCTGACTATTTTTATCCACCACTGGTTAAGCATTGTTTACGTCAAACAGGAACACAATCTCAACTATCCCAACAAACATTCCCATGTTTCAACATCACCTTAAAATATGTCAAATCCAAACACAAACAAGCTCATCCAGAGGGGAAGCTACCTCCAGCAATAATTCATAAAAGACGCCTCAACGACCACTGTTGTTTTCCAAAACGATTAATGCCAAACCAGCAGACTGATGGCAGAGTCGCATGAGGAGCTGCTGTCACAACCTCATCCCAAAATAGACAGTTTCATTACCATAAGAGAAACCAGTCGATCTGGAGCTGAAGCCAGAGGGGGTTGCCACATGTCAAGCACATGACAGCTTGGACGTGATTCTAATTGTTTTCAATGATTCTGTTGGATTTTAATCATCACAGAAGTGCAGCGAGGGGAGGGAACAAATGGCTGTTTTCTTGGCAGCGTTGCCACTTTTTGGAAAGTCAGGACGCTGCTGTGGGACAAAGACTCAAACTTGGGGAAATATTTGCACATCCCAAAGTGGTTATCTAAGTGCACCAGAGTCGAGGTTACATATCATAGATTGAGGAAGCACGCCGCTCTTGCATAAACTCTACTTGAGCAGACATGCAATGTTTGAGTGTTCCCCACAGAGTGCAAGGCCTGCAGCGCTGAACATTAGTTTTAGAATAAAACAGAGCTTCAGTTATTAAGGACTTTGTTTTTCAGCATTGCCACATACAATAAATACTCCCCGTCTGCTTTGAATCATTTAGATTGTCTTCATATTCTCTAGCTCGTTGTCTATATCGACATCGTTGTCTTTCTCTTCCATTATATAAAACAACATACTGTGCATGTCTTATCTCTGCAGACACACAATCAAAAATAGAATCACAAGCTGCATTCAAAACCCCACTTTAAACACTACAGTGTCTTAGCTTGCTCCTATTTCAGATGATTTGCTTCATATTTCTATTCAGAGGATGTATATTTCACAGGCTAACATTAATGACCGTCAAAGAGAGCCGATATCAAAGAGACTTTTTGCTCCCCCTCCCACCCATCATCTCACCAAGAGAGAGGGCTTCACCCTGTAAGTTACTGTCCCTTTCATCTTGGTCTGAAGGTTTTGTATGCACTCTGCCATCAGAGCTTTTAACAAGAGGACAGTCGGCACCACGCTTTGTCACCGCTCTTTATTGTTTCACATGAAGTGGCAAAGACCTTCACCAAACAGCATGGGGATTGCAGACAGTGCCTCCAGGTCCCCGAGGAGGTCATTACGACAAGGATGAGCGGCTCGGAAGCACTGTAAGACGGACAGCAGAGTGACAGCAGGGGAGGACGGGACACAATGTGGAGGAAAAAAATATAAATTGGAATGTGGTGAGTTGAAATAGAGAAGATTTCTGTTAAAGAAGAAACTTTTGACAGTTGGGGATCTTGCTTGTATCAGCAATCCTCCAGTTGAACAAATATGAATAGAAAATCTCTCTGAAACTCCAAACCTATAAAAATGTAAATTACTGTCAGTCAATTTACCTATATTTAAAGTTTGAATGTGTAATAATTCTTGTATGATGATATGATTTATATAAAGCTATGACTCATTAATAAAAGGTTTTACTTATTTTGTGGTAAATGTCAGCTAGAACTCGAGTCGGTAGAAAAATACAGGAAATGACATCATTTGTTGTGTGTTTGGAATAAATAAGAGCTGATTGTAGTGAGGGTTAGCACTTATAGCCACCATGGTGTTACAAGACTGCACTTGGAACATTGTTTGATTGACAGATGATTTCTAAAAAAGTGCAGTGCAGAGCCCCCATTACACTCTATGATTGGCATATTGGCAAAAAAACAACTAAATATACATTATTTACCACTCCTTACTCTGAATTGACTGCCTGGCAGTGACTTTTTAACTTCAGTAGTATATATTCGGCTTCATCGAAGCTACATGATGTTTACACTGAGTGAAATATTCAAACGTAAGACTTCATGTTTTTTAAGACAGTAAACTGCTGTCAGTTTAAATCTGCTGTGTTGTGAAATGTTTTATACCGATTTTTGACTAAATTTAAACTGGCGAGGTTCTCATTTTTTCAAAGGGAAGAGGAGGGTTTACTTTGTTATAACACCGCTCAGCCATCGAGGGGAAGTTTATTCCAGGGTGCTGGAAGGGAGGCTCCGATCGATCGCTGAACCTCAGATCTAGGAGGAGCAATGCGGATTCCGTCCTGGCCGTGGAACATTGGTCCAGCTCTTCACCGTTGCAGGGCTGTTGGTAGAATTATGGGAGATCGCCCATCCAGTCTACATGTATTGCTGTGGACTTGCTAAAGGCCGCCTGGTCCTTGCATAACCAAAGTGAGAGCTGTGTCCGTGTACTCGGCAGAAAGTCATGTTTCCAGAGGACGATGGCCTCCGCCAGGGTTATCCCGTAAGGGGCAGTTACAAGAAGTAGAGTGTCCGGTTTAGGGACCTCAGAATTGCATCTCTGCTCTTTGCAGATGGTTTGAATCTGTTAGCTTCATCACACCCTTTGAGCTTCTTTCATACGGGGGCTGCGCTTAGCCTTAGAGATAGGGTGAGGATCTTGGCGGGAGTTCAGAGTATAGAGTCGCTGCTCGTTAGCATCGACAGAGGCCAGCTGAGGAGGTTCGGGCAGCTGATAAAGCCTCCTGGGTGCTTGCTTACCGTTGGAGGCTTTCCAGGCACACCTAACTGGTAAGAGGTCCCAGGGTAGACCCAGAACAAAAAATACTGTCCAAGTAATCTGATCACTGTTGCTTTTAGATAAAAAAAAAAACCTCTTAGATAACAAAAGTCAGCAGTATTTGTATTAGCCATGCTGGTTGTGTGACTTCAGGGAGGGTAATGTCAGTTCAGTGTTTTGGTCCAGACTGAAGTATTGCAACAACTATTGGATGTATGAAATTTGGCACAGATATGCATGGTCCACAGAGGATGAATCCTACTGACTTTGGTGATCCCCTGACTTGTCATGTACCGTAGTACCAACAGCAGGCCAAAGTATGTCAACATTTACTCAATGGTTTGGTAAAGACATTCATTGTCCCCAGAAAATGTGTCCTCTGGTGATTCACTGACTATTTAACATTTGTGGCTTTAAGTGAACTGTCTCAATGACTGTGTGATGGTAAGATACACAATTTTGACTTAAAATGTTAGAGAATATTCAAGTAAATTCGTGAGTTTTATCTTGTACATTTACCACTTTAGATAGCTGAATATGAGATTTGTCTGGCAATATAACCCACTCTCCACTGGCTTTTTTAAATATTCTTTTACCTATACAATGGCTCTAATATGCCATCATACTGAAGGCTCCTCAGATATTAAATATTCATTATTTAATCTCAAACTTGCTCCCTATCTTATTAGGCTATGGGCAGGTTTCTCTGGGGAAGCCTCTGGTGAGCAAGAGTACCAGAGACACATTTATGCTTGAAATATTCCGGTTTTTCTCAAAACCAAGCCTTGAAGTGTCGTTAAAATGTATCTGTTGTGTGCTTGCAGGCTGTTAAAAAAAAGCAGTTTCCTTTAGGGGTTTTTGCATTTTTAATACACTCATTTATTAGTTTATTAGTTGGGTTGTAATTATGTGGAAACTCCCTGTCGACTCGTATAGAGGTTTTATGAAATTAAGCCGTATTTAATCACTAATTAGGTTCTTTATGTATACTTTGTGTGTGTGTATTTATTTTTTTGAGACCAGGGATTAAGAAGAGGCTAAAACTCATATAACACAACACAATGTACGCACTTAATATGAATCTTGTTAAAATGAACTCTTAGTGAAGAAATGATTCTCTAAAGCTCTGTATACAACATGCCATACAACACATTTCATACATATTTTTTGAAGAGTTACATATATATGGTGTACATCAAAGCATAGTGTATAGGATTGTTTCCACAGCCAAAGTCTTCCGTGTAGTTATAGCTGACATTTTGAGAAAATATACTGAAAAGGTCTCTGTTTTTGTGATGAGACTAAGGCTTTGAGTGACCTTCCAACACATCACAGCTCATCACGCTACTGCTATTTACATAACTTTTTCCTGCAATTAGTTTTTTATATCCATGGCTTGCCTGGAGAAACCTATTAGTAGCCAGCACATCAGAGCCTCCACCTCCTCATGGAGGCACTGATAAGATCGCTCTGTCTCTCGCACATCTGGTCTCGAGCAGCGCTTTTTTTCTTACTCTCCCACGACTGTTGCAAACATTTTCAGATTTACTTCCATACCTTTAATAAAACAGCCTGGACAATATTATGAATACCCTTCTCTCTGGCTCTGGATGTGTATTTTTCATTAGATTTTAAGGTAGTAAGTTTTAAAGCAGAACATGTTGTGTTACAGCAGCTAAACACTTGTATTACTGCTACAATTCATTTGCATTATCTTTGTTGCATTTTTTTCATTTTATTACATTGTTTATTTTGAAATATTGATTTGTACTTTTGTATTTGATATGGCAGAAATATGTTATTATTTTATGACAAACTATCGATCTACATTTAAAGGCTTGTCTATATTTCTTAGACTTGACTGAGTATCCTCATGCTTGACGCCCTGCCCCCCTTACATGGCTGTCAGATTACTTCCTGGGTGCCCTGGCCTGCAGTTACAGTGTATGGAATTGAATTGTGCTGCAGGGATTTAGTGAGGGGAGATTGCTCTGTGAATCTGGAGCCACAGTCAGGCTGCTTGATACTGTTATGCCTCCATTTTAACATTTCAAAACTGCTTAGGGAGTGTGCCTATTTTCTGTGTCTGGGCAGTAGATTCTGAGGATAGAGGCCAGACAGGCGCGCATATGCAGCCTTGTTTTCAACAGGAAATTACAGAGTGCAGGGCTGTCGCTGAAAGCTTTGTTTTAAATAAAAAAGACATATATGGAAATAGACAAAAGCAATAATTAAATAGTAAAGGTGTCTGTGAGTGGGTTGTGCATTAAGTGCGTGGACTGTATGTTTGTATGGAGGGTTAGGTGTTTTAACTTAACCAGACCTTTAATGAAATTCTTCCAGGGTCAGAGTCCATGTCCGACAGTGACTAACTTCAACTTTCAGTTGTAGGAGATAAATGCTTTTATGCTAACTTAACTTCAACTGTCCATTCAAGCTGCTCACATGGAGGAAGAGTGGACCCATGGATGACCGACCTGGACTCAGTGAGTATAAGAAGCAGACTGAATTCCTAATCCAGATGACCCGACACACAGCTACATGGAGGGAGAACAGAGCACTAGGAGCAGCACGATGAGTCTTAAATTAAAAACCTGCTGCAGTCGAGAGGAGAATATTGCGTCATTATTCTTGAACATCAAAGCTGACACTGTCTGCCTCAATTACTTACTTTGTTACATTTCACTCCTGCGATGAGCATGATGCATGATGCACCATGGGATGAGAGGGGATATAGCATGTCTGCTCTAATTCATTGCGTTGCTGCTTTGCAACGGCTACAACGGCTCCCGATCTGCACCTACTGTGCATCTATGATTTGTACCGGGCTTCTGTTTAAATGGATTCGTGAAGAACTCCTCTTCATCGATCTTGGTCTTTGAAGGCGATAATGCCTTCAAATGTGGAACACAGTGTACGTACATGTTGTTTAGTGTCTTAGAAATTCTCAGTCATGTTTGAATAACCAAGGATAGTCATTCGATCTTCTTCAGATGACTGGATGCAATAGAATTAGTTTTCAGAACAGCATGGCAATCAGGCTCAGTTCATGCAAAAATATGGAATTTACAGCCAGTATGTTCTTCTTTTTATATATATATATATATACACACACACACACACACACACACACACAGTCTCATTCATCACACAGTCGCACCAAGTGTTTTAGAACTCTATTATCAATTATTATTATCAAATCATACATTAGAAAATCAATAGAAGATATTTAGGACCAGAGGATTTATGTCTTTTAAATAAAAGATCTCTCCATATATTGTTCTCAGTAGCATGCTGTCCAGATTCACTGCTCTCTCTGCATGGTGTCAGATTTGTTATAATGATGATGGATACGACGTCTGGTCCAATGTCATAAACTGTACTGAGATGTTCAGGCTTTTTGGGAGGTTTTCTGCATGTGCGAGGTGACTAAGCTCCTGATTATCTGTGTTCTTCTGCACGTTGTCAAAATGGAAAGAAGCCCTGAAGGTTATCCAGATAACCCGCAGCTTTGACCTGAGGGGGTATGAGAATAAAGATTAAAGCCCCTGATGTTCATAGATCTCTGGTGTGAAAATAGAGAAAGCGCCTTGAAAAAAATCTCCCTCTGTTTGATATGCACTAACACATGCCTGCGCCTTTAATTATTTTCTGTAATTTCTCTACAGGGTGAAAATAAAATGACTCAATGTCTTCTTTCTTGCTCGTTGTTGTGTGACATCTGATGTTGTACCACAATCATTTGAGCTTCCTCCTGTAGCACTCATCAATGTATACAGTTAATACGTATTACTTCAACCACATCATGTAGCAAGTATTCCTCCGTATACACACTTGAATGCAAACATGTTCGTCATGAGATATCTGTGCGGTATATATAGTGACGTTTGCAAAAGATAGATCACTTCCACTGGGAATCTTTTTTTTTTATAATTTTTCGGTCCAAATGAACTAATATTTCAGTTTAAATAACAGTATACAGTATATGCTTGGAATTGAGAATAGCACTAGTATGTTCTGATCACTGTGACTTATTATGGTGACAAAAGTACATATTAGTGAGGTGACTTAAGAATTCATCCAAACCACATACCACACCATATATTGTTGCTATTTGTGGTTGAAATAAAACACAAACCGGTATTAAGTTAGTCTCCATATTCTCCACTTGTTCCAGGGACAAAAGGGGGAGGTACTTCTTCTTCTTCTATTGAGTTTTATTGTGGTTGCCATCCATGATTTGCACTTCCGCCAACTACATTTTTACTAAAAGTGATCTCATTCATAATTCCCATCTTCTCCAGAAATGGCCACAACGTTCACAAATCTGCTGGCAGCAAACAACACCATCTTAATCTTTTCCGAATTTCCCGGTATCTCAACCGCACAATTTATAACCATATATTAAACCCGCTTTCTTGTTCAGATATTCTGTTCAGCTTCATTTCTTTTCTACTCCACTTCATTTTGCACGGCCACCGTTTCGTCGTTACTTACATTCTTTGGCAGCTTCAGCACATGACAGCTCTGAGCTTATTCACTTTTACTTCCTTCATAGGACACTGTGCTGACCCTGCATGGTGATTTCACACACAGTGCAGGCATTGTTGTTGCTCTTCGTCTTTGCACTCCTCCTCACAGTTCTTCCCTCCAAACTCCACATCCTGCAGCAACATGTTCATATTCCTGACAGCAGAGACGTCGCAGAGGAGCCCTCTCATGTGCTCCTACCTTGGAACACATATTTGTGGTACACTCCTTCTGGAAAATCCCCTTTAAAAGTCAAACCCACTGAATTACTGTCCTCCTGCTTCCCTTCTTAGAATCTTGTCAATCGTCGTGCTTCACAGACACCTACAATACAATAAAGAGAATGGGCTCCTACTGACAGCAGGAGGCCTTTGCTACATCCAACCCTAAAGGGAAGCAAAGTCAAACTGCTGTAATCACTGTACACACAAATCGTCAGGGCTCTATCCCTTGAAAGTCCCGTCTGTTTGTGTCACAGCAATCATCGCGACCGGTTAACTCTCCACTTTTCTCACTTGAGTGACTGGAATCACTTGAATTAACGCTACTTCTCTTTCTTTTATGGTTAAACTCTCTGTTATCCTCACATCCAATTTCAGGTCGTATTGTAAGCTATGCGAGGTGTTTTCGGCTTTTGAGGTTAAAGTGAACTTTCTCACTTACCTGTGTTCGTGAGAGGCAGTAGATTGAACTGCATGAATGCCATGCAGACATGGAGACTGACTCCTGCTGATGGAAGGGTGTGTATCAGCAGTTGCCTTTTGGCTTTTGTGTAGCTGTTTACACCTGATGTTAATATTTGTTGTGATACTTTGACTTAAGATTCTCTCAGTTAAGTTGAGATTGTAAACTGTGTCAAACCTGGACAAAGTTTCTTGCGTCTGCCTCCCACTACCTTCCTCTGTGGTCAGGCTTCCTTACAGTCTCTTAGTGCTAATGGAACAACTGTTACCGTCAATAAACACAAAGTCCAACGGTGGCTTCTTCTCTCAGCCGTCTCAACAGTGAGTATACGAATACATCTTCAATACAACATTACTTTGCCCAAGTACATTTTCAGCTTAAGAACATTAGTGACTCAAGCGCTTTATGAACCTATCAACAACACATGTGTTTAATACAGAAGATGATGACACATAAATCAAGCATTATTGTGGTATAAAACTGGAAAACTATTTGTGCAAATAATGATGAGGGTTCATAAATGGAAAGTAAATAGCTGCGTATCTTACACAGTTAAACAGTGATAGATGGGTGCCAGTCTGCCAATAACCCTGTAATTGTATTTCAAGGCATCTCTGCCTGCCATGGGCAGCACTGATGAAAACTTAAATCATTTAGATTAACACATTCAGTTCCCATGACACTTTGTTCCTATGTTAGGCTCAGAGTGACAAGCTATAAAACCCCATTAGGACAGACTTTCACTTACAGACCCGTTTACTGTTGGATTAAATGGACAGAAATAACTAAATGTTGTCGACGTAAATGTGTCCCACATTAGTCCCCCCCCACCCCCCGTCGGGGAGTTAAGTCATCTGTGTCATATGTTACAGGAATAGGCTTCTACTGTCAGAGCCAATGATGTTGGAGACGGAAAACGTAAAACCGTCTGAATGTCAATGAGGGATGATTGCTGCAGTGTTGCATCAAATTGATGTGCACTGAATGAGACTGTTTGAATAAATTGCATTCTAGGTGTACAGGGCTGTTTAGGAACTGGAGTCATTCACAATTAAGTATGACTCTATAAGGAACTTGTTTTCCAGTTTTTTAATGCAGTTTTGATTCTTTACGTGAAACTTCTACACACCTTCTACACGACTGAATACGCTGTCACTGCACTGCAAACTCCACAACCTGAAATAAAAGAAGAGGAGCCGCGTTGTCTATTTAAATGGATGACTTCTTGGAATAAGTGGAAGGCATGCGAGTTTTAAAAGTCTAAGGTGTCATTCATGGTCTGATGCAATCTTGTGCAAATAGGTTGAACAATTATTTGAGGGCTCCTTGAAAATTATGTTCTTCATAACTTTTTATGGTTCTGAATAAGTCAGTTACTTTAAATAACTGTCGGGCCTCATTATGATACCCAGTTTGCATTAGAATGCCTTAAGGTGCCTATTCTTTCCTAAACAATTAACATCAGATTTTATTATGAGACTGTCAGCCTATTTTATTGTCTGGTTTTATTTTATTTTTAATGAGGCAGTCAGTCTTCAGCTTAAATTATACCTTTAACTTCCAGGGGGAAAAGAACAGATTGTTTTGATCACCTTAGCTCAGTTTATCATTGTGTTTGTGCCTTTTTAGTTTTTGACGCTTCTGTGCAAAAAAAAAAAAATGTATTACATTCTGTGTTATTTTTGGCAATTGCTGTTTTCCTGATAATGTTTTCCACATTGTATTTTAATTTGTAGCTACACCACGGGTGCTTTTATTGCCACAGCTGATTCACACACTGAAGTGAGGTGCGGCTACTGTCCCTAAAAGGATGGGCTTTAAGACTTAATAAAGCATTCAGTGAAAGGATAACAGTGTTTATGATCCCATATGTCTACCTTAAATTACAATCAGTGCACCGAAGTGGAACATTGATTTAACCCTTGTGTTTTGTGGACAATGGCTTCACTTCCCTTTTTTTTTTTTGTGGTGCCACTGCCAACATTAAAAATGATAATTTCTTCTTTTAAATAGTTTACTAAAACCCGATATGTAGGGATGTTTCAAAGAAGCAACCTTTCCCTTTGCCACAAGCTGAATTTGCACAAGGTGCCAAATACAGAAAATACCATACATAAAGCATTATTTAATGTTTTATGTATCATATGGGCTATTCATTCGACAAATATACATTATTTTTGTTTGCCAAAAAGGCAAAAGTCACAGACAAAGAAAAATACAGTAACAGTATATAGTGAAGCTACTGTTTGTAAACAGTTAGACCCGAGAGAGGCCTAACTCCCCCTTACACCTCGTATAAAAAGCTGTTATAAAACTACTAAATCCTGATAGATTTGTACGAGATCTGGGAGGGAGCTGTGTAAAAAGTACTGTCAACACCAAACACAGATATAGAACGTAAAAAAATCCACTGGCCACATGTTACAGCTGGGGACTCAGAGATGAAGTGTTGCTCCAGCAAATATTACAAAAACACTCAAATGCACAAAGTAACTGTCAATGTGAAATAAAAAAAAAAAAAACTAGAGCAGGCAAGTCTTGCCGGCAAGTATGGAGAAACCTTGACATCCCATTCGAACTGAATAATTTAATTGAATACTGAGAACTATGTCACGTCTTTATTCAGAAAGGTTAATGTTGACTGAATGTCATTAATTAGAGAGGCCGCACGAAGGTCACAAGTGAAAGCTGTCAGAATATCTCCATTTCCACACGTTTATGTTCAGAACGCTTTCGGCAAATATGTCGGATATGTTGAAAATAAATCCTCAGCGTTTCGTTCCAGGCAAGTCGTTGCATATTTGTATCATTTGTTTTGTCTCTGCACTGTGGATGCACATTCACTCTTTTGTGTATTTTCCGTGGCGTCGTTGTCCTGGGGTGACTCTCACCCTGCGGTTCAGATTGGATCTCTGTCTGGGAGGAAATGTTCCCTCACAGCCAGGTGTGACGACAGCACAGAGGAGCTTCTGGCTCAGCTCTGACGAAACTGAGGAGACAGTTATATTTCCTTTTGTTGTGTGTATTACAATAATCTCTGGTCAAAGTCTGGGTCAGGTCAGGACTTTGAACACAATTTGTTTGGCATAATACATCATGTCAGTCTGGAGTGAAAAGTTGATCTTCAGTGCCCTGCTCAGCAAACATTTGACTTTATTATGCAGAAACAGACAAGACATTCACGAACCAAGTCACGCTTCGCATTCAGTTTCCATTTTATGTTTCCACCTTAAAACCTATAACTGCAGTGTTGTTGTTGGATATAATGGTGATAGGCATCATTCTGCAGGTTTCTTCAAAAAAATCCAACCAGTGGCATCAAAGGGAATCGTTATATGACAAATGAAACAAGCTAGCCATAAACTCTAGCCGCTCTTGGGGTGGAAATAATGACCAGACAGGTGCCAATCAATACAAAATACTACCTTAATATTTAAGGTTTAAGTTGAAAACGTTAGCATTTTTGTTGGGGATGTGAATTTAGGGTACCAATTCAAACACTATGGTCATTTCAGATCGCATTTTATTACAGCAATCAGTTCATGATAATGTGTCCCGCATGCTTCGCTAACCCGACACCAATTAAATTAAGAAATCTGGAATTCAAGTATCATAAAACTTGAAAAGGACATCTGAATCTGTACAAGAGTCCAAAGTAGCTTGCTCCGAGCCAGGCATCTATATATCTTGGAAATTGTAAACGCTCCAAAGCAAAATAAATCATTGTGCAAGTGCCATTGTTTAGGGATAACTGCGTCTAGAAACAAAGAGTTTACACCACAGTGATGAATGTGGATACTCTTTCCCACTGAGCAAGGGAAGCATGGGTTGACCCACTTTAGACCCATATGTGAAGGTGATGTATGGAGGATGTTGGGGAGGAAGGAATGAGGCGCTGTGTGAAGGCGTGTAAGAGAATAAAGCTGTCTGCATTTCCCTACATTTTAATTGCTCAAGTTTATTGCCAGTGGATAATCATCATGCCGGGCACATCATCATCTTTCTTTCTTAATCAACAGCAGCTCAATAAACGGATGGTTACTCTTCTTGGGACTATAGCACATCAAGAAAGATGTGGTTTAACGATAGTAATGAAATATTAAAAATGTAATGACTTAGAGCAATGAATTATTGACCAAATACTGAGCCCTGTGGGCCCAAATAACAAAGACCAAATATTAGACTTTTTTTTAAATCTCATTGTGACTTTTAGGGTATGGTGTGCTGCTGTGTCTGCAGTCTAGCTTGCTCTTAATTTTCTATTCATAGAAAAAAAACCCCTCCATATTTGAGGTCAAACTCTAATGTGGCAGCTATGTTTGGCCTATTTGGATCAGCTGGGATTTGTGAGGTCCACAGATAGTTGCTGAGAGTCAATGATACACGATGCCTATAAGGATGCAGGGTAATTGCCGGTTACATTGTGAACATGATAAATTGCTTCCACCGCAGCGAGTTCCCTCAAGTGAAACAAGATGCCAAGAGGTCACACCCAGGTTAAGAGTGTTATCAGCTATTGACCTTGACTGTTCACTCTCTCTTGTGCATGGCAAGGGGAGGGGGGGGGGGGGGGGGGGGGGGGGCAGGGGATTGAGCCAAAAAACAGGAATTCCCATTAAAAGTCCAATTGAGACACGGTTGGGTAAGGCCTGTATGAGCAGAAGCCCAGAAGGCCAGCTCAATATGCATGAAGCACAATTTTACAATTCAATTACATTTTGGTATTTTTTTCTCTGCTATGTTAAAGGAATAGTTTTGGGAAATACACATATTCGCCGAGATAAAGATCAGAAGATATCATTAATGTCTGTGCAGTTATATGAAGTAACCACCAGCAGCTGATTAGCTCAGCTTTGCGCAGTGATACGCACACAAACCAATACATTTTGCACGGATTAAATAAATGAGATATAACATGTGAGCTTTGTAGGCGCTGTAAGATGTTGTCACCATTTGACAGAGCGAGGTTTTCCTTGTTTCCAGTCTTTGCACTGTACTAGCTTCATCTATGCATAAGGACATGACATGTCTAAGGCAAGCCAAATAAAGGGAACGGGCGTATTTCCCAAATATCTAACTATTCCCTCAAGACCAAAATCAATAGCATGTCTCTGCCTGACAGTAAAGTGTTCGATATCTAATGACTCCAAAGATGTGAAAGTTCTATCAATTGCACTTGGTTTTTTTTTTCCAAGCTCTTAATATTCATGGTGCGCCCCATCAAAAAATAAGTAAATTCATTATTTATCCCTTTTGTGTTCCATCAGTCAAACAGAAATCACACCCTCAGACATTAAACTTAGAAATATGAAAGCACAGCTTTTTCAATGACCCATCAATGTTTTATTTGTCTACATCAAATTTGCCTTTGGAGCACATATTTTTAGAATGAATTTATTATGCCATCTTTCATTGGGTGGCGCCCCGTGTGTATCCAAATGGAGAATGCGGTGCAAGGATGATGACTTGCTAACTCCCTTGATCTTTGCTTGGCTTGGCTCCACGGCTGAATCCTACGTGGTAATGGTTGTTGCTATTTAAAACAAACCATGGGGGATGCATCTATTTTGCATTAAACCATTTCATTCTGACAACTCTCCCTTGGCTGCTGACAAATACAAGTTTCAGATGCTGGATAGTTGCATACGTGAACATATTGGACATGAAAGCCCCCGTGATATTTCATCTATGCTACTTTTTATACAATGCAATACATTGTTTTGGAATACTGTAAGTATGATCAGGTCCAACTCTTTCATTTTTAAAATGATTTGGTCAAAACTAAAACAAAGAAACACATAAGCAAGGATTTACAAACTGTACTTCTATTTCCCATTCTTGCAAAAGGTGGTTTATTACAGGCGAACCTTTGAAATCAAGTCCTGGTCTAAATATAACTTACTCAGTCTTACCTTTCTGTGTGTAAACAGGCAAACACAGGACCACTGAGCCCCCGTGGGTGCAAGAGGCAATTATTTGGAGGAAGCTGCAATGTTACAGGTTGAGGGAGGGATGTTAATTACCTTGGTGGATTCACAAGATGCTGCCTCTTCCTTTTCTTTTGTTCAGTCTCTTTATGGGCTAATTAATTATGAAACAATGCACAGGTGATTCATCTGAGAGCAGGAAATGTTTAAACCTCTCTTCTTCGTTTCACATGCACGCAGCAGCTAGAGGAAGGCTCTTTATCATATGTCAGAGAGGTGCACGGGACTCTGCATAATGTACAGGGAGCTTTTAATGGAGCATCGAAAAGACAGGCACGGACGTCAAAGCAGTCATGGATTTCCAAGTAGTCTCCAATTAGGGCCTGAGACTTTTTTATGACTTTATACTGCTATAACTGAATAAAACAGGTGTCTACAGAGATAATGGTGGTGAAAGCATAGAACATATAAAGGACTTGTGATGTCTCCTGTAGGAATGGTGAGGGTGTTCTTTTACATTCACCATCAGATTACTTTAGTAGTCACAAAAGAAAGAACGGGATCTCCGAACCTAAGTATCAAAAAAGATCACATGTATTGTGCAGTTGAATGGCTGTGCTGTCAACCTATAATTAAACAGGGGGAAAAAGGGGTGATGGAAAAACCCTCGACATCACTCCTGACCCGGTATTGAAGTTGAAGAATCGCTGCTCTCTGGTTGTGAGGTCAGCTGTACTGAATGAAGATACTGTGGTTCTTCTTGCAGCGATGAGACGGCCACTTTCAGCTGACAGTGCTGTTAGGAGCACATCAACTGACGCCTAAAATGGTGCTCATGGGCGCATCAACATTTTACGACTGAAGTACAATTACAGTGCAGACTTTTAATTTATAGTATTAATTATGGAGCAAAACACAGGGGATTCATAGAAAAGCAGGACATGTTGAAGCCTTTATCTTCTGTTTGTGTAGCCATCACATGCCAGCAGAGAATACCTTTGCCAATGTGTCATTGTAAAATGATACACGTTAAGAAGCTTAATGCTGTAACCGTGGGCTTTCGGTAGCCATTAATTAACAATGCTGAACTTTTCGAAGCTGGAAACTTGCAAATGGGAAAATTGCCAGAACAACTGAAAACTATATTTGCATTCTCTACACATACTATTGACAAATAAAAAGCACTTTTTAATCAGAGTGCATTTAGGTGAGTTTATATAAATGTTTTTGTACTGATTAGCAAACTACCCATCCAATAACCTTGAATATAACCTCGTGCTGCCAGGAGTGAGAATGAAAGAATGGCCCTGGACGTTTTCACTCGACCCACCAAAAAAAAAACCCAGTGACGCACCACCACCCACGCAGCCCACGCTACAATTTATATTACTGAATACTATTTAGAACAATAACATTGGTAAAAATAGATGTACAATAGAACAAAAAGGTGTGTGTTGCTCTTAGGGGGAGGCAGAAGGACGGCACTGGCATCCGGGCTGGATCTAAATCTGCCCGGTGCAGATGCACTATCCTCAACCTGGATGAGTAATTAGTATATATTAGAATATTAGTATTTCATTTCATAATATTTTATTAAGTATAATGTTAATATAATAGTAGAGTAATAATCATTACATCATTGTGCAAGAAAAAATGGCCTACATTGCCATCAGTATTAACTTCATTAATTAAAACCATTCATGCATAACAATGAGTTCAACTTTTTTTTTTTACTGTCCCGCCCCATCCGGGTTGTAATTTGTCGCTTTAGAAAAAGGGAAATGTTTTCAACAAAAGGCACCTAACATAGCGAAACAGACAGCTAGCCAAATCTCAACTTTGCTGATTGTATTGTCGTACCGCTTCAGCTGCAAAACAGTTTAATTGATATTGCGTCGCCGGGCTCAATGGGCTGCTCCCTCTCCTCTCTGCTGCTGTAGTGCCTTCAGGCTCACTAGGCTGAGATGATGCGTAGAGATGATGACTGGTTACTGTGCCAAATGAATAATTTGTTATTTTAAAACATTTTGGCTCAAAAGGAGTTCAATCTCTTCTCTCAGCTTTTCGGCACTACATTCTTCATCCCAATATTTATCTAAACGTCACCAAACAGAGATGGGAAAGGGGCGGGGTCCCGGTAAAGAATAGACCAGATTACCACCCACTTTTTTTTTTTTTTTTTGGGGGGGGGGGGGGGGTGAAAGATATGTCAATGCAGTTTCATGGGTGTTTGGATTATACGCTTGTATACATTATTTTCTTGTTAAACATTTGGTTGAGTCTATTCTCATTATTATTTTTTATTGCGACCTGACTGAACTCGAGCTTTCGAGAATAAACGAAGGTTGATTTGTCTGCCGTCATGCCCCTTCAGTCTGTTTCTAAGTGGATCAATGACCCAATGCAGTGGCCGGATATTGCTTAACCGAACATCTCTCTATTTTTAATTGAATCACCAGGCTGAGTGTTGTCTGCTAATAACAGACCTGTTAATAGCCAACGGTTTGCTCTAGGCTAGGCTGAGATTTAGGGACACAAAAGTCTGACACACAAAACACTGACACTGCAATACTGTGTGACTGTACTGCACACACATTCAATGTATTAGCAGCTATCCAAGCATACATGCTTAGTATATGCTGGAAAGATTCTTCTGGGAGCCGAGGCAAGGTTAGGGCTATTGAGGGAGCATCACTCATGGATGAAGGTGATTGCTCAGAATATCAGCCGCCAAGGCGTCATTGTTGCGCTTGTCATCTCCTTAACCTGGTCAGTGGTAGCCACCAAAGCAAACTCAAATTGTCCCACTCTGGAGTGGCCGCTCCACCACAGCTGCACAGGCAATTGATAGAGAGTGTAAGCTCCATCTTATCTGCCCCAAGGACACCAGGTGGAAGGCCCCGTTTCTGGTGGTGGAATGAATACTGGGGATCATCAAAAGACAGATATATGCTGTCAAATGTACTGAAATATGAGAACAATAGATAATATACCTCATTGCTGATAAGGCCCTGTACTTGTAGTTAGCACACTGAAAATGTCCCTGGTTAGTCAAAGTCTTAGAATTGATTATTTCATGTTAAAATGTTTGTTGTAAAAAATTATGAGTTACATAAGATAAGGTAAGCGGAAATTAACCACAATCCAAATATATATTTTTTTAGGTTGGGCTGCTTGGCGTGTAAAACATATACATACATATATATATATATATATATGTATATATATATACATATACATATATATATATATATATACATCTGCAAAATACAGATGGTCTGCAAATGTTTTTGATAGCATCATGGTGGGATTTAGCCCAAATTGTGTGTGTGTGTGTGTGTGTGGGAGGGGGGGTGCATTGTACAATCTTACCTTACGCTTGTTGTGTGACGTTGAATCCCATGCCGAGGTAGCCTCTATTATCCAGTCAAATAACTAAACAATTGTGAGCAATGTGTTGGTTTTATTATAACAGGCTACCACCATAATTGTTCATTTTCCATCCTTTTGTTATTCCAAAACTGAAGAACTAGCTAATCTTCTTTTATCCATTATTTCATAATCTGACCCTGTGATTTGCTAATCCCTTGTGAATGAAACTGTGAAACTGATATAAGGCCTTTTTAAATCCATATTTTCCTCCGAAATAAACCCAACCTCATATTTGTCTCCCAGCACAAAGAACTTTACAAAAAACAAGGTTGAAGAAGACAAAGATGTAGAAATGAAAGATGGATTGTTGAAGGTGATTGCAGAACAACTTGGATTTAAAAAAACACATCCAAAAAATAGAGAAATATAGAAATTGTAATCACTAGTAAAACGATGCTAAAAATGCGGCCTCTTCTCACACATTCTCCACTAGCGGCCTCATAATTTAAATCTTGTCATGTTATATCCATTTTATGATGGACAGTTTGTTTTGTTTGGAAAATGGAACAAAGCTACAGCGTCCAGGTGAGATTAGACACACACTCACACAGCCTTGCAGGGGGGGGGGGGGGGGGGTCTGTGTCAAAGGGGGTTGCAAGGTCTTGTTGATGAGGCCAGCTGCAGATGGGAAGAAACTGTTTTTGTGTTGAGAGGCTTTGGTCCTGACCGCAGCAGGGGAGTGATTCAAAGAGTTTTTGTCTAGCGTAGGAGGGGTCGGCTTCAATCTCTGCTGCCCGCCCCAGGGTCCTGGAGGTGTACAGGTTCCCGGAGGGACGGTAGATTGCAGCCCATCACCCTCTCAACAGAGCGAATGATATGAAAGGCCATTGTCATGGGAGAACAACTAGGTGAAAACACACACAGAGACAAGACAGAACACCATTCCAATACTATTATAAAGAGATGTTGAGAGGAACATTAAAATATCCTAGAGTTACGTATATTTGAATGATTATCAAAACAAAGACAGAGTGGTTTTGAATAAAATACCTTGCCTTCTTGTTTGAGAGGTTAAGCCCACCCAAAGATGAAATCCCAAATCTGCCCCTTATATTAGGGAGGTTTATTGCCATATTAGCTCCACACTTTTGCCAAAATGCCTACGCATTGATAACGGAGTAATTTGCACGATGTGGTTACATGCACTGCTCTGGAAACGTAAGGCCACTATCAAGCTGATCTAATGTGATGTTGAAGGTATTACGCTGACAGCTTATAATATTGGAAAAAGATCAACAAGTATTACATCATTGTTATCATTGTTAATGTCACCATACTACAATATTTCAATATAAATAATGTACAGATATAACTATTTCATTTTTAGCACTGTGTTTTCAGTTCATGAAAGGTAATTAATACTTTTACAAAAACAAGATGGCGATGGCCAAAATGCCGAACGTTAGGCTTCAAAACCGTAGTCCACAAACCAATGCATGACTACGTCCACTTCTAGTATTCTGTCGAGACATACCCAACGTTAATACCAAGCATGTATTACTTCATTTGATCAAGCTATTACCCCACTGTTACCATGTTATTACAGAGCTGTAATGTAAAGTGCTACCAAAAAGTCTATCTGGAGCTCAGTCGCTCCAGTCACTACTACCGGCTGTGAAATCAAATATTGTTTCCCACTGATGATGTCAAACATGGAAGATAAATAAAACTCTGCAGCCGCTCGCCCTCCTGAAAAGAAGAAAGATTATAGCTGGGCGTCTCTCTCCGTCATCTGTTGCACGGCCGAAGCTCAGCCTAGAAACTATCAAGAAGAAGATGTGTCTCTAGAGACAAAGACGCCTCTGGAGAGAGGCAGCTCTCGGGGACCCACTTATCATGGCATTTCTCTTATCGTCGCATGCTTAGCTCGCAGTGAGAAACTATGGTCACCTGTCTTAGCATATCTGAGTGGCTATGACTCAGAAACACTCAAGGCCAATGTAAGTGACAACTGTGTCTGTGTGACGAACATTTGTTGCTCGGTTTTATACTGAACATAACATGTCTCCAGGAAGGACGTGGCGGGGAATATGTGCAATAAAACAAAACAGGGGCGGTAAAGCGCTTATATTTTGTTGACTGGAAGATGGTGGTGGGAATGAATGGACAATAGGTAACATTTGAACATGTTTACATCTCCAGTACAGTTCTTCATTTTAATCATTTTAGTACATCATTTAGAAAAAGGGTGGCACCACAATAGGCAGTCTTGCCTATTGAATAACAACCAAATAGCAGATGCCATCTCTTCCACAGAGTGGTTGAGTCTTTCTTGCTCCCTTTTAGTTCAGGATACATCTTTATGGAACCCTAAACTACTTTGCTGTAATGTCTCTGAAAATCCTACTGTTAAATCCTTTCTGTTACTTAACGCGCCATTGGTCGTATAGCCTTGGGAAACTTTTTCTGTTCAAATTTGACAAAAGAGAGAAAAGATTGCTGCATGGCTCCAGTACATTCCCGACTAACCCAATTACTGGGGTTACAGATTAAATTCTTTAAAGTCTGCCTTTTCTTTCTCAATACAAAACATGCTCGACAGAGGGCATCCATTTCCAGTTTCCTCGGCCCGCCATTAGCTCTGTATGGGAGCAGCTGCCAGCCCAGTGAGGGCTCTTTCAGCCTTGTAGCACAGACTACAGCTAGGAGGATGATCATCTGTTGATCGTTTGAGTCTAATAGGCAGACATCATCTGAGGATTCTGTCAAAACTTTCTAATTAACTGAGACTGAAAAGATGGGAGTACTTACTGTTGCTATGCCTGTAAAGCACGTCACAAACAGTATATACAGTGATAACTGAAAAAGACTTCACATTGAAATTTGTAGTAATTTTTTAAACAATTTGATAAACAATTTGACAAGAGTCAAACTGCTTATTTTACCGTCTGAAGTCCTAACTGTTGCTTCCAAATGTTCTTTCGGGGCCGAGATCATAAAGCCAACGTTAGCTGCAGCTGTTGGTTGAACACGCTGTTTTTATCTGACTTTTTAACATTTCCAGCGTTGAGGTAAGAGGAGCTGAGCGTACTGTAAAAGGGTCTTACATAATGGCTACATATATGATGTTGTGCTAAAAGACTGATAATTTGTGCTCTCCTCAGAAATTGCCAGTGATGAGAGAAAACCTATAAGAGATATGGAAGACGGATATTAATGACAGAACTGGAGTACCTGGTGAGTTATGAAATCAGTCAGAGAGCTGTCACTCAAACACACTCAGACACAACCACACATATTGGGAATGTTGAATCAGGGAGAATTCTGGGGCGGCGCCGCTATTTTTGGAAGATAGCGTACGTAACTGCGGCAGCTGTCATTATCACTGTCACTCTCACTGGTCAGTTGTCATCTGTCAATCTTCGTCATTAGAAATGTATATACATATATGTAAGTGTATCACAAGTATGAGTCAAATACTCATAAATAGAAGCTCTTGACAGAGGCAAAAAAGTGATATATTAGTTAATTAGATTGACTGTAACCCTCTGGTCAGTTGGTCATTTGGTTGGTTGATATGCTTTTACGCAGCCATTCTCATTGGCTTTCTTAAACATTTATTTTTGGGGGGTGGGAGGGGCTTCTGTGTGTGAGAGAGAGAAACAAAAAGAGAGAGAATGAGTTCATGTCTTTTATTAAGGATTACTTGTGTTGCTGCTATTCAATAATACAAAAAAACACAGTTTGGAACAATTTATCTGTTTATTTAGCCAGGATCTTCCCAAAATTGTAGGCGGCGGGGGGGGATGGGGAGCACTCTGAACAGCTCTCTCACTGAAGCTGCTCCTGAGCGTAGTGTGCCATCACATCCTGGTATAGTTTTACTGGGTGAGTCGTGTCAATTGGTCTCTGGTTGAGTGCACTGGCCTACCTTGTTAATATAACATGCAGATTTAAAGTGATGTGGTCTTAAGTGTGAGCTTTATAAAAAAAAAAAAGGGGAAAGAAACATACTGAAAGGTGCCGGACACAGTTTCCGACGGCCCAAGATCTTTAAATATCTTGTTTTGGCCAACTAGCACTTTATAAAACTCAATTATGTTAAATTTGAAATTCTGCAAAAAAGAGAAAAGCAGCAAATTCTGCCATAAGGGAGGCTGGGACCAGAGAATGTTTGGCACTTGAATGTTCATTTTCTATTTACTGAAATTCTAATGATTTGTTGACAAATTAATTAGCTGACCAGTCATTTAAGCACTACAGTGCTTACTAACATGCTGTATTCACTATAGAGCAGTGGTGGGCCGTCAGGGCCAGCAAAGCCTTCTCTGCTGGCCTAGACAGAATCACAAAGTTATAGCTATTTTATAATTTAAGCATTTTTCACAAACACACTACATGTATTCTAATTATTTTTCCCATTAGCTTATTTTCTCACTGCACAGCTACTGTCTTCCTCAGTTGCTCTGCTTCCAGCCTGCAGCTCTGTTTCCAGTGCAGCTTGTTTTAAGTAGAGCTCTTATCCAATCAGATTGCACCTCTATGTTGTCTCTAAATACAAAAAAATCTGCCTGGAGGCCTTCAGACTTACAAGTGAATCCCTTTGCAGTTTAAGTAAATGGGAAGATATTGTTGATTGTCATAGTCTTCAACCAATCACATTTTTAGTTTGACATGTTGGGCGTATTCTTTGACATGCCAGAGCATTTTTGCTGACCTAGCCATACGGTCAGTGGGCTAGTGTGACATGTTGGGCGGTGACAATCCCAGTGCTACTGCCTCTATGGAGTGGACATTTTCGGCCCTCAAATGCATAAATACGTATTCCGAAATACAACTGGGGAGGCTCGACTGTCATCACTGGCGTCCATGAATCGAGAAGGACTTCTTACTGGAACTAAAACGCACGGATGTACTGAACAACCGTGTCATTAAACTCTTTATTAACAAAGAAAGCAGGATGGACTTTGTCTTTAAATAATGAACAGCAGCTTTGGTAAGTGAACTGCAGTAGCTTTAACTGCCATAAATATTATTTATGTCATTATTTAATATGCTTGTTTATATATTATTATTTGTACAACTTTTTTTTTTATGAATTATGGATTTTCGTTTGGTTTTATATGTGATAGGAACTATTGTTACATCCTATGTTGCGCTGGGGACACATTTAGCCGGTGCACAGCAACAAGAATACGCGCGAAGCGGCTACGATCTATACTCTGCGCAAAGTGTTAAAGTTAAACTGTTAAAGTTAAGTTTAAGTTTTTAAGTGATCTACTTTGAAGATTCATGTGTTTTCAAGTGGACTCATTGTCCCTCTCGGTGTTGGCAGACGAATAAATCCGTCAGTAACAACAACTAAGGTGTCGTGTATTTCCTGGAGGGAGTGACAGCGATACTACTCTGTTAATTTGTCTACCGTGTAGTTTTCATGATATGGGTAATATTGTTCCCTCTGATATGAATACTATTTGAATGGCCCGTGCTCTTGAGTGTGTGGCGGAATGTGTGCTTTAGCTGAATTGATTTTGACTATATGCATTGTTCGTTAATGACGCCGCATCCCGTCATGCGGGTATTCATGTACAGTATCTCCACCATGCAGTTAGATAGATAGATAGATAGATAGATAGATAGATAGATAGATAGATAGATAGATAGATAGATAGATAGATAGATAGATAGATCTACAGTTGGTGTATTTGTAGGTGCAGGGGCGTCGTTAGGCCTCGTTAGCCCCCCTAAAATGTTCTTCAGCCCCCCCCAATAATTTGGCATTATTGGCTTTAAAAAAATATATATTTTTTATTTTATTTTGGTGATGTCATTAGATTAAACTGTTGTTTCTCACATGGACACGTTATTTATCACTCTTAACATGCTACATATGTGCGTGCGTTTTGGTTTGTATGTTTTCTCTTCAAATTACAATTAATATATCATCATACTGAACGATATAAACGCCGGGCACTAGGACCTTGGGGAGGCTGCTGCGCTGGCTTTCTCACTCGTCTCTCGTCAACGACAGCCAGGATTATAGCCAAGGAGTTTAGCTCAAAGTAAATGATGCACGGAGTGAAATTGTAAGTACAGGTAGTTACAGAATGTGGCTATCTGTAGTTGTTAACGATTGTTACCTGCTTACATTTAGGTTTACTTGAGGCCAATGTAAGGGAATATTGTAGTGGGCTATGTTAACACTAAGCTAGCTAGCTAGCTAACTTAGCTATTTCGTTAGAAACTGTCTCCAGTGAGCAAGAGTGGGAACGAGCAAATTCGAAATACAAGAAATAACTATCGACATCTCTCTATTCTTTGCATTAATGTATCTCCCTAGTATTTCAAAACAATAATATCAGTCCCTATATAATGTTGTTGTTTATAATCAGTTAATGGCATATTTGACACTGAACTAGTTCATCTTTATCTCAGTGATAGTGTCCAAATGAGCATAAAATATCACTGGTATGTAAAAACTACACGGACCACAAAATAGATGTAAATGTTGATCAAAATCGTATTCCCTTCTGCTCATAATAAAACAAGTAAACAACTCAAAAGTTGACACTGTCAGGTCCATTCTCCATCCATTGTGTGCGGTTCCTTTAAGAATTAGGATTTGGGAG
The DNA here is from genome assembly GCF_023349555.1 of Cebidichthys violaceus. Taxonomy (NCBI): domain Eukaryota; kingdom Metazoa; phylum Chordata; class Actinopteri; order Perciformes; family Stichaeidae; genus Cebidichthys; species Cebidichthys violaceus. The sequence continues at coordinate 4,950,562 of NW_027176274.1, read as the reverse complement.
TGACGCGGATATGAAAGCTAGTTTATCCTTCTTTCCTTTACAAGCAGGAAAATTATTTCTCTCTTTATTTGAGAAAAGTTCATATTTGTGTTGTCAATTTTCACTATGTTATCATATACTGAATGCAAGCAAAATTACATTGCAAAATCACACACTTTCTGATGGAACCAATATATGAACTGTCTGAAACAATGGCTATCTGCGGCCCAAAAAAAAATTGCTGCGCACTGCGCGTGCAAACATGCCCCTCCCCTTGGGGCTAAGCCCCCCCTTCTTTGAATCCTAGAAACGCCCCTGTGTAGGTGTTGAGCTTCATTTTTACGAGTGAAGGCCCAGATATAAAATGCACGGCCTTCCACTGGTTTTGATAAGCTGTGAGTGGTAAGAGTGAATATTATGATCGGCGGTAGAATGTAACTAAGTATATTTGCTTAAGTACTGTACTTATGTTCAAATTCAAGGTACTTTACTTGAGTATTTCTCTTTTATTCAACTTTGTACTTTTTACTCCACTCATCTCTTGTTAATTGTTTGTAAATGTCTGTTTCTTAACACTATAAATACACAGAAATCAAGTTTACTTTCAATACAAATCCTGATGACTCATTTGGCTTGATATTGAGTGAGCGGGTCAATATGACCCTGAACAGCAGAGGTGTCTCATCTCTATTTTCAAGAAAAAAATACGTTTTGGTAGACTAATGCAATTTATGTCTAGGTTTTTCCAAAGTACGTAAAAAATAGTTTGAACATGTATTTTTCATGAAAACGAGTGAGTTATCCAAATTTAAATATGATCTAGGAGGGGTGAATAACTCCATTCCACTAAACACTGATTGAATTGTTAGTATTGGTGTTGGTGATGGGTACAAACTATATTTATTAGGATTTTTTGGTTTCTGACCACTTTTGGATGATTAAACATGAACGGGTCAAATTCACCCAGGAACCTCATTGCTGTACATGAGAAACAAACATAACAGGAGGGTTGAACAGATTCCAGTACTTCTTCTTTACAATTGTATTAATACAATGCATATTTAATTAGAGATCTAAAAACATAGAACATTGATTTGATTTTTTATTTGATTTTGTTTGATGGTGAGATGTCCCGTGGATCGACACTGGAGGTCAGGCAGATCGACGACGAGATGTCCCGTGGATCGACACCGGAGGGCTGGCAGATCGACGGTGAGATGTACTGTGGATCGACACCAGAGGCAGGCACATTGACAGGAACTCGAGGCAGAAGACGGTACTCGGGTTAAAGCTGGTTCGGGAATCAAGACGGAACCTCCATTTCCAGCCGCCTCCGAGTCGCAGCAACCACCGCCAGGCCAGCATTCTGTTCCATGGAGCCCCGACTCCGAGAGTCCGAGTCCGGTCCGCCTGAGCATCTGTGTCCGGAGCAAGTTTGGCAGTCCAGTCGGCCTTCAGAGCACCTGTGTCCGGAGCAGGTTTGGCAATCCGGCCGTCCGCCAGAGCTCCGGTGTCCAGAGCTCTTCTGCCCTCCGGTGCCGATACATGGGACATCTCACCGTCGATCTGCCTGTCCTCCGGTGTCGATCCACGGGACATAGAAGGGCTCCGGACACAGGTGCTCGGAAGGACGGCTGGACGACCGAACTTGCTCTGGACACAAGTGCTCAGACGGACCGGACTCTCGGAGTCGGGGCTCCGGGGAACAGGATGCTGGTCCGGCGGCAGGAACTGGAGGTCACTGCGGCTCAGAAGCGGCAGCTCGACACCTGAGGGCAGGCAGATCGACGGTGAGATGTCCCGTGGATTGGCATCGGAGGGCAGAAGGTCTCCAGACACCGGTGCTCTGGCGGACGGCCAGACTGTTGAACCTTCTCCGGACACAGGTGCTCTGAAGGTCGGCTGGACTGCTGATGGATCGTCGATCTGCCTGCCCTCCGGTGTCGATCCACGGGACATCTCGCCTTCGATGTACCTGCTCTCTGGTGTTGAGCTGCCACTTCCGAGCCGCAGCGACCTCCAGTTCCCGCCGCCGGGCCAGCATCCTGTTCCCCGGAGCCCCGACTCAGAGAGTCCGGTCCGCCTGAGCACCTGTGTCCAGAGCAAGTTCAGCAGTCCAGCCGACCTTCAGAGCAGCTGTGTCCGGAGCAGGTTCAGCAGTCCAGCCGACCTTCAGAGCACCGGTGTCCGGAGAAGGTTCAGCGGTCCGGCCGTCCGCCAGAGCACCGGTGTCCGGAGCCCTTCTGCCCTCCGGTGTTGATCCACGGAACATCTCACCGTTGATCTGCCTGCCTTCCGGTGTCGATCCACGGGACATCTCACCGTCGATCTACCTGCCTTCCGGTGTCGACCCACGAGACATATCACCATCGATCAGCCTACCTTCCGGTGTCGATCCACAGGACATCTCACCGTTGATCTGCCTGCCCTCCGGTGTCGAGCTGCCGCTTCCGAGCTGCAGCGACCTCCAGTTCCCACCGATGGGCCAACATCCTGTTCCCCGGAGCCCTGACACCGGGAGTCCGGTCCGCCTGAGCACCTGTGTCCGGGGCAAGTTCGGTAGTCCAGCCGGCCTTCAGAGCACCTGTGTCCGGAGCAGGTTCGGCAGTCCAGCCGTCTGCCAGAGCTCTGGTGTCCAGAGCCCTTCTGCCCTCCGGTGTCGATCCATGGGACATCTCACTGTCGATCTGCCTGTCCTCCGGTGTCGATCCACGGGACATCACGCCGTTGATCTGCCTGCCCTCCGGTGTTGATCCATGGGACATCACGCCGTTGATCTGCCTGCTCTCCGGTGTCGATCCACAGGACATAGAAGGGCTCCGGACACAGGTGCTCGGAAGGACGGCTGGCCGACCGAACTTGCTCTGGACACAGGTGCTCAGACGGACCGGACTCTCGACACCGGAGACAGCTCGACACCGGAGGGCAGGCAGATCGACGGTGAGATGTCTCGTGGATCGGCATCGGAGGGCAGGCAGATCGACGGTGAGATGTCCCGTGGATCGACACCAGAGAGCAGAAGGGCTCCGGACACCGGTGCTCTGACGGACGGCCGGACTGCCGAACCTGCTCCGGACACAGGTGCTCTGAAGGCCGGCTGGACTGCCGAACTTACTCTGGACACAGGTGCTCAGGCGGACCAAACTCTCGGAGCTGGGGCTCCGGGGAACAGGATACTGGCCCGGCGGCGGGAACTGGAGGTCGCTGCGATTGGAAGCGGCAGCTCGACACCGGAGGGCAGGCAGATCGACGCTAAGATGTCCCGTGGATCGACACCGGAGGGTAGAAGGTCTCCGGACACCGGTGCTCTGGCGGACGGCCGGACTACTGAACCTGCTCCGGACACAGGTGCTCTGAAGGTCGGCTGGACTGCTGAACCTGCTCCGGACACAGGTGCTCTGAAGGTTGGCTGGACTGCTGAACTTGCTCTGTACACAGTTGCTCAGGCGGACCGAACTCTCGAAGTTGGGGCTCCGGGGAACAGGATACTGGCCCGGCGGCGAGAACTGGAGGTCGCTGCGATTGGAAGCGGCAGCTCGACACCGGAGGGCAGGCAGATCAATGGTGAGATGTCCCGTGGATCGACACCGGAGGGTAGAAGGTCTCCGGACACCGGTGCTGTGGCGGACGGCCGGACTGCTGAACCTTCTCCGGACACAGGTGCTCTGAAGGTCGGCTGGACTGCTGAACCTGCTCCGGACACAGGTGCTCTGAAGGTTGGCTGGACTGCTGAACTTGCTCTGTACACAGTTGCTCAGGCGGACCGAACTCTCGGAGTTGGGGCTCCGGGGAACAGGATGCTGGCCCGGCGGCGGGAACTGGAGGTCGCTGCGGCTCGGAAGCGGCAGCTCGACACCGGAAGGCAGGCAGATCGACGGTGAGATGTCCCGTGGATCGACACCGGAGGGCAGAAGGGCTCCGGACACTGGTGCTCTGGCGGATGGCCGGACTGTTGAACCTTCTCCGGACACAGGTGCTCTGAAGGTCGGCTGGACTGCTGATGGACCGTCGATCTGCCTGCCCTCCGGTGTCGATCCACGGGACATCTTGCCATCGATCTGCCTGCCCTCTGCTGTTGAGCTGCCACTTCCGAGCTGCAGCGACCTCCAGTTCCCGCCGCCGGGCCAGCATCCTGTTCCCCGGAGCCCCGACTCAGAGAATCCTGTCCGCCTGAGCACCTGTGTCCAGAGCAAGTTCGGCAGTCCAGCCGACCTTCAGAGCACCTGTGTCCGGAGCAGGTTCAGCAGTCCAGCCGACCTTCAGAGCACCGGTGTCCGGAGAAGGTTCAGCAGTCCGGCCGTCCGCCAGAGCTCCGGTGTCCAGAGCCCTTCTGCCCTCCGGTGCCGATACACGGGACATCTCACCGTTGATCTGCCTGTCCTCCGGTGTCAATCCACGGGACATCACACCGTTGATCTGCCTGCCCTCCGGTGTCGATCCACGGGACATAGAAGGGCTCCGGACACAGGTGCTCGGAAGGACGGTTGGACGACCGAACTTGCTCTGGACACAGGTGCTCAGACGGACCGGACTCTCGACACCGGAGACAGCTCGACACCGGAGGGCAGGCAGATTGACCGTGAGATGTCCCGTGGATCGACACTGGAAGGCAGGCAGATCAATGGTGAGATGTCCCGTGGATCGACACCGGAGGGTAGAAGGTCTCCGGACACCGGTGCTGTGGCGGACGGCCGGACTGCTGAACCTTCTCCGGACACAGGTGCTCTGAAGGTCGGCTGGACTGCTGAACCTGCTCCGGATACAGGTGCTCTGAAGGTCGGCTGGACTGCTGAACTTGCTCGGACCGGACTCTCTTGAGTCGGGGCTCCGGGGAACAGGATGCTGGACCGGCGGCGGGAACTGGAGGTTGCTGCAGCTCGGAAGTGGCAGCTCAACACCAGAGGACAGGCAGATCGATGGCGAGATGTCCCGTGGATCGACACCGGAGGGCAGGCAGATCGTCGGTGAGATGTCCCATGGATCGACACCGGAGGGCAGAAGGGTTCTGGACACTGGTGCTCTGGCGGACGGCCGGACTGCTGAACCTGCTCCGGACACAGGTGCTCTGAAGGTCGGCTGGACTGCTGAACTTGCTTCGGACACAGGTGCTCTGAAGGCCTTCAGCAGCTCGGAAGCGGCAGCTCGACACCGGAGGTCAGGCAGCTCGACGGTGTGATTCCCGTCGATCGACACCGGAGGTCAGGCAGCTCGACGGTGTGATACCCGTGGATCGACACCGGAGGTCAGGCAGCTCGACGGTGTGATTCCCGTGGATTGACACCGGAGGTCAGGCAGCTCGACGGTGTGATTCCCGTGGATCGACACCGGAGGTCAGGCAGCTCGACGGTGTGATTCCCGTGGATCGACACCGGAGGTCAGGCATCTCGACGGTGTGATTCCCGTGGATCGACACCGGAGGTCAGGCAGCTCGACGGTGTGATTCCCGTGGATCGACACCGGAGGTCAGGCAGCTCGACGGTGTGATTCCCGTGGATCGACACCGGAGGTCAGGCAGCTCGACGGTGTGATTCCCGTGGATCGACACCGGAGGTCAGGCAGCTCGACGGTGTGATTCCCGTGGATCGACACCGGAGGTCAGGCAGCTCGACGGTGTGATTCCCGTGGATCGACACCGGAGGTCAGGCAGCTCGACGGTGTGATTCCCGTGGATCGACACCGGAGGTCAGGCATCTCGACGGTGTGATTCCCGTGGATCGACACCGGAGGTCAGGCAGCTCGACGGTGTGATTCCCGTGGATCGACACCGGAGGTCAGGCAGCTCGACGGTGTGATTCCCGTGGATCGACACCGGAGGTCAGGCAGCTCGACGGTGTGATTCCCGTGGATCGACACCGGAGGTCAGGCAGCTCGACGGTGTGATTCCCGTGGATCGACACCGGAGGTCAGGCAGCTCGACGGTGTGATTCCCGTGGATCGACACCGGAGGTCAGGCAGCTCGACGGTGTGATTCTTGTGGATCGACACCGGAGGTCAGGCAGCTCAACGGTGTGATTCCCGTGGATCGACACCGGAGATCAGGCAGATGGACGATTAGCCGCTGTTGCTAGCAGTCGGTTGCTCCGAGCCTGGAGTGGACCGAAGCATGTGGCAGCGGTGGCTGCGCCGCGATGGTCTGCGTTGTTGAGGCGTGTGAGAGAGATAGAAGAGATGGGGCACGTTTCTGTCACGTCTCTTTCGTGACAGAAAGCTGAAACACCTTGTCTCCTTCTTCTCAGCCTTCTCCTCCTTCACTATCTTTTTCATCTCCTTCTTTTTTTCCAGTCTTTTGGAGAAGAACCACTTCTTCTTTTTCTCCACTGGCAGACAGACATGTAGCAGGACTTTGTTGTCCTCTCTCAGCTGATATATGTCTGCTTCCTGGCTCTGATGGATATCGCACAACATGTGGTTCCTAGCGATCTGTTCTTTCAGTTGATCGGTCAGACCTTGGTTGACGGCTTGCATGTTAAAGAGCATGTTTTTAGAGTCTTTCAGGTTCAGCGAGAGGCTATCGTTCTGTTCGCTGAGAGCAGAGAGTTTTTCTTCGTAGTCTTCAACCATGTTGTTGTAGTTGATGATCGCTGTCCCCTGCAGACCCTTCAGTTTGTCTATGCGCTCGTCAGCGACCATGAGACTCTTCTGTAGACGGCTTGATTTCACTTCGCCATCATGGACCCTTTGACAGAAGCTCCACTTTGCACAGTCAGACCTTTGTTTGGATGCCTCCAGGTCTCTGACAAGCTTTCTCAGGCGGTCAATCTCGGTGTTGGCAAGGGTGAGCTTCACTTCAAGGGGATTGACTTTCGGAGGAGGTCGGCCCTGAGGAGCGGCACCGGGTGTAGCGGCTTGCAGCGGTGGGGAGACGGCACCGGGTGTAGCGGCTAGCAGCGGTGGGGAGACGGCACCGGGTGTAGCGGCTAGCAGCGGTGGGGAGACGGCACTGGGTGTAGCGGCTAGCAGCGGTGGGGAGACGGCACCGGGTGTAGCGGCTAGCAGCGGTGGGGAGACGGCACCGGGTGTAGCGGCTAGCAGCGGTGGGGAGACGGCACCGGGTGTAGCGGCTAGCAGCGGTGGGGAGACGGCACCGGGTGTAGCGGCTAGCAGCGGTGGAGAGACGGCACCGGGTGTAGCGGCTAGCAGCGGTGGAGAGACGGCACCGGGTGTAGCGGCTAGCAGCGGTGGGGAGACGGCACCGGGTGTAGCGGCTAGCAGTGGTGGAGAGACGGCACCTGGTGTAGCGGCTAGCAGTGGTGGAGAGACGGCACCGGGTGTAGCGGCTAGCAGTGGTGGAGAGACGGCACTGGGTGTAGCGGCTAGCAGCGGTGAGGAGACGGCACTGGGTGTAACAGTAGGCTTTATTATGATGCTACTGGTGCCCTTAGCATTGCAGACGGTGATCCTGCGCTCAACGTTCTTGCGGATGTCCATGGTATCAACAAACAAGTCTTTCGGTAGAATATGTGTCTTTAAAAAGACTGTTGTTGAAGAGTCTTTAAAAAGACTGTTGTTGTAGAGTCTTTAAAAAGACTGTTGCTGTAGAGTCTTTTAAAAGACTGTTGTGTGTTAAAGATGGCCTCTGGTAGATTATCTCTGGTAGGTATACGCCGACTGTCCTCAACTGATAGCTGTGAAGATAGCTCTTAGTTTGAAGCCAAACATTTCATCTCCATGGATACATAGCAGGGAGGAGCTGCATTTCTGTTACCAAGGAGACGGAAAGCTAGACTTGTTTCTGTGTTTAAATGCTCCAAATGAGTGTCCTCGAGTTTATGCAAATCTCTCTGTGCCAACCACGTGTGTGTTATCCAGACTTTATGCAAATTATTCTCTGCCAATGTAGTAGGAATGTAGTAGGAAATGCTACATGTTTAGTTTTTATTAAAACAGCCCCCCCCCCCCCCTTTTCTGTTAATAATTGAACTATTCTAACACTCTTCAGACTTTCTACTGAGGTAATACACGATCAGTACATGGCGCTTTGGTGCTGCTGTGGATCCATTAGAGAGAACGTAGCTACAGGCTCCGCTCATGCGCAGCTCAGAATAAAACTAGCTCTGGCCTGAGCATGACGCTAATGTTGGTCCTCTCTCTAATTAATGCCATGCATGCCATGCATCCCGTCATGCGGGTATTCATGTACAGTGTCTGCACTCTGCAATTAGTGTATTTGTAGGTGTTGAGCTTCATTTTTACCAGTGAAGGCCCAGGTATAAAATGCGCGGCCCGCCACTGCTATAGAGACAGATTAATCCCTTCAAACAAGCCCTTTTACTGAAGTCTGATTTATTCCAAACATGAGCTCACAGTAGAAAAAACAACTGTGTTTCTGTTTATCATCAGAGTTCCTGCTGCCAAGCCTCTGCAACAAAATGTATGGGAGGACACCGTGGCGATGCAGACTGTTCCATAGACTCTGGCCCACAGCAGAGGTCTTTGTCCTGGTAGTGTTAGCACTATTCTGTAGTTCTGTTGCAGAATAGAGATGGAGTCAACATTTGAAACAATCACTGCAGGTGCTTTATCCACAGAGCTCAAAACTAAGTTAACAGTATAATAAGCAGCGGTGTCTGTTTTTGTCCGCAGCATCGCCTCCTCAGACGCTCCAGCCTCCACAACAACAGCTGGAGACTGACAACCAGAGGAGAAGACTCACTGCAGAATAGGTTTCACACAAAGTTTCAGTGCTTCACATTAACACATATTTACCGCACTTCACTGTATTGTTGAACATTGACATCGGTGTCACGTTGGCTGCGTATGATGAGGGAGAGCAGAGAAGCCCTCAGAAACCTCACAGGAAGCAACGAGACTCGTTTCACATCACTCAGTGTTTATCAGGAAAACAAAACTTCTGCAATAAATAAAATCAACTCTAGAAGTCCTGTTATCTCCCTCCATGTTGTAGCCCTGCCAGAGCTCCAGATGGGACTGCAGAGGAGGTTGATGAGGTGGTGGGGTTCAACGCTCCCACTGAGGAAGAGGAGGAAGCTGCGAAGAAGAGAGCAGACAAGGAGAACAACAAATTGCCCATTCTCACCGCCTTTCTGGTCCAGGCGGTGTGCCAGAAATTGGCCAACCGTGTCAGGTCTGGACACCTTTGTTGGTTCTAATTGTTCTTATTCAAACCCACAAACAACAATAACGAGAGCAGGGTTGGGTATTGAAAGTCAATCATATTTTGGTAATGAAGTGTGGCTTTATCAAATAATGGCAACGCTGTCTGATCAGACCCGTTTATTCATTGGACAGGTCCTATTTTTAATTGTAATTATTTATCAAACTTTAGGCAATGACCTCTCCAGCCTCTTGTCTGTCACGTTTATTGACCACACGTCTGTGTTTCCTCTCTCTCTGTAGTGTCAAAACGCATCATGTCCGTCAGAGCGACGTCATGCATGTCATTAGCTCCCAGAGCCTCAGAGGTCAGCAGCTTGACTGGTTGAGTAAATATGCAATGCACACACAAGAAAACAAAGCTGTTGATTTTACTTTGTAAAAGGACATACGTCTTGAGTCTCCTCATACAATACACCCTTAATTTCACACCGTGCTGTACACAAAGGCAAAACACTTCCTCCCCTTTCCAGCATCTTCTCCGCCTTGCAAGCACAAATACTAATTAGTATAACATGTTCTACATTCATATCTTGATTGATTTAATGTTTAAACGCAGAGTATTTGAAAATTCAGATATATTGAAGGGTGAGTTTGACATAAAAATAAACAGAACACAACATATTTCTCCCACATCCCTAGTAGTGTTGAAAGATGCAGGTGCGCAGATGGGAGGACCTCACCAAACCTGCCTCTGAACCTGGCGTCTGGAGCTTCAGTCCAGCAGAGGCTCCAGGATAACCTGATGGTAAGATCATCATCACATGATCAAACACACACACACACACACACACACACACACACACTGTCTTTGTTTGTATGCTGTTGTTGCAGGGTTACCCCATACAGTATATAACTGACATCATGTTGTATCTGTGCTGCTCTGCAGGAGACAGAGCTGGACTTCAGGTGGTACCATTGTGCCAACACATTCGGTTTCTGTGACTCTGCCCGGATGAGTGAAACACAACCAACATCCAACTGTCATCCACTGACCTGAAAGGTGGTTTGCTGAACATTGTACAGTCTTTAGATGCATTTTTCCTGCCTACAGATTCAGGCAGCCAATGGTTTCTGTTTATTTCTACACAATGTGAAATTCTGTTTAGAGACTCTTAAAACGTAGGACAAAGAAAGTCTTGATTACTTTTAGTTGCATGCTTCAAGTTTGAGCTTAATTACCACACAATGGTGATGCAACCGACAAAAATCAGCATTCAGTGCCACGTTCAGCTAATTTCAACTTGTGCTGAAACGCGTGGTTGATAAATTGTTTGTCATAAACCTTTTTTTATTTTCAATTTACTGGTTGTTGTTCATTTATTGAGCAAAAGCACAAACCACTTTCTGGAACCAGCTGCCTTCTTCTTCCTCCTCTGATTTCTGAGTGCTAATGTTGCATCTGAAGTCATTTCCTCCTTAAGAAGCTGAACAACCATGTGGATCTGTTCAGGGAGCCTGAACCAGACCTTCAGCTGGTTAAGAAATAACTATACAAATACATATTTGGTCTGTGTGTACCGTGTCACCAGCCTCTTCGGCTCTGGAGTGAACGTAAGATGATCACACTGAAGTCAGGCCGTCTGTCCTCCATCAGGTTCTCAGACACCTTACAGATGCATAACTGTGTAATGATGTCATTTTCTCTGAAAATCTTGTGTATTAGATGTTGATTTCTTAGGATTCGAAAATGTTTCTTGATATTTTTCTGAATCACTATTGTACTTTAAATACATTGTAAGTCAGATAACCTCCACATGTCGAGACGCTAACTGTTTTCTTCCTCCTGTCTCCTACTGCTGTCAGGACACCGCATGAGTGACAGGGTGAACCCAGGGATGACCACGCTGACCGCTGGCTCAGTTATAGTGATTCAGCAGTCACTCTGTCTGTGAGTGGCCTCAGTCAACAGCCCACATCCTCTTTTACCAGAGAAGAGTAAAAGGACAACACTCACACATCCCGAAGTCAAACTGATTCTGATGTTAGACTTTTTTTTTTTTTACCCAGTGAGTCCACAAACGTTTTGAAATCCATCCACTCTGGACTGACTGTAAGTATTTTGTGTCTGTACTCAGATGTGGCAGTGTGGTGATGGTGGGAATGATGAATGGTGAAGATGATCCAGCCCAGGTGAGAGGCCACAGGGACTCCACAGGGAAGCATGTTTCTTTCCCTGCTGCAGGTGGTGAACATAAAGGTGGTGTTTCAGGATGGACTACAAGCTCGTGCTGTGTCAAGAAGAAACAGGATGTCTCCTAGCCCTCAGGAGGAGGGGATCCTCCTTTCTTCCTGTCACAGGGAATTTCTCCTTGCCGCTGTCGCCTCTGCATCTGAACCAGGTAGAATTTGAACTCATCTCTCTCATAAATTGTTGTAGTTCGGCAATGGATTGGACTAGATGCCATTATTTTTACTGTAATGACATGGAGATGAGTTAGCCTGTATTTACTTGGCTTGCTCTCTCAAAACTACTGCCGTAATAAAATGAAAAAAAGTAAATAAATAACTTTAAGAATGACTTATGTGTATTTTATTACGTCTTAGTGCCAAGTCTTTTAAGTTCAGTAAACAATAAGGCCCATCATTTTCTTTAATGTCACCACAATAACACCATGTTTTATGTTAATAATAAACAAGTGAAATAAAAACAAGGAGCAAAAACAAAAGATGGTGACAGTATTCATGTGGCCACACACATCACACATATAAGTGTTGTTTTCTGATACATTTCGAAGTAAAGTTTTTACATTCCAGCCCAGTACCATGGCAGTTCTTTAAGTAGTCTCGTAATGTTAAAACACACAGGACTACATGTATCATGGGACCAGTGTTTCAAAGTGACGCGTCTGTGACAGTTATCCTAAACCTACGTGACTTTGTTGCTTGAACATAGCGTTCGTTTTGTTGCTTAAACCTAACTATATGTTGCTATTTTAAGGCCAATGATGTTTTTCCTGAACCTTAAGTGGTTTTGTTGTTTAAATCTAACTTTGGTTTTGTAGCATAATGTCCCTAAAAATAAGTTGAGCCTAATGACACAAAAACAAACTGTTGCTCATCACGAAACCAATAGATTGAATTGTGTGACTGTATCACAAACTGCCATAGACTCTGTTCTTTTAACGCACAGAAGTTGTGGGGCAGCTTTTTAGATTGTTACTCCTGGGAGTTAAGATAACTACACAACTCAATTACAGGCTTAGGCACTGATAACTATAGCTTTAGAACAACTGACCCCAATAAGTTCTGGCTCAGGTGATAATTACAAACAATAATTGATCTTAATAATTTCAACTGAACCAAAAAACACAATCCCAACAATACAAACTACTCCCATTTAAAACCAAAAACTGACCTCTACAGTAAAAGGAAGAGCCTTTTACACTCAATAAAACTATCAATGAAACAACAACTAGCGAATTATAATAACTTGAAATATCTATACGCCTCCTCAATACAAATTGGTAACAACATTGGTAATGTGTTCCTGCAAAACAATTACATTGCTAAACTCAAACTAAAATCTTTGCAATGTACCCATGGATGTACAGACAATGATCACTGCAATACTTTGATGCTAAAGAAAACTTTTAAGTGCTTTAAGTGGCATCTTTTTCTTCTATGATTCGATTAATGTCCCATTTATTTGGGATGGACGGCGGGGATTGTAAGTAACCCTGAATGACTCTGAGAAGAAGCTTAAGTACTTTAATTGCCTCCATGAGCTGTGTGTCACAACCACTGCTGCTGCGATTGTTGACTGTTTTGGTAAACAGGCCAAGTGGGTATTGTTCCTGCTGCTGCCTGATGGCTGCAGCTATTTCATAAACCCAAAGGTCATAATGCTACAAAAAGTTGTCAGGAACAGTCAGAGAGATTTATTTATCACACGCGGTACAGACGCTGCAGAATTGTAGAGCAAAGTGAAAGCGGATGATATTTCATACATGAAAGGTGTTATGTCCCAGACTGTCCCATTGGTTTATGTGCCTGGATCATTCTGCATATGCAATGATAAATGAAGAGGAATAAGAGCTCTGCCAAATAGTTTCTCAGCGTTTTCCTCATAAGGAAATCCAAATAGCAATGGCGTCCACATCAGTTTCTGCACCAATGAGCAAGAAATAATTGTACAATGTGTAATAAATATTGTATTAGGCTGTTCTCTGCAGATGAGAGATTATAGAATGACAAAGGGTACTTTGTGATCTTCCTCTTTGACTGTGCACAGCTTCGTGACAGCATGACAAGCTTTTTCTCAAGAGCAGTTGTTATAGTCTCAGCTGCACTTGTCAAGACTGATCTGTCTGACCTCAGTCTAAGAGAGAATTGGGAAATATATAATGGGAAAGGCACATGTGAAGGGTGCTTGCTTCGGACGAACCAGCTCTTCCTTTCCTCTGATCATGTTTATAGACTGTGTAAAACATGGAGGTAGTATCTGTGACGTCACCTTAGTTGGGCCAAAATGAAGATCAAATGTGGGGGCTCCTGCCGTCGCCATCTTGGCAATGACGAAACCGGCAAATGGGCAAAGAGGTAACTTAGAGCATGGACGGAGCTGAGGCGGGCCGAATGAAGCCTGGATGCTAAACCAAAAAACCCCACTATAGCTTGAAGCTACCAAGCTAGCTAAGGCTAAACACCCACTATAGCTTGAAGCTACCAAACTAGCTAAGGCTAAAAAGCTAGGCTATACTGTATGTAGCAGACCCCAGCCGGACAATGGTGAAGTGTACTGATGTTTCCAGAGGCCTTCATTTATTTTTTTCTGATTTAGCTAATCTCCCGAAAACACCGTAAGAGCTACAGAATAGATAACATAAATGAGCTCTTACAAGTTTAAACATTCCTTAAATTACGTTTCAATATACATGGGAGCATTAATTAAACATTTTCTCTCATAACGTTATATACTTTTCAAAAGCACATGTAAAAAACGGAATCTAGCATTAGCTTAAAATTACAGTCATTTAGCTATCCCTGCTAAGCTAACATTAGCATCTAGTTGAAACAGAAATACATCAAACACACAATAAACACACAATAACTTGTTCCTGTTCCAGCTAGGTGATTAACCGTTAATTAATAAACTGTTATTGCAGAGGAATACTTTAAAACACTTTTATTTTTGTCTGCACCTTCAATTATCTTTACTTATCCAAATCCGAAATCAAGCTACTATACTCTGACGAGAGTTGGATCTGCTTCCGGTTTCACCAGAAGGACTTCAAAATAAAGGACCCAAAACATAAAAATGGCACTTACAAAATAAAAGCTAGCAGGAAGTGATTAACTTAGGTAACAAAGACAAAGGTAAGTAGAAGATATTCACCTTACACGACCAGAACCTCTTAAGAGTCTTTTACACTGTATGCTAACATATTATTAAAATAATGTTAGAATTTCACTCAACAAAAAGAACTGGAGCGTGTGACTTTTCATTCAATAAATCAATTTATTTGCCACATGAAAAGTACGAGGTAACGTGACAGCTCCAGTGAAATGTGATCCAGTCAGCTCCTTCAACTTGTGCAATAACGGTATCCGGCATAAAGCACACGCCTCCTCCTTTTTTCTTGAGTCATCTGTTCTGTCAGATCGGTATGTAGAAGAAGAGTCACGGTTTAATGGCGCTATTCCAGGATTTAGGCCCGTTTCACAGACATTACAGATCTTGATATCCCCCAAGTAACCTATAAAAGAAGGAAGGGTCATTATGTGATCCTGACAGAATTCTAATTTTGTATTGATGTCAGTTATAGTGAAGTTGATGTGGCAGGCATGCCAAGCCCCACTATAAACATTATAGCCGTATTGTTTTACTTTTGACTGAAAAATGAATGCATCAAATAAAAAAAAAATGTGATGTTGACTGATGTTTTTTTTTTTTTTAATATGCGTGTTTGTTAACCTTGTTACTGGTCTCTGGTTCCGCGACACAATGACCCTTCCTTCTTATAGCTTCTTTGATATCCTGTAGAAAACTGATGCAGGCTCAGAGGCCATCCAGCGGTACCACATGGCCCAGTAGGATGCCCCGGCATAGAATCAACGGCACAGGAAGCCTTATTATTTCTCCTATATTTGCATGGAAAATTCTCCAAAAAGCACCACAAACAGGGCTAAACGGGCAGGGTCAGTGACTCGCATTAGCCGAGGTGACGCCTAACAGACAGCTAGCACCTGTGACTGCACCCACCTGTCACTCAAAGGGCCTCAGTCTGTATTGATGCATAATTCTGAGTCTATAATACAAAAGTACAATTGTGTGTAACGGAGTTTGAAAACATGTTTATTGATGCTGTAAAGTTGGGTGTTTAAACATGGGGGTCTATCGTGATTTACTCGCAGGTGGCAGTTTTTGGCAAATCAGTAATATATTACTTTATTAGAAATTGTTCAGCCTCGCAGGTTGCCGCTTGGTCATATCATGAACCTGCAACAAGTCTGTACAATGAGTCCTCATCTGATCTTTGCATAATGACAACTGTGCTGTGAAAACACCTCCCGAAGCATTGATGCCTGTTCTTGTGACTGCAAAATTCTAAATGCACAGTTCATAAAAAAAATAACATATTCATCCCATACTGTTTATGATCCATCAACCTTGCTCAGAGAAGAGTTAATGCTGCATAAAGGGCGAGCACGAGGAGAGAGAAAGGGTGGGGAACATGGTCGACTTTCTCCCCAGCTTTCCATCAATCATATAATAGTAGGCCATTAGGCGAGGCGGCAAGCCACAACCAAAAGCTGTCAGCTTCCATAAATGCTATCAACACAACTCATGCAAGATAAACAACAAAGAGAGAGGCAACGGAGAAGACAGAGCAAAGACAGCTAGACAGGGTCTTGATGGCTAAGCTGGATGGAAAGTGGTCATCTAGAGATAAAGCCTCTATGAATGTGTATGCCACTGTGATGTAACATGAAGATCATGTTCCTTATCTCAAGGGTTCCTTTTGACTGACTTTCAAGTTTGGCGTGTATGTCAATAAACAGATGGCTCTTGTCTGTGGATGCATCCTGGCTGACAGAAACCATGCAGTCCAGCTGCAGGTTGTGGGTTTACTTAGACAGACAGAACTGCTGTTTAGGTTGAAACCACCTCACTGTTTGAGTTGAACTCACTGAAACAAGGAACCGCAGCATTTTAAATCTCGAGGTATGGCTCTTTAGCTAACCTAAATCATTTACAGGCCTATGGCAAGTCTTTATTAGCTTCCTAATGTATCACCTCAAGTGCTCATTTGAAACATCAAAATGAACTTTCATGAATGAAAACACACTGTGAAAGGGTTAAAGTTCAAAGACTCAAACATGGAATACTCCACATACTGAATGGAATACGTGGAGTACATGGAATACTTTGGCAATCCCTGCTTTATTGTCTATTTTATTCTAAATGGGATCATAATTTAGAAAACGAACGTCAATAAGACTAGAACGATTGATACCGTGACCTCATGTTTATAATGTTTACTGAGGTAATAAATCAAGAGCAAAGTAAGGTCAATATCTCACAGGCTTCACACTTCTTTTTGTAACCAAGGGAGTCGCCCAACTTGCTGGCCATTGGAAAAATTGCAAGTTTAAGGAATTTCCAGGTTGGCTTTATTGTTCAGAAAAGGAGGTTGCAGCCTGCCAAACCCCCAGGACAGCTCCGTCCAGCTTCAATCTCAGCAAAGGTTTAATTAGCCAATTAAAACGACAACGTTTGCGGGGGTATGTAGGGTCTAGATAGAAAAATCAGAGATGTAAATAGTACAATCAATGATGGCTGGATTCCATTTAGCTGCTTCAGTTTTGGTATTGTGCATGCTGGATCCAGGTGGCAATGTTAAAGTGAAGTCAATGCGGAAATGTCTTAAAACGTATCTGTCCATCAGGGGGCGACTCCTCCGGTTGCAAAAAGAAGTCTGATTGTATAGAAGTCTATGCGCAAACATGAGTTTATGTTCTCAATCTCTAGTTTCCAGTCTTCTCCAATACAGCATGATGTTCATTTAGTAAATTATGGTCCCATTTAGAGTAATATAGACCATAAAGCGGAGCAGGTTTTAGGGCGGGCTTACTGTGATTGACAGGTCGCTGCTGCTGCTGCCAGAGCCGTACACAGTGTCTCTGCGTCACTCCTCCGCATTCCAAATACGGTAACTTTTATTCACTGGTTGCAAAAAGTCAAGATGGCACAGCCATAATCCAAGATGGCGGCTTCATAATGGCAGTCCGCAAACCAATGGGTGACGTCACCAGGACTACGTTCACTTCTTATATACAGTCTATGGCTGGATCACTGCCACACTACCACAGCTTACTGGGGCCCTTCAATAGAACTGAGACATCATTAACCTTATTAGTAACACCTGTGCTTTTCCTAATACAGCAGAGTCATAGCCTCAGCTTTGAAAAAGACCTGTGTTCACTTTTAGGCCAAACATTATCAAACCAAACAGGATTCAAAATGTCTTGACTAGTCTTGTCTTAATCCTCGGGCTTCATAGAGCAAATGAATGTAACGCCATTCTAAAGCAAAAAGTAAAAGTAGTAATTTTGGCATTTAAGTACAATTCATATGCTGATAGTCAGTGCCACGGATAATAGTTGCTGCACTAGAAAGAAAAAAAAAGATAATAGAGCTGAAGTTAACACATGGCTCAAAACCAAACTAATGATGCCCTCTCACCAGCACAGTCCTGGGTATTATCAAAAACCTTGAGTGCATTTTTTCCAGAGAGTGCGTGGTTAACATCTCAGTCCACCATAATAACTCTATTCACTTCCAGTCATGTTTAAAAGGAAAGGATAAAGACTGAGTAATTCACCCTCATGAATGAAGCAGCCGTCTGGGTTATTGTTGGAATGCTACCAAGCCAATAACATGCTCCCCAACAGTCGTAAACCAGAATACAACTACTGTGAGAGGAGGTACGTTCACGGTCACAAGTCCATAATGCTCTCCGAGTGAAGAACCTCTCCCCTAATCACTTTTTTTTTTTTTTTCTTCAGAACCCTCCTTTTAGCGAGTGCTTGCTTTATCTCATTCATTACACAATCCATTCACAATTCATTTCATTCATCTGCCTGTTAGCTCGTCAGGATAATGTAAAGCTACACTCTCAGTCTCTCTCCTGCCCCGCTGGGCATTCTGCCTCTTACTTGCACATATGGATGCAGAAGGGAGAGTACGAGAGAGAAAATATCAAAATTAATTACGTTCAAAAATAACCAAACTCAAACCAAGCATGCAGCTATTATGACCTGAGGGAAGCTACATATTATGTTTAGACCCATCAGGCTTCAGCTGTGAGAAAAGCCTCTCCGCCCGTGCATTATTTCTGTCTCTAGAGCCAGTGTGACTCTAATGTTGTAAAAAAAGTGAAAACTCCAAACTGCCCATGTAGGAAATAAGGTAATGCTCAGTGACTTACCCATAAAGTCATTGCTTTTCACCTTTTCCCTTGCCCCTGTTTATTGTAGCCTTTTTTTTTTTTTTTTTACTTAAGTCTGATAATACTGCACACACATGATATCATGGAGTTTTGATAGCAAATTACAGAATTGATCGGGAGCTCAGCGGGCAATTATCAGTATAAGACCCACGCTGCACAGCATATCAATGAGCCCAGCCAAAGAAAGGCAAAGAAATCCTGTTCCTGCGACACCTTGCTGATGCTCTATACTGAGAAGCTGTTTTAATGTCAGTACCCGGGACATTTCTAGATCACCATTGTATTAGATTTCCCCCACTGATCAGAGGAAACAGATTTCTGACCATTCACAAAGGCATGATAAAAACCTGCAGTATAACGGATCATTTCCTCTCCTATATCTCACCCCCCCCTCTCTCTCTCTCTCTCTCTCTCTCTCTCTCTCTCTCTTTCTGTCTCTCTCTCTCCCCCCCTGCTATTGTCTTTAGCTCTCCCATGGTACTCTCTCCCAGGTACGACAGACCGAAAACCAATGTTGAAGCAGACATAACCGCCGACATTATTGCCGTGCCGGTCCCTCCAACGAGGAGACGACAACAATGAGGCTATTCAGTAACCTTGCTGGGAAGTTGGTAGCCGCTGCTTGTTGATAGGCAACTCTCTCTTTCTCTTTCCCTTGCCGCCTGTCGACTTGGAAAAGGCAATTAATATTCCATTGCCTAGTAGAGGCTTTCGTTTTAGGCTGATCACGTGGCGCATGCTGGCTGCCACCTTCCCATTCTTAGAAGTCCGATAATTACCTATTTAGATGTTGCTGAGGAGATTTGTGTGTGTGTGTGTGTGTGTGTGTGTGTGTGTGTGTGTGTGTGTGTGTGCGTGTGTGTGCGTGTGTGTGTGTTCCTGCCTGCGCGTGTGTTGGCCTGCTGCCACTGCTTGTGAAAAGAAGCACCATGAAGTGGATCTGTCACTATGAGTTAGAGACTAAGGATGGCTAGCCACCAAGGGAGAAAAAAAAAAAAAAGCACAAGACACTTAACTGAACCATCAAAGCCTCAGAAACAGATTGCGTATATTAATGCTCTGCAAAAAGACTCACACTCTGACACTGTTTTTTTTTTTTTCTAATGTCATGGTGGCTGTTTTTGAGGTTCTCCATACAGCATCCCACAAATTTCATTAGTGTCTTGGTAATAACGGGGGATTTAATCGTAAGCTGTCATATTCCTGCGGTTAATGGGCTCCACGTGGAAGCTGCTGAGGTGAAGGGCTTTCTGAAAGGTCATCTGACTCACCACTGCTGCTTACCCCCTTCAGCTCTACCTACCCACACCTCTTAAATCTCAATCATGGATGGGAAGCGTGGCCATTCATTAGCTCGGTATCCAGCGGCTGTCTCTTTCATCTCACCCCTAAAATGCCCAACACCACGCAACTGCCGCCCGTTTTTTTTCTCCGGTCCTCCTTCCCCTTGCTGAGCAGAAACACTTTCCGTGGATCCATGGAAGTAAAAGGGTCAAACTGCTGGGAAACTGCAATTGAACCCCTCCAGCTCACACAAACACTCACTCCGACCTCCCCCTTCTCTCCCCCGCTGCCTCCATATCACCCTCCTCCATGTTGAAACCATCACGATCTTTCAACGTCTCCCGGCTCTCCTCCTGTCTCTGTTTTTTTTTTTTTTCCTTCTCTATTTCTTTCTCCTCTTCTGCCAATCAGTGGAGCGTTTCTCTCAGAGCTACTTGTGGCAGGAAAGAGTGACAGCGAGCTGGATTGTGTGAGCATGCTTGTGTGTGGGGGCATGCGCATATAGGCAACAAAGCCTTGCACTAAGCTGAGGGCGGCTCCAAGGCCCCCCCCCCCCCCCCCCCCCCCCCTCCTGAGGCAGAGCTGAGATTGAGTTCATTATTCAGTAGCAGTGGGTTCCAGCTGTGGGAGGAGAGAGATGGCGAGCTGCTCTGTCTGTGTTGTGGCTCCTCCAACCCTGCCGTCCACTGGGAATCAGCGTAAAATATTGCAAAGGAGACTTTTACTGTCGCACACAATGGACCGATAGCATTTGGGCGTTTTTTTTTTTGCCTAATAATGAAGGCTGGCTCTTTGTTTACTGCGGGGAGGTTTTGTTTTTGGAGCATTAGATCGCACTATGTTTGCATTTCATTTGTCCTTTTTGGCGGTAATTGCATCGGTTCAATGTAGTATAGAGAATTTAGTGCCCCCAACGTGAATATGATGTACACAAGCAGCAGCACTTAACCAGAATCCTTATGTATCCCTAGATGGCAGTAGTAAGTCAGTGCACTGCCGCCACAGAGAAGAGTGTGCCTTTGAACGTTTTTGTGAGCATGTGTCTGCTTGTTTGTTTTCCCTTGAGGTTGATAAAGTGTGTTGGTATAATTTCAAAAATAAATTTAAAAAGCAAGTAATGATAGAAGAAAAGAGATATAGTCATTTCAAAACATTCTTGGTGCCATGCTGTTCCTCACTTACAGGACCAGGGCTTCTCCTTCACTCATGAATAAATAGAGATTGCGGAAGCTTTTTTTTTTTTTTCCAGTTTTCACACAAAGGCAATTAACTTGAAATTGGTTTGTTGAAATTGCTCGTCAAACAGCTTAGTACAAGCGCAGGAGATGGCATCATAGCTACTCTGTATTCGTGTGAATTAAATGCACAGTGTTCATTTCCTCTCAAATGTGCATGCAATTGCATCGAGGAACCAGCATTGTCAACTCTTGCACGACGACATATGTTTGTTTACACCGACACTGCCGCTGACGACTTCAGTGGGATACAAACGAGTAACATCTAGCCCAAAAAACGAAACAAACGGCCATATTTAGTACAAAAAACACGCCGCTGTTTTAGTTACGGCCAACCGATGTGTGAGTGAAGACTCATGAATCAGTTTGATGGCAATACAACCGGCTGAATCACACACACACGCCAAACAGCTCTACCCTCACATTATCCTGACAGGGTGCAACAAAGGTGCAGTTTACGTTCGCCTTTTTAAAAAAAATAAAAAATAAATAAAATGCAAGTCATTTTCAGCATGATGAGAGTGCAGTGATTCATGCAGCAAATGGCCTGTCATCCCACCGCTTGATTAACAAGCTCAGAGACCCTGGGGGACGCTAGAGGATCCACATCACTCCGCGGCCCTGACGGAGCAGCACTCACCCTCCGCAACAAGACGGAACCAACCTCCATTCAGAGCATTTCCTACTAATTACTGTCAAAAGAAACAAAACACATGTCAGACAAGATTTGCCGGCCGATCCTTGCTTATTCCTCACTTTATAACATTGCTTTTGATTTCCGAGGGGAATCTTTAAGTAACGCAGCCAGGAAGAATGATGAGTCTTACAGTAAAAAGCGGAGGCAAAAGACCACAGTGCAAAGCTATCAGCCTGATAATGAGCCTGCGACTATGACAGGGTCAAACAGGTTCAATAGCTGCTGCTCATTTTTTATTTTATTTTATTTTTTTCAAATAGGAGGACGCCGTCATCATCGGAAGCAGGAGTAGCTAAGCGCTGCCGAACGCCGATCGCTGGCATGGTGATCACTCATGTTAGTCCGTGAGAGGACCTCCAAGGGCACGGTGCTAGAAAATGACCCACAGAGCGTCACTCCACACAGATGTATGACCCCGGGCTCACGAGGGGTGTTCATTGTATAAGAGTGTGTACTCATGACAGGTGGACAGGCCCCATCCAGTCCTGTATGTCAGGACCTGTACTGCAAGTGAGTGACACGCAATGCATGAGTGGCTATTAGCCTGCCCTCGATGCCGTTCAGTGGTACGACTGCCGCTAGCTCTTGATTCCCTCTGACACATCTGCACTGAAGCCAAACCCACTGGACCACATTGAGCATTACCCCTATTGACAGGTGCATGCCTCCTTTGTGCATGGCAACACTCACCAAAAAGGGAGTTAAATGCGAGCTGATGTGATTGTGTATTGGTGGATGACTTTTGTTAAAATGAAGGTGAAAGGTGAAAAGAAGAGGCAGATAAGTACACCACTTCCATAGATAACACAGCTCTAGTGACTCATTCAGAACATAAGTAGAACACTTCATAATGGCCTGAAATAAGTTGACGCGGTACAATCAAAGTGTGGTCACTGTGATTGCAGAGGTAAAATTCAGTCTGCTCTCAGCATTCAAGAAAAAAAAAATATAAAAGAAATCTTCATGAACTTATTCTTTTTTTTTTTTTTTTTTTTTTGCAAAAGCAGAAAACAGAAAAATCCTGGCAGCAAGAAATAGCAGAGATGTGATATGTCCTTGAAAACACGGACTACCTCATTCTTTGTGACAACTCAATAATAAAACACGACAGATCGTTCCGCATGAAAGTTAGGCGTGTTGCCATCTCATCTGAGATACATTTCTTTGTCACCGTAAACAATGTTTCGCTTAATGAATTTATGACGGTGTGACAGGACATGGCTGCTTATTTTTGAGTAGCACTAATAGCGTGGTTCGTCAGCGGGTAATGAATATGCATTTTTCTACAGTAATGTAGCGTTTAGTTTCTACATGCCATTAGGTCAAGATAGTTATCAACAGGAACGATCCTGAGTGACTTCATTTGTCTTCAACTATTTGTAAAAGATCTATTTCTCATCGCTAAAAGCACAACAGGAAATGTAGAAAGTTAATGAAGATAACAACCTTCTAACCGTGGGCAGCCTGCTGTATGGGCAGTCTTCACAGGCTGCACATTTCCTTACCTTTTACTTCGGATACACTCGAGCAGTTCAGGAGACAGCACAGAGATTAGATGTGCTACAATTCATTGGTGCAAACACTGATGTTGAAAACAACACTGACCCATGGACCATACAGGTCATATTTTTGCAGACATAATTTCTGACAGATAGGAAAACCCTGAACCTCCTCTAACCAAAAACACACTGCATGCGTTCTGAAGCTCTTACAATGATTCAAATACTTGAAAAGCAGATTTCCCGTGTTGCCTCATGCCTGCCAGCGTGGTCCCTAACAATGATCAAGACCTTCAGAACAGCTCAGCGGACCTTGAGGAGAGATTGTTTGGTCAACTTCCGTTTCCTTGGCCATGAATTCATGTGGAAACTCATGTGGAAACTCGAGACTTGTTAGAAATGGCTCATTGCAGTTGGAAGTCATGAATACCTTAAGCTGGTATAATAAACACTACAGGGAGCACAACACCACCAGTGGTCAAAAGCTCTTATGAAATAGCTTATAGGTGAGTAAGCTGACTTTTAGATTGAAGTAAATGTCAATGATTTGTTACTATTACTGTTTCTATTTGCATGAAACATCCAATACAGTTGGCTGAAGTACTGTTGGCTAAGGCACCGGGGGCCAGCTAGACCTGCTGGGGGTCTAGCCGGCAGCATTGGGTCTAACCTCTGTAACAACAGCAACAGAAAGTTTGCTGATCCGGCGAGGAGTCAAGGTGGTTTGGAATCAGACAGCAGCGCTGGGGTTTGGAGTTGCTGCTGCTAACCACTAACTGAAAGTCTGTCTCCGGAACTGCTGCCCACTCTCCTGCCGGCAAAGTGCAATTATTCAAATGAAACTATACAAATTCAAATGATGTTGTGCCATTCATTTGTTCATTCAAGTTGAGCAATTCAAATTCAAATCATTTTCTAGTGACAAATATTTCTGCTGATGAACAGCTTACTAACCTTAACATCAAGCCTTAGTCTCACTAAAATACCATCTAGTCCAACAGACCCAAAATAGATTTGACCTTCTTAAAAGATTCAATTATTCAATACTTTGGACTGTCAAAAACTCTTAATTCAACTCTGCGATCATTTTCGTGCGTGTGTATTGGAGACGGCTTCTTTCAGCCAGAGTTGGTGACTTTCGACTTTTCCTTTTGTAAGACTCTGGTGAGTCATTTTCACTTAAACCTATATCACAAATGTTCTCTTTGATATTTCTCAACATGTGTGAGCATTAGCAATTACGTACTCATACATTTTCATCATTAACCTGTCACTAGCTCAACATGTCTCTGTTGAATTTCACTGCAACGGTACACCAACGAGACGTTTATCTCAGTAGCCCACATGTTTTTTCTTGCTGAGCTTCTGTTGTTTCCCCCTGTCAAAAAATAACCACCTTACAAAGGTAGCAGCAACACAAAAAGCCTGTTTTTGCTGAGTTTTCATGGCAGCGCAAGGCCAAGGACTACATGAACTGCTGGTGCATTACAGGCCAAAGCACTGTTGACCACAGCATCTCACATGGTCTTAAATTATTGTCATGTAGTAATGTGTTCCTGCTTTTGTTTCAGATCAATGCTAAATGATACCAGATTGCAAATGTTCTCTGTGTGGTCTAGTGGGTGACGGTTTGGGGTGTCCTTGACTGTTAACCGGTCCCACAGCTCAGCATAGTTATATTTTTTAACACTTTCTTAAAATATATATAGGGTACAAGCTAGTTCTGTAGGATAGAAGTATCCAGACTACTGAACTCAGTGCTGAGAGCCGAGACTACTCATGTCTCATCCTTCATTCTCTGACTTTTCCTTCTTTTATGAGGACCCCCTCCTCCGAACCACCTCAGACTGACACCCACTGCACTGACTGCACAGCTAACCAATAGGATATGATGAATTTCAGACGAGCTGCGCCACCTTGACGGCATTTAATCATTGAGAAAAGAAAGGAAACGTACTCATTCCTTATCCTCCTACACTCCCACCCCGCCTTCCCTCTGTGTCCCTGAGCCTCTGACTCCAATTTCCCTGCCGTCTCCGGTGCGTCTGTTCGCTGCTTAGAGCGGCAGTGTGCATGTGTCGCGGAGCGGAGGGAGCGCTGCACTGTTCTGCGCACCGGTTCCGCTGGACATCACCGAGTAACGGCGCTCGACAACCCGGGTGGTGGTGGAGGGGGAGACTGGACCCGGACCGGGAGCAGGAGCAGGACCGGGAGCATCACCGTGGCTCTTTATATAGCCCGCTCTCCGAAAACATGTCCGAGTTTTTTCTACTCGTCTTTCTAGCCCTGTTCTCGGGATTATTTCCGTGCGCCGAGCCCTCGGCAGTGTCGGGCGAGGAGAGAGGTAAGAAAGAACCGGGCCGTCGGGGATGCGCAGTCCGATGAAACTTGGCCACACGGGCCGTCTTAGTGCGGTCTGGTTTTGTTACGGGCGCCAAATGTTGTGCAGCTGCTGGATATAAAATTGTGTTTCAAAGCCACAATTCATGAATGATAAAGAGTTGATCATCTGAAATTGCTAGTTCTTCTTTTTTTCTTTTTTTTTTTTTTGCCTAGTGTTGGCTGCTGCACTGGAAGTCTGCATTTCCTATTGTCATCCAGGATGTTAAAATGTTGTACTGTAATGCGTGTCAGCTGATAAACCACAAATAACGCGTTATCACCTGTTATTGTAACGGATTGAACTTGCCCTGCACATTCAGCAGAGCTTTCGCATTTCCGCGTCTTCAGGAACCTTCTTGAGGTTGAATAGATTCGGACTGCAGGCGCGTGGCAGCGGTACATCCTCCGGTGCAGCAGGTGAAAATACCCCCGTGCCAAAGTGTGTTTTGTCTCTCCCCGAGCCGTAGCTTGTATCTCTGCCGATCATCACGACATCGGATGGATGGAGACGCAGTTGATGGGACTAGTGCTGCACGCTCAACTCTAGATATGCAGCGCATATCACTGTGCTGTAGTGATGTGGGAAACTCATTTTTGAGCAACACATTGACTGTGTTGAATTTGAATTGTGTCACGATATCACTGTGACAGAATGGCTGTCATTCAAAATGACAGAAACATGCTGAGGGCTTGTCTCACAGGGTTACCATAATGAGCAGTCTTCCTCTTGGTGTCAAATGGGATGCATGGACCAACTCACGTCACCTATTACGCTGTTTTATTTGCAGAACAGGGTTCAAGCACATCTTCGGTTTGTGTAATCTATTTATTTTATTTGTTTATTTATTTTGCAGGGACAATGCACACCAATCTACATCCTCCACATTCACAGAAGGCTGCTGGTTGAAAGTATCAGGAAGTTTTATAACCGTGTGGATCCACGAAAGATGAAAAAGTACTTAATTATGATGGTTTCGTGCTTAAATAGTCTTATCATTATGCTTATACTTTCACTTATTTTGCATTGGCTTTTCATTTTTCACCGGGTTGCCATTCGAGTTTAGACATGCTGAAT
Organism: Cebidichthys violaceus; assembly: GCF_023349555.1. Lineage (NCBI taxonomy): Eukaryota > Metazoa > Chordata > Actinopteri > Perciformes > Stichaeidae > Cebidichthys > Cebidichthys violaceus. The sequence continues at coordinate 4,923,842 of NW_027176274.1, read as the reverse complement.
TATGGGCACTGGTCATACTGTGCCCACTGTATAGTGTCGGAACAATAGCAGTTACATGAAGCAATAATAAAACAAACCATAGCGAAACATAGTTTAGCCATTGATTGCTGGCCTCGAGGCCACAGTTCCCTCACTTCTTCGTTCTCCAGCATAGCAATGACCTGCTTGGCTGTTTGTCAGACCACCGCAAATGTCACCAAATGTCTCCCCCCCCCCCCCCCACCAACACAGCGTGGAAAACAGGGACTTGGAGTCTGCCTGGCAATCACAGTAGGCAAGAAAAACCCTGTTTACCTCTCTCTGTGCATGAAATGAAAAGCTGGATTTGTCTCCTGAAGTCCCTGAACGACGCCTTTGCTCTGAGAGGGGGGGGGGGGGGAGAAAACACCCACCTGAATTTTTTAAAGATTGTTGAAGTTTGTGTTTGTCAGCACTGCAGCACTGAGCTTTATTAATGTAGCTTGACTCAAAGTAAAGACTTGCGTGTCAATTGGATTGTCTCCTCTGGGCTGGTATGAGGATATCTAGACTGAGAACAGTTAAGCTGAGATATATTCAGACACACAGACGCAGATAACTGAGTATATGGCCGGGACCTGCATCTTTGTCTGTAAGCTCTTGCCGTCCTGCTCCCCTGTATTTGCATCGAGAATAAATGAAAGCTCTCGTAGCTGTGTCTAAATGGACACTAATGATAATAGCATTTCTTATTTCTTCCAACACCAAAGCTGGTTGTTAGCCTAATTAGTCCAAAATTAATTTGCTTTGTGGTAGCAGCGTTGTTACATTGAATGCCAAGTAGTGAGCCCGTGGTTTTCTCTGTGTGAATTTGAGGCCTTTTCTGGCAATATCTCTTCAAAATTCCTCCAGTGTGTCCCACTCCTAATCACTTGTGTCCATCTAACATTGAGCAGGCTGACCTGGCCAGGCCGGCATGGCAGCACGCCGCTGATCTAATACAAAGACAGGCTTGAGAAGTTAACGCACAACTGGCTGTTTATTGTATATATATATTCATAAAAATAAAAAAACGAAATACCTTTGATCTAAGTGACCTCAGCGCCAGATAAGCATCACCTAGCTCAAACGGCTCAAGGTTGTTTGAAATGTATACCCCGTTTAAAAGATGATAGTGGAAGACACAGATTGGTCCCTTCACTTATGTAAGGAAGGCCGCCTTTGGAAGCTAAGTAAGTGAGATAGTGAGATAGTATCACACACGTGTGTGTGTGTGTGTGTGCGCAAAGGCCAGCACACAATCTAGATGATGGAGAGGTGTCTATATGCAGTATGTTAATAAAGTCTCCAAGTTTAAACCCCTTATTTTAGCTTCTTTCACATTTTCAAAAATAGTCACCACTTGTTTAGGATAGTATTTTTAAATTCATATTTTGACGTAAGAGAGTACATTTTGGCAACATGTAAGATATGGACTTCATCAAAGCGGCATTTAAGGATCGTAGCATATGTAGCACGAAGGATAATGTGCTTTATTATAATCTATCCGAGAAGTGTAGATCTTAATGTGCTCTGCTTTTTTGTTCATTGTGTTACCTTGATGATCTTGAATATTATTTTCCTTTTCTGTAGTATTGTCCTGTTATTTGACAGCTGACCATGTTAGATTGTTGGGTGGTCAACACCTTTAAAGATAGTCAGGCACAGGCCTGTGCTGTACGGTAGTAACACACCTGCCTACCTCCTTGACATGTTGATAGTGTCTTTGGTTCTGGTTCAACACTGTGTGGGTCTGCGTTGGAGCAGAAATGGTGCTCTGCTTGTATTGTTGTGTGTTTGTGGTTCTGACTTGCTGGCAGCTTTGCTCTTGAGTACTTTGTTGGTGACCCTGACTACAAAGGTTGCGTGGTACACTACACCATGAGCTGATGTAATGGATTTGATTCATCATCATCCACAGACTGCAGACTTTACGTTAACAAGCGAGATACCGTTAGGATTGCAAGACTTCAGTTCAGCAAAGCGAGTGTCTGCGCTGTACTGGGTTTCCTTTACAACAAAGACAAAGTTGATCTCCCTATTGTCATCGTATAATTCACACTGTGTAGAGCAGGATGCTTTAGTCTGTGCTGCTTCGATTTTGATCATTCTTTTTTTTTTTTTTTTTTAAATATGTCTCTTGTGAGTCCTCTAACCTTATGGAAGAGCATCACTGTACCGCTTAAAGTCAGCCAGATAGTTGGGGGAAAAAAAAGCCTCAGGATGAACTTTTGGCTGCAGCCTTCTTCTTCTGTGGTGTGTACAACGTTTTAGCACTGACGACTACGCCATAGCTAGAAGATGGAGTCTTGATTCCATCAACAGATCCTCGCTTTCATGCCTTGACAGCTGTCATTTATATTTTCAAATTCTTATTTAAAAAGGAAAGCTACATGGTATAAGCTTGATATTTTTATGTACCACACTATATGGTCAAAATTAAATAATTGATCTAATATGTAATCTTATTTTAAACACCCCCCAAAAAAAAGATCCACTAGATGACAGGAGGGTACTTCACAACCACAACTTGAGTTTCCACGAGTTTACGAGGTACACCTGAATGCAACACGATGTCCCTGTCGGCGCCCACATGCTTTACCGTACAAAGCTATGTAGACGCACAATCAATTTTAAGTGCGGTCTCTAAATCTTCTGCAGCCCACAAACTGTAGTTTTCTGTCAAGTTGTTTACATACCTCCTGGGTGAAGGTAAATGTTGCCTCACTTATGACTGACAGGAGGATTGTTTCTCCGTCATCTCTGGGTCCGGCAGTGGCAATTGTGTCTCGAAAAGTGCAGCTGCAGGCTACCGGTAAGCTGTTGTCTTAGAAGGAGGTGGGTTTTTTTTCCCCTCATAGACGCACACAAGTAGAAGAAAAAGTACTGTGAGAATCACCGATCCTGCATTTTACTTCAAATTCAAGAGCACATTTCTACAGATTTTTGATTCCAGAATCAAAATTGTGACACCCCTATTCAGTCCTTACTGTTTAAGAGTTAAAACCTGTCCTAACTCCACTGACTCACTGTGTATTCAAAGCCAGAGTGTTGGTGTTAGCAAGGGGCACCATGCCACGATCCGGGGATTTGGGCATTAATAATCTCTGACATCTGCACAATGACTATCTATAACTCTGCTTCCTTAGTGCTGCTGAGTTAAATAAATGTTCACTCTACTTAATGTCACCATTGTATCCATACTCATTTAATAGATAGCTTGGAAGCAGGAAATTGGTCACTAAATTGCAGTGGGACATGATAGATTGCAACCAAATGGAGATTATGTAAATCACTTGTCTTTGGCAACACTAAACCAAAAAATGCATACTGTTCTTGACGATCCTGAGGCCTTTCTGTGACATTCAGCCTACACTGAGTGGGTGTTATATAAGGATCAGGATATCGTCTTTATAAGACGGTTGACCTTCAAAGGTTGGACTGATTTCTGTTTTCATAGCTGTTTCATGTCTTTTTTTCTGGAAAGTATTAACACAAAATGAGCCCGCCAGCTGCAGGGCCTCCATTTGCAGCTCGATTTTCTGTCCGCATCCTGTTCTGAAAGTGTCCACCTCAACAATAGGTGCTCCTCGGGACGGAAGGTGGCTCGTAGTCACCCGGCTATGCTGTCTTCACCCAGTGATTGGAGAAACCGCATGTAGATTCCAGTCAAAGCCGGTTTGGAAAGAGTAAACAGAGTGAACCCTGAGGAGGGAAGGTTCGGTCTGAGAGGGAGGTGATGTCAACACGGCGGAGGAAAACTTGTGGAGTGGGCACTGAATGGTGTTGTTGGCATTCACGTCCCGTTTTCTGCACTTCAAGTGCTTGTTATTGACTATTGCTCTACAAGTTTGTCTTGTCTGGAAAACCAGACGAGTTGTCAGAGCAGCCTGTCAGCTGGTAACATGTTGAAAAGGTCAGCTTCAGTTTGTACATGAGCAGACTAAGCGCTTTCATCAAACCTCAATGTTTAGTTTTCTTTCCCAAGAAGTACTTCAAACATCATACTAGTCATCCCTGGTGATCTGAGGTTTCTGTGAGCCAAGTGCTGAGGCAGCATTTCGGCAAGAATGCATTCAGTCTTTTACGCGCTGTGAAAAGACATTAGAACGGCCGATGCATCTATGTGGTGATGTCAGCTAAGTGTTGCTGTCACTGAGCTCTTACATCTATCTCAGGGCAGAGGTGAAGCATGGCCTCAAGCTACAGGAGGGAGCAGTGACCGGCCCCCACCCGTTTCATTATGGTATGCAGTGTGGCGGTGGAGCTGGGCTGTCTCCTGTAGAACAAAGTTATTGACTGGAGCCATTCGATTTTGATAGTGTCACCTTTTTAATATCACCTCTCACAGTTCTAATGGGTTACAATTGAATTCGTAATGCATTGGCTCGGGCTGTGAAAGCCATCGGCTGTAAATTGACTCGTGGCATTGATTACCAATAGCAGGATGAGTTACATTTTTGACCCACGTGATTGATTTGTGTTGATGTTCCGGCCAGACCTAATTATGTGGGTGGCATGGGGTTTCGTATTATATTTTTTTTTCCAAAATGTTACATAATTTAAAATGCTAAAAGTAATGAATCAATAAGTCTTTTCTTCAGAGTAGCCCCATCTTGCAGGAGTTGAATCCAATAGCAAAGCTCAGCTGTATACTGAAATGGCTGCATGATAAAAAAAAAAAAGTGTAGATAAATTATTAATGGAGGAAAGCATAACTGTTTTATTACTAAATATGCTAATGAAAATGGGGCTCATAAGGGCAGTGGCGGGATAAACCGCTCCCTTCACAAGTCGAGATGAGTATGAGGTTATTAGTGGGAGATGGATAAGATATAATGCATCATAAAATGAAATGTAAGGGTGATGTTATGTGCCTGATGAATGGGAGAAGAAAAACAAAAAATGATGCACAAGCAAGACCATCTGCTCAAACACAAATTCAAACTATGAAACAGTCTTTCACCGTGTCATTTCTATGGCGTAGAGGTGAGTGTCACCATGGACCGCCTGGAGAGTAAAGGTTAGTTAGTATGCAACTGGGTGTGAAAAGTAAGGCCTGAATTGAGCATATTCTAGGGAGGGAGGGGGGGGGGTGAAAGGGTGAGCCGCTAGCTGGATGGAGGCAGCACCCCGAAGAGATGGCCCTCGCATAATGGCGTGTGCTCTGCATGCATCGATGTCCGATGCGGCAGCAGTGGATCCTTGTAGATTGCTGCTCCCACCTTGTTCCTCCATTCTGTCTCGACTGGCCTCGAGGAACTGCAACTGTAGCCTTTGATTTGTTCATTTAACTTTTGACCAGTTGGCTAACATACGCACTGTTGGTGTACACTTCAAAAGTTCACCTAAATACTGCGGTGACGGGAGCTTTTCCCTGCAGAGGCTGCGTTGCCATGGGAAGAAGTCGTGTGGAGCACTGTTCAAATATATAAAGAGAGGGAGCAGGAGCATTAACCTCACCTTCTTTTTTCTTTTTTTTTAACTGGCTATTCTTCACTGATGTCGGTCGTCTATCCTTTGATTGATAAGCAGACTGGTTGGCTTGCAGTAAGCTGACCTCAGTCATTTTGTTGGAGGTGCTTTTCCATTCTTCTGCACTTTATTGAAGTCTCCAGAAAGAAAGAAATATGCCACAGAACGTGTTATATTAGTGTTACGAGCTGTCAAAGTTAACACGATGAAACATACCGTTGATTAAAAGAGAGTTAAGGGGCTCTCCTTTTCCAAGAGGTGGTGAAAAAAAGTAGCCATCTCTTGTAGGAGCAGCTCAGCCTGCATGGAGAGTTTGCTCATTGTTGTTTGATGAAGCTGTTATATTTCTTGGCACACTCACATCCAAATATTAAATTGGCAATATGGAGATCCCCTGGTTAATGTATGAGGTTGTATGCACTGAGCCTATGGCCCAGCCCCAACAACAGGCATCTTGCTGATTAATACTTTAAGATTTGATTCATCACTTTGTGCGGGGAGAACATTTCCTTCGAGTGTCCATACAAGACGCAGCAGAATTTAATTTAGGTGAATAGTCTGGAGATGGATGCTCTGCTGTGTTGCAGCCCTACTTTGTGATTAAAGTTTCTGGCGTATAGATTTTAAAATGGTGAACGCTGGGACACACCTGACATCGTCGGCTGACCAGATCCAACGAGAGGCGGATGCTCCGACAAACTGGCCACTGCAGGCAGACCATGACCAATCTGCAGGTCAGAAGTGCCGGTGTCGGGCCCCGAGTGGCAACGGTGGTGGCCAGAGGACCAGAGGACCAGAGTGAGGGCTGCTGAGGCCTGGCTGGGGATTCTCTCTCTCCCAGCTGCCACCTGGCACAGACCGAAGGCTCAGAGCTCCATCATGCAGACTTGGCCCAGAAAACCAGAACAGGGGAGGGATTCATCCATCCCCCAACAAGCCTCGTTCAGCAGACAAACCTAAGGCCAGTTGGTGATGCTGCGCTGTGTCCTTCTTAAAAGAAAAATTGGCACACTTGAGTAATTAAGAAATATTGAGGCATCAAGGTGTTTCATTTTAATGTACTAATCCATAAATTTCCTGTGTGGATTCCAACATAAAAAAAATACTTATCCGGTAGCCGTTAGCTACAGACATGGAAGATATTTTCTCTTTTTCAGTCACTCTCACAAGCCATTGCCTTTTAAAGACCTGTAAAATATTTCAGCCATTACCCTGGAGATTAATACAGAGAACGTAATGATCTTTAGTAAAGATGCAGGGCAGTGTATGGTGTGCAGTGTTTACAAGAGGCATAGATCATTAAAGGTTTGTTGGTTAGGCTTGCCAAAGGCAAACCTTCTCTCACACAAACAGTATATATTGTAGAGTAGACCATGAACACACATGAAAACACATACACAAGCTAGGCTTTTCTAAAACGGAATGTGTGTGTGTGTGTGTGTGTGTGTGTGTGTGTGCCCTGTGTGTGTCATGGCTGGCTTCCCTGGCAGAGCTCACCGTAGCCAAGTCCAGTTAGATGGAGGATAGAAAGTGAAATCATTGGCATCATTTTCACGCCTGTGTGCAAAGCAACGAGTGGCTACATCAAATGTGCAGCCAGTTTATTGTCAACTGCTCTGGGGTGCTCTAAGAATATCTACCGGTCTGATTCTTTCAATTTCAAGTTGGAAGAGCAACAGCAAAAGTCTATGTCCAAGCCTGACGGTGCACTAAAAGAGTTTTTTTTGGGCCTAAAATATTTGTGAGATTGCCACTAAGGATGAATAATTTAATGCGCTTTCATGGCATAGTGCATGAATTGAAAATCAAAGATGAATCCGCACCGCTGCCCCTACTTACACCTGCATGCGGCAGACACACAATTCACTCTCAACAGCTGTGATACGGTTGGCCCACGAGGATTGAGTTCAGCCTTGTGGCAGCACTATCACTGAGTTACTTTGTGTTAAAATTAGATTGCCAAATACATCATCACCAGCTGTCATCAATCCGATTCAGAATTGTTCCCCAACATGCTTCCGAGCCGCTATTGATCTCCGCTCCCCACCACCGTCTCTCCTCTCTCCCCCCACCCCCCGCCTCTCGCACTGTGTTGGATTGGGAGTCCTATTAACTGCGTTCCCATCAATCACAGTTCACCCATGTTTGTTTGTAGTCTTTGATACGATTAGTGCAGCGCTCCAGCACTCATGCTACGTGGGTTTCTCCTGTTCCGTTTCTCTCGTCGGCTGATTTGAAATGCGTGCAGTTGCTCCCCTCTTGCTTCAGTGATTTGCCTCACTGCTCCGTAGCAGAGACCGCAGATTAAGCACTTGGGCCTCGAACATGTCTGCTGTCACAGGTATCTCTCACTGCTCGGTGCCTGATAAGGGCCACTTGTTCCTGAAACAGCCCTTCCCAAGAAGAAAACATCAGAGGAATAAAAAAATACAACCTCTTGACTTAGTGAGATTGCATATGTTTCTCTTAGGGAGTACATTCTTATGATTGCTTTTGTGGTCTTGGCCAAGTCAACAATTGAAGAATAGTGGCCACATCTTTTTTTTTTGTTGGAGAATGATTGGATGTTCTTGCTTATTTTTCCTTTTACATTTCTTACTCTTTCCATTAAATGCTGATTACGCCATCTTTTACATGCATACACTATGATTACTCATATTTCTAAGGCAAGATAACTATTTTGCTTCCATAACATGTCTTCTGCAATGTTAGTGGAAAGAAATATACACACAAAATACAAGTGTTCATTTGAATTCTTTGTCTATTTGCATTTCACCAGACAACAGTAATCAACTAGGGAAGTTACATGGTGATATATATACAGTGTATATATATATATATATATATACATACATATACACATTACCCTATTCTCCTGTAGCGTCTGGCAAAATGTATTGAATTTTACCTTTAAATGCCACTTTCTCAAAATGTATGAGCCAGAAATCTCCACTATCGTAGCACTTTCCAGTTTCATCTTATCTATATTCTGAAGTTTTTTTTACAGAGGGGTTTGCTCATATATCATTGATAGCTTGATTTATTTTTTTACAAAGTAAGCTACAAAAATCAGCTACAAAATGGAAACATTTAAGGTAGACTTCTATGGGGGAGTAGGTTTCAGCAGTGCCCATCTCCAGAACAAAAAATCCACCTGCTAAGTGACAAGCAGAGCTACGTAAAGAGCTCTGCTGCCCAGGAATATCCAAGCAAGCAGAAAGGCAGCAGAAACACTCTCCTCTGCAGTGCCTCCATTCAGGAACTATCTGATGCTGGTCTTGACACCGGAGAGATTATGGACGTAAGTGGCCTCCTCTCTCCAGAGCAATCGGCAACCAAAACTCAAGAGACCGGAGGAAGAGGAGCAACATCCTCTGCCACGCGAAACAACACACCTCCACCTAATGAAAAATGCAAGCCTAGTACAGGCAATGACATCCATATAATGCTAGCCTGCGATGAAGAAACACATGCTAGACGCTGGTGTTCTTGCAACCACCTCGGTACGTGTTAAATTCTGCTCTGGAAATATATGCAAATGAGCAAATATTTACTCGGATTATGCCTCATTTGCATATTTATACATGACATTTCAGAAAACTTGTAATACAAAAAAATAATTTCCTTAGGGTGTCTCCCCTTGAAGACATCATTCATTCCTATTTAATGCCAATTGAACACTTTTCTATGAGACTTCTAATTCTAATGTCGTTTCCTGAACATTCGGACATGACGCCTCTATGTGTTTATGAAAGGTATTAAGTTCATGGATAGTTAAAGCATTATAGCATTTGTTTGAAGATATTAAACTAGACCAGAGCTTTAAAAACGTTTACATATTTAATGCGTATCCTAGCTGCATATAGGAAGTCATGAATCAATAAATTACTATTCCAGAAATGTTTTTTATGAATCACAAATATTCCTCGTGAAGTATTTACTTATTATTTACCACTAGATCTGTGGCAAATTAAGAGTCATGCTCTCTGCCGTGAAAACTGACTCCATCACCACATGATGCCATTACTACCTGTGGTGCTTACTGCTTGGATTGTATATTAAGCTTTACATAATAACAATAAAGCACAGGTAACAGAAAGTTCAATAATCATTTTTGCATTACTGCTTTTTAATGGAATTGTATCAATAATCTGCCGATTTGATCCCCTCGTTTCTATAGCAGCATGCGCTAAGCGGAAGGCAGGGAAACATATGGAGATGTTAGCGGTCTGTCACAGCCTAACACACACTCTCATTCGCACTCTCATTCACACCTAAGGGCAATTTTGGACCTCCACTTCACCAGATTTGCATATACCGGGTCTTGGCAGGAAACCCGAACCACTTGAAAATATGAAAAGCATTCAAAGTTAACACAAAGGAGACTAGAGCCTTTCATTCTGCGAGATGACAGTGCCAGCCACTTAGCCCCGTAGCTCGCATTGAGAAATCAGTGTGAAATATTTTGAGTGCATTGACCTGAGTAAAGTCAGCGCTTGTGTAACAAATGTCTGCAGCCGTCTGTGTGTGTGTTTGTGTGCGTCACGCAGGCGCGCTCGAGTGGGCAGACGTGTGCGCGGAGACCGTATGTTTGCGGTGCGCAGCAGTAATTAGGTGTAAATGAAACTTCATGCGGTAGGAGGTGGCCAATCAATGGTAGAGAATGATCAAGTAAAGGTCAAACCGGGATAGTGCTCAACTATTGGAAACACATTAGCTCACAGACATGAGAAATGGCTTAAAATTTGGATTTAATACCCGAGGTGATTTAATAAAGTCCTGCTTGGTTATGAAAAGGAGTTTTTTTTTTTTTTTAAATTGGGGACACATGACTCTTCTTGTTTTATTAACAGTCACAGTTAAGCCTAAAAATTCATATAAATTAAACTACTTTTAATTTTGTAGCCGTGGAACAAACTGTACCCGACAATATTTGCATATTTTTGCAAGCATTTTCAAAAGGAAGTGATAATTATTACCATGGAAATTATCAACATAAAGTGTGACGGTCTTTCCTGCAAGAAACAAAATCCCTCAGCAACCGTCATGCCGAGTGCTGCTCTGTTCAAACAAAACACTTCTTTTCGTTGAAGCAATAACACGGGCGTAGAGTGACCGAACACAATTTCAACTTTGACTCGTTTTATGTAATCCAGTGCGTGCCGGCTGATTTGTGTTTAGCCGGGGCACTTGTGAGGTTAACACTGCGTGACCGATTGTCTGACATTATTGTCTCATCATACTTACACAGCACAGGCTTCTGTTATTGTTTTAATATGCTATCTCTCTCTCTCTCTCTCTCTCTCATGTTCTGCTCCTCTTTTCATCCCTGTTCAATGAATTAATAGCCTTCAGTGGATACAAATCAAAGGCATAATTCTAGGAAAGCACATTTTACAGTTTGGTGGGGCCAGCTGAGCAGACGGCAGCACAGACAGCACTAGTAACGGTATTTTAGGGTCGGAAGAAAGTGGCGAAAAAAGTGCCGGGGAAATGTTTAATCACTGTCAAGTGAAGAAAGCCAGCGCATCGCTCCATGCTCTGGTGACTTTCACATTGATGTGCATCACGCTTGCGCACTTGATCGAGGCAACAGATTGCTCGAGGGTTGTTTGGTGTCATAGGTGTTATTGCAGTGTTTGGGTGTTGTTTCATGTTGGTTTGCTTGTTTTTGAAGTAACAGTTTGAAATGCCCCATATTCATGTACAAACAGCAGTTGCTGTTGCAGTTCTTCCGTTTGAAAAAAAGTTTGATGTTTGATGAATCGTTGTCAGTTCTGATTGTTCAAGCCCTCGAAGCCAAAGACTGAGTCGCATACGTCCCAGCAGAGACGTCGCATCTGTTCTGATCATTTTGTCCTCGTTAACCGGGAAATGCCAATAGAGAAAATAGGGATCACTTAACCAAAAGCAAAGTGAGAAGCATCACAACTAGACACCAAAAGCTTGACAACATTGTGTCAGTTTCCTTTGTGGCTTTTGTGGTTTTTTGGTTTGTTCATTCTCACGTTGAAAGAAAAAGGCTCGACAGAGTCAGAAACACAGAAAAAAAGCTAACTAAGAAAAAAAGCTAACTAATCAAAAAGCAATCATAAACCTAAGTTAAATATCCTGGCATTTTACCAAATTAAGATTCAAGTCTGGGTTACCTTAGCATGTACATTAGGATTCACTTGAACATGGAAAGAAACAGGAGAAACCTTGAGTCAGAGCCACAGAGAGCCGTGGCTTTGTGCCAACTTGATGTGTGAACCTTGATCCCTGACGAGCTCATGAACCACACAGTTCAACACTCAGAGCCAGCTCATGTTGAAGTTAAAGGGCACACTTCTTTTTTTTTAATCCATTTTCAAGCAATATGTAGAGATTAATAAAACATTAAAACACAGGATTAATGTTCAACATATGTAACATGTAGGCTACAGCTGAGTTTGCAAACACACATCTTTCATGCCCTGAGCGACCTCCGCAACATGCATTATGCACAACTAAAACAGAACCATACAAAACTAAAGTAAGCATTGTTTATGATCGTAGTATTATGCTTACCATACTGCCTCTCAGACAGTTTATTAAATGATTCTACATAAGATCAGAACATGGTCAATGACCGTGGTTTTGTATCGTCACTATACGGTATTTACTGTAGATTATTTATAGATTTATTTATTTATTTATAGTGATGATGATGATGAGTAATCTAGTGATTGATTTCTCGATTAATCAATAAATGGATTGATCTATAAAATATCAGAAAATAGAGCAAAAGGCCCTTCACAATCTGCCGTAGCCCACGGTATTTTAACAGACGATTCAGTTTCCGATCACATACGACAGTGAAAAGCAGCCGAGCATCTTAATTGAGAACCTGGGACTACATGTTTGGCATTTTTGCTTGGAAAAAAAATGATTGATTGATTAGTTTCCTGATGATTTATTGATTGTTATAAATAAAGTGTATCCTTCTCATCAATACCTCAGGTTAGTAGCAGATATAAATCACAAACACCCCACATTTACATTTTGTATTTAATTCAGAGCAATAAATCCAAAAGCCTTGTCTAATGATGAAGTCGACTAATGTGACAAGAGTGTTGATTTAGGGGTGATTGTTGTTAAAGTGCCTCATCTCGTGGCTCATGGCTTTGGCTCAATCAAACATAGAGCAATTACATTTTGCCCCCCGTTATTAACCTCTGAGATCGTACAACAATCGAGATGGATCTGTCGTATGCGCATTAATGTCTTGAGACATTGTAATGACACTAATTGGCTATGTGACTCTTCCCTTAATCTCTCATGCAGAGGTAGAAAATACCTGACAAGTGGCGTATGACTGAGCGACCTCTCCGGAGATGCAGCTCACCAGAGCAGCCTATAAACTGTGTTGACAAGTGCGTCGTCTTGTCAGGAGTGTCTTTTCTGTGAGGCCCCTTAAAAAGGGACTACAGTACATAAGGAAAAAAAAAAAGTCTAAAAATAAACAGACTTGCAAGAAGAGCGTCTTCAAGGGTTGTCTTCATCAGTTGTGGCAAGCATGACATGTTCTCATTTTTAGATACTCTCTTTTTGACCTCGGTCTTGTTCATCTAACCAACATTTTCATGTCTGACTCAAATTTACCTCAGTGCTCTGATTCATCATTCGTAACAGTCGGTCACGACAAGGCACATCAGCTCCCCGAAGTCTTTGGTGTAGTCGCCGCCGAAATGAATTCTGGAGATATTTCCAGGCAGCCTGTGCTTGCATCTGTTTTTTTTCATATTTCTTTTATACATATTCTTTTTCCCGATTTCTCTGCCATCACTCCAAGCTCCCTGACAAAGTTATCAGAGGTCAGGCTCCAGCATCTGTCTGCCCACGACGCTCCTCACACGGGACATGCCGCTTATCTCCGTGGTTACAGTATCCCTAAGCAGGTCTCAGGGGAACGGCTGCCACAATTTAACTTGACAACAGCTCAATAGAGATTTTAAATTGTTAATTGTGGTGTCAAAAATGCAATATAGTGATTAATTATTGGCAGCAATACTAACCTTATTAAATGGATCGTGCATTAATCAGATGTGAAAGAACAACGTTAAAAGGTACAGTTTCATATTTTGGGAAATACACTCGTTTGCTTTTTTGCCAAGAGTTAGATGAGAAGGTCAATATCCGCCCGGTAAATATAAAGCTACAGCCGTGAGATGTCACTCCAGGAAGTTATTAGGCGCCAACAAGAAAAGGTTTTTCTATATTACTCTTTTTTTTTCACCTATTAACCAAGCAACCATTTTTATGGTTAGCTAAGATAACCATTTCCTGGCCCTAGCTTCGTATTTAACAGAAATGAGAGTTCAATCAGCAGAGACAAGTGAATGATTAGTAGTTAACATTTATTATGACAGATGATGCGTTAATGAGTTACACAGAAATTCTTTGGCGCTTGAACTCGACGAGGAGATTTGTGATCGAGTTGTGATCGCCCTGAGCGGCAACAATATAAATCCCCCCCGTGGAGTCCAGACACTGGTGGTGATGGTGGCTGATGAGGTTGATGAGGTTGATGAGGCTGATGAATCTGCGGAGATGGGGAGGTGGAGGGTTGCGCAACAGCAGCGTGAACTACTGAAGGTAGAGAGACGGTCATATTTAAAGACAGACAGCGGCAAGATGACAGGCTAATGATGTCCTTGTGTCGTTGTGCTATTGGCTAGAGACCAGCTGATCTTAGACAGCTGATATCATGATTGACAGCCCCAAACAATAACAAGGAAATAATGTGTGCCTGCATGAGGACTGACGGCAGATGTATGGTAAATAAGCTATGGGCTTAGGCATGCATGAGTATAGTCTTCCTGTCTGAACTTACACTAGAGCTTCATTGGTATCAATCTTCTCATCTGACTCGCAAGAATTTTATTTCCCAAAGGGTTTTATATAGGTGTACACATGGTCAGTAGTGATTATACAATCCCAAGTAATTTGATATAGTGAGATATACGGATTAAAAAAATCAGTGCTCAGTATAGGTATAGGTAGTAGGTGAGAGAAGAAGACAGATTGGTGCGTCCCTGCTGACAAAGACTGGAATGTTAATACAACTGTACCCTTTGCAGGTCGGAATGCTTTGATAAGTCGCTGGTTTTATTGTTAAAGATATGGAACTGAAAGGAAGAAGAACGATGTTGCTTTCTTATTGCTAAAAAGAAGCACATTGCACAGGTCAGCTGAAGTATGATAGGAGCTTATGGGTGTGTCATCTGATAGTCCAGCCCTGTTGCTCACACTGTGACATGAATTTAGTCCTGCTTTAGAGCTGTTTGAGAATTCACAATGTGCCATGTGTGCAACGGCAACTGGAGCTGCTAGTTTTCATTTAAATTGCTACCAAGGCCTAAATTTGGACGTTCATTCAAAGCCTGCGAGTCTTGGGAGGGGATTTTCATCTGCCCAGTACTCTGGTGTGTCCAATTCCTCACTGTTGTATTTCCTGCCAAGGCAGAAGCTCTTTTCTACTGCATGTTGAACTTCTGTTATGTGGCTTGTTTTGGAACATGAAATGTTGTTTATTTTAAAGTTTATTTTTTTTGCTTTCTACACACATGGAAATTAATATTTCAGCCATTGTCTGTCCGTTAGGTCGATCTGTGAATTTCTTTTTTTTTTTTTGACAGTGAGTAATGAGAAATAGAATTCAGGCTGTGATCCTGTCGGATATTAAAATGCTGTCAACCAAATCAAACAACTATCACTTTAAGGAGCTTTAGCCAGCCGGCATGGTGGGACCTTTTCTCCACCTCAGAATCTTTCATTTCCATAGCAGCCTCAGTGCGAATGTCTGCTTCAGGCGGTGTTTCCCTGTGGAACATGCGCTCTTCATTATTAAAGGCCCCTCGCCGACCATCCTCCACTCTTCTCTGACCTAATGACTTTCTGGAGAGCGGAGCTACAGTTTAAAGCTCATCCCTGTTTTGCTCTTTCTCTGTCTTCTTCTGGAACGCCAGCCAAAGCACAGCATCCTTGTTTTTCATACCAAATGGAAGGAGAAGAAAATGCTACTGCCCTTTTGTGGCATTAAAACGTGAGAGAACACAGTAGAGAACTAACTTGGAACGAGACAAAAGAAAGCCGAAGAGTGTGTTTTTGTGACTGTTACCTCATTTAATTGTTGAATGGAAGTCTTATTTTAAAAAGGAAGCTGACAGAAGGTTCCCCATTGAGTGTTGTTATGAAGGTGTTTTTAGGACATCAATCTTATCCTTGGGAAGGTATTCAACACAATTGCCTTCTTTGAATATATGCACTCTCTGCTGTGGAATAATTTAGCTGCTTTTAAGGTCTAATTTGAAGCAATCTAAATTGTTTGAAATCCATTCTTTTCTTGTAGTTTGTTCGGCACAATGTAAAATATTTATATAAGACACTTTATTTTTAAATGTTCAAGTACAAGCCTTATTGCCTTATTGTGCAATTTGAAGCACAGAGACCATCTCAGTGGTTTTGCACAATAAAGCTAGTTCGCTGTTGCTTGTCTGGATGCATGTCCTCCCCAATAATCAATCTCTAAAGCAATGCATGTCATGTTCCTCATAATGACTCATTGTGTAATGAGGCATGTCTGCATTACACTTTTGCTTCTAATTCTGCACTAATTTACATCATAAGGTACGCAGACTAGCAATTGCAGATGGTCGACAGAGGAAACAAGCTGCTCAGTCACTATATAATGTTCATTATATGTATTTCATTCAATAAAAATGTCAAATGTTAGAGCCAACAATCAATATGATGGAACATTAGTATTTCTTGAGTTTACACTGGGCATCAGTCTTGCAAGAATCAATGGATGAGATTTTGATTTGAGATATCTGACTTAGAATGAAGAATGAAGTCAACTTCAAAAATAGCTGGTGTTGTACCGCCTTATTTCTTCATTTTTAAATATAGTTTATTATTTGGAAATATGACTCTCAAAAAGCCTGTCTGACTGTGGCTGAGGATGGTATTACTGAGAGCAGAGACACATCTCAGAGGCCTCCGAAGCTTGTTCAGAGTGTTGAAAATGAACATCCTGTTATTAAGTAAATAATCTTTATTTATGTAGCGTATCTATGCAGCGCCACCCCATGATAGCCACCTCAAAATGAAACCGCACAAACCATACAAGGCAAGAAACTCAGGTTGTGTCTCATTGCTTTGCAAATATTGTTTTAGAATTCCTTGCTTTGTTTTTTTCTCAAAATGGCACCAACCTCTGTCTCTATGGATCCTATCTTAATATCCCAGCCCCTGATATGTGCACAATACATTATATGTTATAAATTATAGGAGAATATAGGAGTAACTTATGATTGTTATTTGACAATTGAGGCAATTCTGGAAGTATTTATTTTAATTTGTGAACTTTTTGTCATTGTATTATCTTTATGAAAAACACATTGTTGGACTGGGTGAACTATTAGACTATGAATGGTCCAGCTTGTGTTTGTGTACTGTGCTTGCTTTATACAGGCAGTACACTGGTAGTTTAAGAGAAAAAAATAATTCTAATTCTGCAAATAATACCACAGGCTGCAACTGCATATGTTACACTGTTTTCTTTGGGCATATCACATTGACTGTTTGAAATCAAGAGTGTATAAAGCAATATTAAAGCTTTCAGTTTAAATATTAATGTCTGCTACCACGTCCTTGGAGGGTGCCTTAGGCCATGCACATTTATTTTATGTCTGCAGTATACTTGCCATGTTTTACAGTGTGGAAAATGACATCCCACCCTTTCCTGTACCCATGAGTATATGGAAAAGTTGTCATCAAAATATTAGTCAAATGTGACACTGTTACAAACCTCAATGAGAGATTGATTGTGTTTTGTGGGCGCTTGTTAAGACCGCTACCATTACTACTTGTGAAGCGATACATACGATAGGTGGCCAACTAAACCAATTAACTTAATATACCTTCCAACAGAACCCACTAGCAAACATGCATCGAGTCGGGCTAAACAATAAGCAAAGATTGACAAATTGTGTCAGCATTGCCATATATGTGGCATGTGTTTTAAATTATTTTACTAATTAGATGTTCTGTGTGTGTGTGTGTGTGCGTGTGCGTGTGCGTGTGCGTGTGTGTGTGTGTGTGTGTGAGAGAGAGATTGACTTTTCCCTCACTCTACTGTTGCAGTGTTAGGGTGGGACAACATATATATTTATCATTGTTATTGGTGCATTAATGTTGATTTTGTTTTGGTTATAGATATCTGGGTCTTTAACGTTAGCTGCTGGATGTTTGACTAAGCTAACTGTTTACTTTGTAAACCGTTTGGTGCATTGGGAGATAATGGTGGCATACAGTGGGTTTTTCAGAGCAGTAACACTGGAGTTTTATTTCTGGAACCCTGGACGACCTAAATAACTGCTCCACTTTATGACTAACGTGTTTTGGCTAATGTGTTAGCAAACAATTAGCACCCAGCTATCTACTGCACTAGCTCACAGTTTGTGACATGCAATGTTAGCTGTTGCTCAGTGTCCAGGTAGAGATGTGGGCTTACTAGTGAGTGTGTGTGTGTGTGTGTGTGTTTGTGTTGAGTAAAGAAGTTCAAATCAAATTCTTTTTACGGTCACCATTAGGCCAGGGGCAGGCCTGAAAACGGTAACGTTATATCTCACCGCTATCGCTCATGAAAATATGAAAGCCGTTCTTACCTGGAGAGAAGAAGCTCAGCTGCAGTCTTTGTCCCACTGCATTTTTAATTAACGTTAACGGAGAACGCGAGCGAGTGTAACGTTATAAGGCACCTTGCCCTGTGGGGAGCTACACCATTTCATATTTCATTTTAATAGCTGGTTGTATTTTGCAGAGGACCTTCACCTGGCACCTCTGACTGGTAGCGTTACTGATCATATACAGCAGTCATTTGAGGAGAAAATTGAATTTTTACTTTGCCTGTCACAATGTCTGGTACGCCATGATCTGAAGGCATGCTCTTGGTGCATTTTACTGTAGGAGTATATGAGCTTTCACATGAAGGATTCCACTAGGAGTGTACAACTAAGAGGGATGCTTTGTCAGCAATGGTGGTATAACTAAGCCGACCTTTTTAAAAGCTATTATTCCATGAAAGGTTGCACATTTTCTTTTATATTTGTGCGGTTGCTGCATGTTTGCATGCACGCTAAAGCTTGTGTCGATTGTAAAAGGAGTGAATAGTATATACTCAGGAGAGTCCTACCCTCTCTGTACGGTATCATAATTTCCATAGGATGTGCAGTCAACTGTTAATCTCACCAAGTGACTCTGAGGACTACAGGCGAGAGGCATTAGAACAGCTGGAATCAAGCTGTAAAATGGGAAAGCAGAGGGTGAAGAATCTCCACGAATAGAGAGCACTGAGACATTGTGAACCATTTCAATCAGCCCAGAGCAGCAGGAGACTGCACCTTCCACATTCAACATGGCCATAGATCGGTGCAATATGTGCAGCAGTGATAACAACAAACAACATCATGCAAAACCCTGCTGCTGGCATGAAAAGCATGAACTTTTCACATTCTTTTGAGTAAGGATAGTGCTGTCAACATGAGCACAACTTATCTACATGTCTATGAAAAGCACCAAACACTAGCCCATGCTGAGGAGAGGATCAAGAACACTGTGACTGAAATACCAAACAGCTCTTGTGTATGTATGTGTATGTTGAATAGTTTATTGCTTTCATGTTAAGGGCATTTCAATAATGAACTCGGTCAGGTCATATATTCAAATGTAGGTCATTTGAGAAAAACAATGGGCTTATAAACAGAGTAGCCTGACAATAAAAAAAAAAACATCTGGATCTTCAGGCTGTACTATTGACATATAAGTGAAATGACTATCTTCTGGCTGATATAAGCCTCATTATTTCTAGTAAAAACTGAGAGTAAGAAGGTCAAAGATGATGGTTTGTAGTTTTGGGCTATTTACTTCTGTCGGAAAGTGAAATCAGAACAGTGATTCTGAGTTCTAGAGAATACAGCAACAGCAGGAGCAAGACTTCAATGAAATGGTCAAAGAGAAAGTCAGAGTTTTGACACAGTAATTGCAGCAACTAATTATGAACTTCAAGCGGCATTTTTAAAACATCTTGCATGTAAATTTCTTTAAAATGGGCTGCTTATGGCATGACATATTTATTTTAATCGTCCAACATATAACTACATGTGATGGCATTGCTGCTCAGTTGTAATAGTTATGCGTTATAGTAATGCGGTGCGTTAGTTAAGCCCATCTTGGCTGTAGAGATGTTATGGTGGGGCTTTTATTCAAATATAATCCATTTACATTTGGTTATGCAGTTTAAAAACCCCCCAAAAAAAACTACTTTTAAAAGCTGTATCATTCAATTGCAAAAGTATGGCAGCTGATTCTGATATATGGCAACAGTGCACATTGTACAGTAAATAAAAAGGTGTTGAACATTTCATCAAGGTTTATGTTGTATTTGGAGGAATAGCATTTAAGAAACAAAAGGAGCTGTCGGGAATAAATCACACCCTCAGCCTCCAAATTGAACTATTCTGTCGGTGTGAATGACTTACCTGTTGGGATTTTAGCATTTATCTCATGTGCAGCAAAGCCACACTTTTTTTCACATTCAGCAAACTCTGACACGGAATGATTTCTGTTGCTGCGCTTCACAGCGAGGCACTGTATTTTAAGACTGTGTAGGTGTCACACTATATACCATTGTCATCCTGACTGACTGGAAGACAACATATCGCCTTCAGTTGTGCTGTGACACAGCCTTTGTGATTCCATCACATCATTTTTGGCTCCGGAATATGCCGGCGGAGAGCCTAGCTGGGGCCTTGCCACAGCAGCCGGCTCACTGCTCCGTGGCTGTGATGGGATTTACTGATAATGTTAATGTGGTCCAAGAGCCCCTCTGTACACCAGCGGCCTGTCTCCCACCCCCACCGGTGCCCACCAATGAAAACGTGGCCCTGGACCAGAAAATGGAAACCTGATACACCGAGCCAACACATTCAGTGTGAAACATTGTGTTTACATTTAAACGGTGCCAATTTACTGCTTAAGAGCAGCCATTATCAGTTCCATTGAGGCCAAGATAATTGACTGAGAATTAGATTTTCTCAGGCCAAACATGATTATGTTGTTGCTGGGTGTCTGCAAATGCTGATTTGTTGCAGGTTGTTGATGCTGGAATTCAATCAAAGAGGAACTATTGATGAAGCTATTGCTCCGGCTCTGAGAAACATGCTCTTTAACAGCCATTCAAAATGTTTCCAATAAGATATTTCACAGATTACACATAAACATAAGTATAATAAGCATGAACGTTTTTTTTCCTCCCAGTCAGCCTATCCCAGTCTGACCATCCTATTATATCATTAGATATGATAACCTCTTTTTCAAGCACTGGGCAGCAGTGTACCATTTGGTCAATAAACTGCATCAATACAAAGAATATTTGTATTAGATTATGTGTAAATAAGAGTGATTCTTAAAGAAACATATGTGCTCACAGTAAAGGACTGTGACTCTGGGTACATCCGTGTCCTGGTAGTCAAGAATTTGAAACCTGCTGATATTGACTGAATATTTCCCCAGCTCCTGTCCATCATCAGTGTGTTGTGCTGCTCTGAAGGAAACCAGTAGCAGATGACATTGAAGCCAGTTGTAAGACGCCCCAGGTGGCATCAGAGACAAAGGCAAGGACTCTCCAACATTGACTGAGAGGAAAGCGCATATTAATCGCTGTGCAATAGTTCAGACTTTCACACTTGTACACTAGACCGAAATTGTTCCCCTCTTTTCTCAACCTCGCCTTAAATCTTGGCTCCTGTTTAGTGCCAAATAAAACACAGAATATTGCTGCTCTTGCTCCACTGCGAACACACTTTCTTATTAGATTGGCAGTTTGTATTGCTTTAATTTAGCTATAAGCCCACGGAGACACACACACTATGCTCTGATTTTAATTGGTGGATGGTTGGAGGCTAAACCTCATGTTCTCCTTGCTTTAAGGCCATGTTAGGTTATTCATTCTACTTGCAGGAGGTTAACAAATCAGGTGTCACATCGTGTGTTTGTGCTAAATACAACTGCATTGCATTAAAAAGCCACATTTCCATTATTCTGCTCCGTATTTGGTCAATCTGCTGCTTCGGCAACATCATATCTGGGAGATTGTCAAAAGCGACACATGAGAAAGAACAGTTATAACACATTTAAATGTAGTTTTTGAATTTAATGTATGACTTATTATTTTACACAAGTATTATAAGGGGACATTGCCTAGGCCTTAATTATGAGCAGGGGAAAAAAAAGCAATTTATTTGATGAACAAGATGATAATGTTCATCCGCTACACTGGCTGGCACATTATGTGAGAAGATAATAAGATCATCATTCACTAAATGCAAGCCTTTAACACGAGTCCAAGACAAGTCTGAAGTCACCAGAAGTGCTCAAACTTCAGAACAATGTGGTTCCGCTGCAAATGGGTTTCTACCCTCATTAGAATATTGGCAGTAGGATCTGCAATTGTTGTGGAGATATCATCGTCTCACCAAAGTGTTGAACAGACTGATAACCATCACATGCTTGTGCTCTGGTGCTAAGTAGAACACATTTAACATCCATCTATGACAAATATAGAAAGAATACTGTAATTTGGCTTTAAGTATGCTCTTCATATACACCTTCACCAAAGTGTTTCCAGATGTGAAAAAGGCCCAGTGCTGTGTGAAACTAGTATAGATTAGTGAGTTTGACATTGGCAAAGTTTTTAGATTGTTGTACGTCAAGTGTTGCGGTGAAGAATGCGCTCACTATCCCCCGTGCCTTGGCTGTAATGCTGTGTCATCGAGGGGACAGAGGCATTTCAGTGAATGGTTTCTAATCATATCTAATGTTCCATGTAAGAGTCTACCCCGTCTCTGTCCTCCCTCATCACAGAGGCCACGCTAATGCTGGTGCTAAGTGCGTGCGTATGTGTGTTTGCAAGGCGGGGCCTTTGACAGCAGCACATTTGGCTTCTCAGTGGACCATGGAACTGCAACTCAGACTTGGAAGTGCTCAGATGTCTCTTCATAGCCAGGTCTCTCAGCGCGTGACCTTATTCCCTGTGACATTTTCAGCCATTAATCTGCAGACGTATTGTGATGGAGTACCTCTCTGGGGTTACATTGTGCTCGTGTCGCACCATTTTCTAGATGGCACAGAGGTTGTGCAACTCTCTGGTACTGATGTTGGGATGAAATTCAGCTTTGATTCAGTTATCTGCAATAGGATTTCGCTGCTGAGCTATTGACATTTTTCACAATATTAACATGATTAAATGAATGACTCGTTCGTTTTGGCTCTTGATTGTGACATTTTAGTCATTTGATTAATGGAAGTTTTAGTCAATTAAATGTTCATCTCATTTTTGAATATAGATTTTTTTTTTTTATTTCTGTCTTCTAAGCATTCTGAGGCTTCATTTACAGTTACCCTTGTTCCATGCTTTTTTTGTTGATTGCAAGGTTAGCAGAAATAGCACTGCTTATTACAGTTGGTGACATGGGCACAGACCCACACTCCTCAGAAAGTACACACATCATTCCTAAACTCTGGTGGTGGAAACATAGTTGCTCACGCACTATCATTTGTGCTGACTCATTCCTATGCATAGCCTGTAAACACAAAATATAGCAGACTGCAAGTGACATTAACATTACTACCACAAAGATGAGATGTTATGTTGATCTTAGCTTATCAGTAGGGATTGTGGATGCATCCACATTAAATAAATGTGTGGATGCATTTTATAAAATAATAATAGCACATTTGCTATTTAGTCCACATTTGTCCATTCGTAAGTTTTTATTTTCAAAGGTTATATTTTACTTTTTTTTATTACATTTGAGTCTGGTTTTTGTCATGAAATAAAAAGTGTGATAACAAAATGAACAATGTGTTGAACATTTTATGAGTATTTAGTAGCATTAGTATGGAAGAGGAAATGCAGTATGAACACTTAAGTCAGCAGGAGCATTAATTCATTTATAGAAAATGCACAATGAAGGGGATACATATTGTAAAAAATATATAATTTCACACATGACGATATTATTATCACTTGTTTGGATACGTGTATTACTAATTGGCTTTTTTAAAAGCAGCGCATACCAGAAAAATCAGTTCTCAAAAAAATTATCATATCTCTTTTAACACCTTTTTTTTTTCTTTAATATTCATTTGTTATTAAGAATGTCCATGAAATTCTTCTTTGTTTGACTTTGTGCCTCATAACTGCGTAGTTTTCAAAAGGTATTAGCTATTTAGTGAATATTTATGAGATGTGTTTTGACAAAAGCGTCACTTCTTACTCGTCAAAAGTGTCATCCTTTTACAAGGACTGTAATCTTCCCATCATCGACGACTTCTGAAGGCCTCTGCAGCAGAACATCTTAGCAGTGCATTGAATAATTATCCTGACAGCTATGCCGCTTTCCTTTCTACTTACCACACTGCAGCTGCATTACAAACTCACATACCATTTATTGAATGTGCATTCTTCTCATGAATGCCAAACAGAGGGACTTACAGTAAAGTGTTCCCAAAATGGTTTGGCCGTTTCTCCAGATTGTCCCGAGGGCCGAGCTTGTTAGTGATTTACTGTCTCTCGCGGTAGAAAAGCAGCATCAGGATAACCAGGAGAAGAAGGCAGATTTAGTCTGTCAGGTGTGTTGCAGTGAAAGGTTAGGCCTGTCAGACAAACTGGGGTGCGGAACAAAGCTGACAAATACTTACAGCAGCACATCTGTCCCCTTCCATTGGCATTGCTTTATCTTGAGCAGTAATAACATTTTATAGATCTGTTGACGGACGGTCCAAGGCAGTCATTACACACTGCTCCTCTCTTATCACTGCAGGCTGAAAGTTGGGTCAATGTTTGCTTTCTGTTCCGTGGGCACTATGGCCACAGGTTGCAGTGAGCCAGTGTCTTACAATCCCTGTTGATATGTTTTCCCTGATAAAGTGTGAAATCCGCGCTTTTCCACGATTTCAAATTCCAAACATCGAAGCTGTGGTTTTACATGGGACATTTATTTTTGTGGTGACAACTGTTGCTTCAGTCTTTCATAACGCTTTGGTTCCACACACACGAAAAAACAGCTCCTCCCTGAAAAAGAGAAAATAACATAATTGCGTGATGAGAATGTCTTTCTGTCATCAACTCTTAGAGCCACATTGTTTGCTTTCCATGAGGTCTTTCTTGTGTGTGAGAAATGGTAAATCATAAGATGTTTTGCAGTGAGAAGCTTAGTTGGATCCCCTCCTGAGCTCTGTTTACTCGAATGACAACTTAAAAAAAGAAAAAATGCTTTTATACTTTATTTTCATGGCCATAGAAAAAAAATTTGGATTCCAGTGGTACTCCGTCTCGACCCGACATGTGGTCCGCAACCTCCATCGTTTTTTTGTGTGGGTATTGACAGGCGGACCAGAGAGAAAAGCCACAGTATTACACCTCCAGCTGTTCCAATTTCTCATCTCTGCTTTTGAAATGATGCTGCCGCTGCTGTGAGCTTGAAACTGAATTAATAATGAAGAAAGTCAATAGGTCCCAGGATCCTATTCTCCCAGGAATCACCTTGAAGTGACTTTGCTCAGGTATTGAGGTATGAAGGGAAATCCTACGCATGTACTGCTGGATTTGGGACTTTCTTTACCTCATTACAATGAGAAAATATGGTCTCATCATTGTTGTTGTTTTATCGCGTCAGACCTCAAATTTGAGCTCCTTTAAAAAAGGGAGTGAAGGGCAGTTTCGAGGACAATTAAATTAATGTCCGACAGCAAGTGGCCTCTGTGTATTCGTCCCCCTTTTTTAAAGCAAAGCATTTAAGGGAAGCGACTTCTTATACTCTGTAGCCTTTTTGTTGCATGTTTCCGTTGCATTCATTGTCCAAGCCTTTTGCAATCTCTGTCGAGAGACATTTCAATTTCAGTGTGTGTAAGCACTGGGAAATGAGATTGTTCTACGTCTGTTCTGTTTTCTGCAAACTAATAAAATATGCATCAGCTGGATGCGATGTGGAGACCCGCTGATCAATACAGTGCCTATTTTTATGAGAATTCTCAGAAGAGAAGCCTTGTCAATCTGTCAGAGATCATTAGCGAGGCTGCTGGTGTGATAGATTGGGGCTCTGGTGGGAAAGAAAATCAGGTAGGCCTGACATTAACATTACCAATTTTCCATCTGTCTCGTTACCATTTCATTCTGCAGAGAAACAGATTCAGTAAACACACAATATGGAACTTTTGCATTTTTCACTGCACTAGCCCAGCGGTTCTGTCTTTGGTAAACACAAAGTTATCCTTGAACAGAATATCAGCCTCTGTGCATAATCCTCTATATATCTCACAGCTGTTTGATGCATTTCCCAATTCAATACAAAAAACTAAACATTAACAGGACACTAGAGAACGAACACAATGAACACAGGACATTTCCCAGAGTTTATTCAAAGAACAAGGTGTTTCAAGTTATCTGGTGTGGTGTTGATTTGATGTGTGTGTGTGTGTGTGTGTGTGTGTGTGTGTGTGTGTGTGTGTGTGTGTGTGTGTGTGCGTTTGTTTTATAACGTCAGGCTATAAAAGAAGTATTAAGGTTGAGGGGAGAGGTGGCAAGCTAAACATTTGGAACTAAAAAAAGTGCACTGCTCTCCGTTTGCAAAGCGTTCGTCATACATACACATATACATTCATACTGTACAACAGTCTACCTAAAAGTGAACATCTAGTATTTTTGACCATAATGGAAACAGCAGTCCGAACTGAAGCAGGTGTTGATCACTTTTGGCCATTTAAGAGTAGTGAGGAGTCAGCATTCAATGACTAAACAAAACAATAAAATATGTTTTCAAAAGGCGTGAATCACTGCAACCACAAGCATATAGTCATGAAAATAAACGCAACAAAAATATAGGCTGATGGGTCCAACAGTGTGCGAGATTAGCCGCAGACGGACTGACAAACATGGCTGATAAATAAATGAAGTAAATAAATATAAACTAATGAGAATGCTACCACCGCTATGATAAGATTAACACTCCTACTATTATAACTACTACTGCCACCACTAGGAATACTAATATGATAAAGAAGGGGAGAGGGCTGACATGACGTCCGCTCCAGAATGGGTCAGCGGGGTCAGCGGGGTCAGGCTTACTGGGTCGTCAGTATTTTTATCGATGCCTTTTGTAATTAATGGTGTGAACATCTCCAATATTGTTATTTTGTGTTACCTTATTATGTGTTCACATGTGAATGATATTGCAGATATACAGCGGTGGGTCGACCCCAGACCCTTGGGAGCTGGCCCATTGTGGGCTCCCAGACCCTAATGAGGAGGCCTGTTTTTTTAGGGGTTGGCTGTTGGATTCAGTTGTGGCTTTGGTTGAGGAGGGGCAGAGGGCAACCAAGCCTTCCTTCCCTATACCACTCGGTCGAGATATCTGCAGATTGCCCCCAAATCGACACACTCCCGCTGCCACAGACATTTTATTTTATTAATAAACCAACCAAAAAGTTTTTTCTTACATTTGAAAAAGGAATCTCCCCCAAACTGTACTAGACACAGTTAGTAGCTGGACACTGAATTGACATAGGGAAATATGAAGATGTGGAAGTCACATCTGTTTACCTTCAGTGTAGACAACTTCGCTTCAATTCCAAGTCACTTCCACTTTTATTTTTATTTTTTTTTCCATTTTAAGCAAAAGGTTCTCTCCCTCAGCATGACCAACAGCCTCTTTTAACCTTATAAACTGTTTTTCTAGTTGGAACCTGACATTTTCATGTAACCAGCAGGTGGAAATGTCACATCCAATTTGTCTCTCTTTTATGTAATCCGTGTTTGTCAAATGTTATGCTCACTTTTAGCTTGGGACACAAAATCATGACTGACTAACAGCTGGCCCCGGTTTATTGTTTTCAGGGCGATAGAAGATTAGACGAGACAGTAAAATGATTGTTCATCCCCTCAAACAAACGACTAGTCTGGATGGAAAGTTAACTCTTTTCCACCAGCAAAGCAGCAGCGTGGTTTGGAGATCTCACTCACCTCCATGATGTTCAAATGATCAATGATCAGTTCATAACAGTGAAAATTTATATTAATCGTTAAACAATATCTCTTGCAACCCGAGCCTATATCCACATCTTTAGCATGTATGTAACTACATAATACAGATTTTTATAGCCTATATGAAAAATAATGTAATGTTAATGTATGCTAGATCAGGGCAATACATATAATAATGGCAGTTATATTCAAGACGTTACTGCAGATCATCTTTTTTATAGGTAAAAGTTATTACCATACGTAGAGATGCATTGGTTGCAATATTCTTGGCCGATTAAGATTTCCTGCTGATAAGGACTTTTGCTGATTCCAGTTTTCTCTCTAAGAACTTCAATTGACAGCAAGGCTGGCAAGGCACATTTTTTTTACCAAAAAAACATCCAACCTTCCTTAAATCAGTCTAAATCGTCAAAAATTCTGAATGTCATCTCTTCGAACAACAGTACATGACATTACTTTTATATGGAGTTACGCAGCACGCGCTCTCTGTTTCAGAGTTTCATGTTACGCTTCTGTGTTGTGGCAGGTTTGGTTTAGATTACAACCACGGCGATTTAGCTCGCTTCTTCTTCCTCCTGTTAAATTAAATCCATCAAACCCATTCACACACTGTCCAATAAAACCGCACTCTTTCACTTTTGGCCAGCGAGCAGCTCCATTGGAGCAGTAGCAGATTGAGTGTCTTGCGAGAGGGGACCCGCTATGTCTGGATTTTATCTGGCACAAACGGAACATAATCTCAATAGCAGAACTGCTTTACACTGTGCCTTTACACTGGGGAACGATGTGTGTGTGTGTGTGTGTGTGGCTAATTTCATCATTGGACTTGGCACAATTCATTTACATATAACAGAGAACATGTTGCTGAAGGAGGAATTGTTCTTGGTCAGTGTCAGTTAAAGAGGATTAACCTGCTTTCGTTGTTTCCTGACGCTCTCACAACATGTCAAATGCCAGCTGGTATTTTTATTAAATATATACAATGACCCAGGGGTAGTGGAACTTCTAACCTGGCTTTTGGCCATCAGTACAGTTACTGCTGTGCCCTTTCCTTATTAACACCTTGATCAGACTAAGGTGCCTCTTGATTCTCTTTCTGAAACATATACTATAGTCAGGATATGCGATATCTTTTTTTTCTTCCTTTGGCTGGAGGTTTATGTGCGTGTGACTGAGAGAACACACTGGTCAATTGGCCTGCTCAATTACTGTCTGCCTGTGTGTGTGTGTGTGTGTGTGTGTGTGTGTGTCTCTCTCTCAGTACCAGTGAGGGGGAGAAACACATGCTCATTATGCTCTCATTTATGGTCACTGGAGAGTCGGCAGAACACAATTCATCAGCTCAGGTCTTTGGTTTCTACTGCTGTGGTATTTTTTTTTTTACATTTCTTCCATTTCAGAAACATCTTTTTCAAAGATGATTATCCCAAACTTTCAATAACTGGTATTATCATGTAATGTTTCCAGCAGGAAAGCTTTCCAACCATCATAAAGACAATGTGTTTAGGAAGCATAAATTATATTCATCGAGGAGCGCATGGACCTTTGCATCACAATGGCACCACACAATGATAAGATGACGGGCTGAGATACGTGAATGCTGCCAATCTCGATGGACCTTGATGGGTCTCATTCATAGAGGAGTACATTATGGCTGATCAAATTAAATGACTCCCCTACTCACTTGAACAATTACAGCATGAATGAAGTATAATCCAGTATGACAGTAGCTGATTGAATTTAGGAACTTAAATGTCATTTCTTTTCGGTTGTAATTTTCACTTTAGGTTTATAATTGAAACTGAGAGTATAGTGATGATTGTGTGTCCTCTTTAAGGGGCAAACTTTTATGACTACTCAACTGAGAATTCCTACAAAGGCAGAAAGAATGGAAGACCGTGTTCCACCAAAGCAGAGAAAATTGCTTTAAATTTGGCATAGCTGGCTTCGGGTAACGCACTGATGAGAGAGTAACAGACAGAGCGAGGCAGCTCAATTTTTTTTTTCTTTTGCTCAATTTTAAAGATCTGAAGAGACGTGGCCAACATGCAGGTTACTGAGGGAGGGAGACTAGACGGCGAGCTTATCATGTCTACAGAGGGAATTGGCTGTGATCGGAACAATGGAGTAATTCAATAAAATAGTGAGAATCCTTTGACTCCCACCATGCTGCAAAAACTTCAAAAGTTGCCACAAACTTTCAACAGTTCTGTCAGAAGCGAGGCTTTTCTTAGTGGTATCAAACTTCTTATTTGCTAAATGGCACAAAAACTGCGGCGGAATGTTCTCCGCTATGTATTGCAGTGGAGTTTAGAAGGTTAGCTGATTCCCTGTGAGATTAGATGGTCATTAAGCAGTGGGTGGCTCCAGGCCATCGATTCAAACACTGGTTTTACCCGACCAAACTGGACTTGATCAAATGGACTTTTGACTGAGTGAAACCGCCGCTGTGTGAGCTGATATGATTTGATGTCTGCCTTCCCAGAGATTAAAAAAAAAAGGATGCTTTGCTCAGCCCTTCACAATCTACTGCATCCCCTCTATTCCTTTGAGGTAATGTCTTAAACAAATCATATAACAGTCGACAAACAAAAATGACATTCAACATTTTACATTCAACATTTTACATGTGTTGC
This sequence comes from Cebidichthys violaceus, assembly GCF_023349555.1. NCBI lineage: Eukaryota > Metazoa > Chordata > Actinopteri > Perciformes > Stichaeidae > Cebidichthys > Cebidichthys violaceus. The sequence continues at coordinate 4,893,608 of NW_027176274.1, read as the reverse complement.
TGTTTTTTTTATGGATGTGTTTCAGTGCAGAAAAAAAAAATAATAAGCAGCAGGCATACATCCGCAGGTGCATTAGTCATTGAGATGTCTGGCTTTCGTCCCACGGATTCTTTTCTCCACGGCAAGGACGAGAAGGAACAAGAGCATGTGCACTGCCGCTGAATGATTGGCAGAGCTAGGGACAATTAAACTGTAGCCGTTAAGCAAAAGAAAGGATTTGGATCACGGGAGATGTCCGCTAATGTCCCCGCGCGTGTCACTCCTGCCTTTGTGTGCCGCGCCCCTCCAGGCTCAAACGGACCAGCTTTGCTCGCACCCGTGCCGACTGTAGTGGGCAATTACGCTATCGCAGCTCCACGTCTGCTGTATTTTACTGCTATCTCTTAATTGGAGGAACTCAGGAGTCATTTTATAGCAGCGATGAAGGAAATGTGTTTTACCTGCCTTCAGCTTGTAGAGAATAGAGTGAAAAAGAATAAGAATCTCTAGCTGCCTCTGTAATATGATTTCACCCCTAGGACACCATTTTAATAGTCAGGGATAGCTCTCCCATTGAGGTTACTTTCATTTCACAGGCATGATGCATCTTTTGTGCTGGCCTTGCACAATGGGGATGTGAGATTTTTCAGCTTTGTCATTAACGGGCCCTGTATTTAAAAAAAATTGCCATCACATTTCTGGAGGGGTTGCATTCACCGTATCAGCAAAAGTGGAGTCCGGCCATATGTGAGTTTCCTTTTTTCAGTACATGAAGGATAGCGTTTAGGGTGAACGGTAGAATCAGGCTTGAAATTCCTCCCCCGTCCTTCCTGGCAGACTGAAAATTCACAAGATTTCACATCAAGTCATATTCAGTTGGATTTTGCCGGCTAATTACACGATGAATTATGCATAGTGTTTTAGTTGGCTGGTGGATGGTGGTTGTGGGATTTCTCTGAGAATGTGTGATGTGAAAGGTGAGGTCATGTTGTGTCTTGCAGACGCGGTGCTGGATGGTTTCCAGAGGTCACATGACTCAACAGTAGGGAGCCCGCTACCCGCTGTGCTGCCCCCCCCCCCCAGCCCGTTTACCCTCAGGCCAATAATGGGGACATTTACCACATGGTCATGGAACTCTGATTCTCTTTCTGTATAAATAGTCTTAATATAGTTGCCCTTCTTACAATGAAGTCAGAGAAAGGACATGCGTTTGACCTTATTTGGCTATCCTACAAATACTTTAATGGAAAAGGCCAAGCTAGCAGTGACTAAATGTATCATTGCACCTTTTGAAATGGAAGCAATTTTCATCCAAATGAAAGGAATTTGTTCATTTCTTCCTGAAAATGGATATCAGAACGTTGTCATGTAGACTCCTACATATGTGGCTGAACTACTTCACCCATATTCATATTCTCCCGCCCGCGCTCTCGGGTCAAATATGTTAAACTATCTGTCCGTCCCACGCACTCGCCTTAAGACCCGCGGTGACCGAGCCTTTGAGGCAGCAGCACCAAAGCTGTGGAACGCTCTGCCTGCACTCCTACAGTTTGCTGTGTCTGATTCAAAAATCAGCTTGAGACACACCTGTTTAGACTGGCGTTTGGGTAACAACTCGTGTGCTAGGCCTGCTTCTAAACCATGTTTTATGTTTGTACTTTCTGTTTTTGTGCATTTTCATGTAAATTATTGGCCCTTATATGGTCTCATTGTGCTTTTTTTGTTTGTAATTCTGCTCATGTTAAGCTCTTTGTAACTAATATCTGTGAAAAGCCTTTTATGAATTAATTTTACTTACTTACTTACTTATTTCCACACAAAACAGGGGACGTATTGTCAAGAGGAAGTTGATTTGAGAGTTCAAAAGTAGGCAGAACAAAGACACAAGGATCCGTCATGTCATGGAGGATGTGGATGTGACAAACACACAAATACTCACCTCCGATCCTCTCTGTTCCTGTTAGACTGAAGGTAGTTTTGTTATGACAAGCTTTACGCGATTAAACTAGCTTGATTGTCCCAAATATGTACATGCCCGCAACTAGAATATGTGTGCTTTTCTGGTGTTACTCTAATAAGGGTGGTCATTTTATATTACAAGTTATTAAATACTTGCATATTTGCCATACTATGGTAGGGTAGCAGTGAATCCTAGGATTTTAGGTGACAGCAGGGCCTTTTTATTTTCACTGGCTCCATCTTTCACCTGCTCCTAAATGTAGCAGATATTTGCTGCGACAGTGTGACTCCCTTTAAGAGCCAGCGGATGTGATTACTGACATTTCGTATATCACTGTAATGGGCCATTACAAACTACTGCAAAAGAGTTTTAATGTATTAAAACATCAGCTGCAATAGATTGCAATTAACAGAGCCTTTTTAAATGATTCCTCACAACTGCTAGCATTAGCTTTAGCTTTCCTATTGCACAGTGTGCCTATATGGTCCAGCAACAGCCATCTCAGTGCACCCATATTCATGGCAAAAGGGAAGAGACGTCATATAGCTAATTTTGTCATCAACCAAGTGAATCTGTATTATGAGATGTTCATAAAATGTCACATCGGCAGTGAGAGCATTTGAAGCTAGCAGCGAGGGTTGCGTCTTTGAAGATCATCCTGTTGTAAAGAATTAGAGCTAATTGAATTGTGAGAAAACGAGAGAGGTTTCTTTAGATAAGGCTCAAGCAAATTAGTGTGTGTCTATTGAAGTTGGGCAGAAGGCATAATTGAAGCTGATAATCCATGACTTGTCGATGAGAAGTCATGAATAAAGAGTTTATGATCATTGCCCAAATATGTACTGTCATTCATAATAGCCACTATATACGACCTGACATGCCTTATATGCTGACTTGTAGTGGGAACAAAAAGCAACCGCTTTCATTGCCGGTCCTTTTTGGGAAGCTTTAAAAGTCCTTTTCATGGTTTGATGAATAGTATGGATGAATTACGTTGAATGAGAACAAAATACAAATACCCTCTACCTAGATCACGTGAGGACATGTGAGCACAAGACTCAAAATGGCAGAAGTAAATGGCTAAGATCTGAAACCAGTCTTAACCAGCTTTCAATATATGTATTGAACTATAAGACAAATCTGTGATCCAACTTTGAATTGAGACAATTAAGGAACAGAAGTTGCAACATCTGTGTTAGCAGAGCCTCAGACATCCACAGACTCTCTTATAGCATTGAGAGCCCTCAGTGCTATAAAGGGGTTGAAGGCAGGGACGTGCGGTCAGCTGTCATCATGACAAGTAAAAAACAAATAATGCTAAAATAAAATAAATATGAATATTTCTCTACTGATCTGTGCTATACATGTAATTTCTGTATGATTCCAATCATTTCAAGCATTTTTATAATCAAAATCGCTGAATTAGCGCATGTCCTGTTCAAACAGAGGAGACAGTGAGGTGAGTCAGAGACGAGCTGTTCCTCACCTCAGACTGTGAATCCCTCACTAACTGGGTTGAGCGTGTGCCTTTTGCTTTCTCATTGTTTGTCACCACTGTAATATTTGTAGACACTTTTATTATATTTCCTTTCTTTCCATAGAATAGTTACTGTATTTCACGTCTGTGTAGAGCATATTTAGTGTTGCTGATCTGACAGAAACCGCAGTGAAAAAGCACAGAGGGGCAAACAGTACCTCTGCCTCACTGAAGGGGGCGAGCGAGAGCCCACGGGTCAGGTTGATACTTGTTCTGTCGTTGCTCTTCTTCTACACTTTTCTTCTTCTTCTATTTTGTTTTGACCACAAAAATGTAAGATTCAATATCTAAGCTTAAAAACGTCTAAAAAACCCAGGGAAATATGAACAAATCAACAGCAATTCAACGTCGGACAGGTAAAGTAACCTTTTATGTGTTTGTTGTTCTCTTTATACATCCGGGGTTGTTACACAGATTATCGCGGAATCTCACGATGTTCGCGGGTGGCGCTCGCGAGCGCTCCGCTTCTGAAACGCTCCCGGTTGAATCAAACATGTACCTTACCTATGTGTGTGTGTAAATAATGCTGATATGAAAAACAACCAGTAGTCAATGTGCAAGCTGCCAATTGAATGGTGATGTAAGCTTCTCTATCGGGTTCATATATTTGTAAATCTGTTTTATGTAGTGTCAGTGCCTCACCAGACACGAGCCTCACCGCACGTCACTGGTGGAAGGCCTAGTGCTTTTACAGGAAAACTCCGAAATACTTGTTGTCCTCAACTTCTTTTTGAAAAACAGTCTAGCAGCCTACGTTTGCATCAATAGAGCCATTAGAGGAGTAATGACTAGCTTTGTTTAATTAGTGTTCCTGCCTCCATGCTGCAGTCAGATAAATGGACTCATATGCTTCCTCTGCAGTTACACTCCAGTTGTTAACCTCAGACCCGAGCCGTCTGACGGTAGTACATTCTTTTGTCTGTTGTGTAATAGTTGCAACAACACGTTGTGCCCTTTTTATACTTTCAGCAACAAAAAAAAAAAATCAAATTAAAAAAATAGGAGAATGTGATTGAAAGTGACACATCGGAGTGAAGTGTCTCAGAGTCGTCAAACTCCGATAAAGAGTCATGCTTGAATTATTTACATGGCTAAAAATGCCCTTCAGTAGTGTGTCTATAATTGCAGTACACACATCTTGAAGCTAAATCCAACTAGGAGTATAATTACATTAACATACGCAGAGACTGCTGTTTACATGGACTTCATGTGGCTCACATCACTGCATTAATCACACTGTGATTGAATTATCTGTGTGCATGTAAACAAAAGTCAAGTTCAAAGTGGATTGTCAATACTCTCTGACACAGCTTCTTCTTCTTCTTCTTCTGTTTCCTTATAGGCTACTTGTGTTGTGTCTGGCATGGCTTCTCTAACATGTCTCGTTGTCATTAAGTGTTTCCGTAAAACACGGTGCTGCTTGTATGTTAATGAAAATGAAACCTGAGTAGCTACAGCCTTTTTTTCTCCACACGTTGATGGAAGCGCTGTCCGTGGTGCTGAAGCATAGGACCTCTGTTTCACTGCTCAAGGATGGGAGCATTTAAAATGTTACTGTGGCAGCAGTTTTTCTATATGATTAATTTCATGAAATAAATAGCAATTCATCTAAACACTTCACTACATTGTTTGGGTAAGTTATGTTTTCCGAGCAGGTTAAAATGAATGTTTTCCCACCTTGCCTTGTAAGGCTTTCATAACATTTCAACGCTGAATTGCTTTTTGAATGATTACTTTCTACCTTTTTTTTTTTTTTTTTAAACCTGCATCCCTAAATCATTGCATTTACTCACAGTCCCTAGAATGACAATTTTGAGATTGCATTTACTTTATTCTGAAAATGTGTTAAACCAATCTGACCCGGCAGCCAAGTTGTCCTCTCTGCACACGCTGTAGCCGACTCCAGTGTCATTCCGCTGCACCTGCTTATTTACAGGTTTGACTCTACGTTGCTTTTGAGGCAATGGCTTTGAACCTCACTTCTGTCGATGCTCAGGGTCCTAATGAGTCTCTTACAATCCAACACATGGCCTGCCCACCTTGCCAACTGCTGCATAAACGGTGTACATGATGAAGGATGTGGTGCCAAGGTGCAACTGTTGCCCCCCCCCCCCCCCCTTCCCACCTGCTAGTGACACAGGTTCCCCTCTCGCTTTGGAAGCAATGCATGATGGGATGGCCATCTGATGATCCTGGAAGGGTTTTCCACAGCACTGACCAAATCGGAATGTATAAAAGCACGAGAGAGAGAGAGAGAGAGAGAGAGAGAGAGAGAGAGAGAGAGAGAGAGAGAGAGAGAGAGAGAGAGCGAGAGAGATACATTGGGTGTTAATTGTGCTTCATACAATAATACCTTGTACGCTTTCGTCGGTCATGTGGAGTTTGAGGCTGTTTGTCCTAAATATGTCAATGTAGCCTCTGTATTTCTTAGAGATGTCTGCCTGTCATTAACTCAGCTTGTAGGATAATGTTAATGGGTGATTTCTAAGACTGAGCTGAAAAAAAAAAAAAAATTGTTTTGCTGCGATGCTCTCAGATCAAAAAAAGATTGGTATTCTTAATGCAGCAAACATCAAGATTGCGTCGTAGCAATGCTGGAGACAAAGTGCCATCAGATTATTAGTAAGCCGAGAGTGCCGGTGCTTGTTTGTGTCTATGTGGCGCGGTGATTAGTGCCGATGCACAGAGGGAGGCCAGGATGAAACGTTTATGCCCAAAGCAGCCTCCGAGACCCAGCTAGCCTGCAGCCACACCCGCAAGGCACCGCTGCACTCCTTTCTACAGACCCGGGGGAGTCGCTCAGAGGTGTGACAACTTTATTCTTCTTACATTGCTGCTACAAAGTGACTTTGAGTACAACCGAATGGTCTTCAAAGGAAATGATCCAATCCGGTAATGGAAGGATATATTTTTTCAATGACTATTTCCGTCTGCACATTAATCACAGCATACGCCAACGCCAAGTGCAGTAAGACTGTGCATTAGGAAACGTGTTACGATATAACTACCTTATCCCTTGTATTACACTGTTGATATTGGAGCCGTGGACATCACAAACCGTAGGTTATTTTCAACGTTATGTCTCGATTTCTTGCAAACTATGAATAACTGAGGGAAATGGGTAAGGATTAACCACCTTGACCCTCCTTCTTTCTCGTAATGGTTTTGCAATTCCTGGATTTTAGCCTTTCATCCACTCCTTTCTATCTTTTTCTCTTTCCAGTTTCCAAAGAGCTCAATGGTAAAACTGTACGTCTAAGAGCACATTTATTGTCGTCGTCCAAAACATCAGAATGTAACTCTTTTTTTTTTTTTTTTTTTTCTTTTTTTCTCATCGCCACAACAGAACCCTGTGGCAGGGATTGATTGCCGCGTTTGTGATTCCTATGGACCCGCTGGGCTGTGCAAATGCCTTTTGACGTGGGGTGCATTCTTAATGTGTCAGCTGAGACCTAAGGCGGAATTACCATGAACTAAATTACAGGCACATTACTCTAGTAGCAGAAAACAACCTGCATCTTTTAGGATTTTGGGTGCAGCTCTTGATGTTAGGCATGGCTCATTGCTCATTGCCTGACTCCCTAAATGGCAAATGTTGCCTGATAGATGCCGACCGTGTTGATTTCTTTGTTTTTTGGCTTACATTTTTAGTTAGAATAATACAAATATTTTTTTTGCAGAGAGATTATGACACTAGGGTCCTTGTCCTGATTCATAGCTAGAATTCCACATAATATCTAGCGATCTTTACGACAAGCAGAAAAAGGTTCATCTATCTATTGAAGGCTATTTTTTAGGGGCCGTATGACCGATCATGCATCCTAACATAGTGACATGAAAGTGACTGCTGGGTTTTCAGAATGTACTTTAATGATGTTCTATTACATCAGCTCAAAAGGGTGACATTGAGTTTCATTAAAGGCTGTTGCAGACAGCGTGCGCTGGATTTCTGAGGAAGATAACTTTACAGGCGACACCCAGCAGTGCGTGGGGAAACATAACTTGTCTAGCTCTTCACACCGGGGGGGGGAGGATGTAAAGAGCGGCTGTTTGATCTAACATACGTAGACTGGACCTGCAATCTGCCCACATCTCATTTGGTTTATCCTACACCCAGGCCGACTGTTGCGTTGGCACATCACTTCATTTTGCAATGCCTTGAGCGAGCACCAGTGTCTGGTGTCTCTGGATCTGTGGACGGCCCCGGGACAAAGGAAATATCACCCGAATAGCAACAGAGGCTTCCGATTGCTGTCGTAGAAATGCAACCCATTATACAACTGCGTTCTGATGTCCTGAATGGCGCCAAAGCACCGCTTATCAACGCATGCTCGCGTAATAAAGCGGATCTGCGACGCGTCAAAGATAATAATCAATGAGAACCAAGTGCACAGAAAACAAAAAGTGAACGGTGTTTACAAATGCTGTTGTCGTTTTAATCCCTTTTAGCGTTGTCATAAGCTTAACTGACCTTCAGGTGATACTAATCATCTGTAGCTAATTACCGGTCTACCTTGGTATACAAAGTCGATTTCTACGTACTGCACTGTGAACATTAATCATCGCACACAAGCGGGGACTTGAAATGAGTTTCGATAACAATAATTCAACTTTGAATTATTGTCCATTGGTTGCACTATAAGGGACACTTGCGTTTTGCGAAGGTGATGTTTTCTAAACAGACGGGTGTCTGGAGCTTTCAACATGCCTCCATGGAGTTCTTTCAGGAACCTTCAGAGTGGAGGTAAACTGATACTGCTAATTAACACCAGACTGGATGTATCTCCCCCTCCGATCTCTGATATGCACTACATGACTGTATGTAGTCCACTAGGTTAGAGAATCAACTCAACAAATTCACAGAGAACAATACTTCTATGCCTCATGCATTACCATTACATCATCAATTTGAATCACAGTTAAGCATCCAATTTCCCAAAAATTAAATACCCAGCGATCTTTGGCAAACCTCAGAAGATGATTTAATAGAACATACCGCTGGTTTTTAAAATATTTTTTTCCAGAATTCTTATAGTCTTCTCAATTGGCACAATGTGAAACAGAGCTTCAACTGACGTCACTTTTATTTGTCTTTTAGGGACAAGAAAACATCTTAAACAAATGAATGTTAGTGTTTTCTTGTGTTATGGAGCAGGGAGTAGAGGTGCCCCCCCCCCCCCAAAAAAAAAACCTCTGTTCTAAACAAGAATCGGTTCCAAATTAGTAAAATACCAGAGTATCGATAAGGTACCGAGTTAACGGTTCTGCTATCGGTACTTTAGAAGTTACGGAGTGGGATCGCCGCGGAACGCAACAGCATCGCAAACCTCCTCTCTCTGTGCCGGTCTTTGCTTTACTCTTACACACACACACACACACACACACACACACACACACACACACACACACTAACACCGACTTACTAAGAAGCTACGGGGTAAGAAAATAGCGTCGTCACAAAGCTCTCTCTGTCTCTGCAGGACAGGCGCAGTTGTGCGTTCCTCCGACACACACCAGCGGCTGCTCGGTGCTGCGTGAGACACACATAATGGCAGAGAGAGAGAGCAGAAAGATCCAAAGTTTGGCTACATTTCACTCGGGTATAGATGCTGAGAACTCTCGTCGTCACTAATGCAAAAGCACCCTTAAAAGTGAGGGAGGTGATACCAGCAAATCATCAAAACATCTGGCCATCAAGCAGAACCTGAATCTGAAGAAAGGCAGTTTTCTGCTGATCGGTGAGCAGCCGATCATCTTCCTCCACCGCAGGAAGCGTTAGCGATGCATACGGAGTTTGATAGTACGAATAGGTTAATAAACAAAAGCTAATTATCAATTAGCTAGTTATTTAGCTGCGAATGTATTTTAAATATTTTGGAACTTCTTCAAGAAAGACTATAAGTTTACATACAAGAATAATAACGCGATATCTATTCTTTTTTTAATTGTCTTTTTTTCTCACTAAAGGAAAAAAAGGAACCAAACCAATAAGCGGCATCGATAAGAGTATCGATACCCTACTGATACGCACCCCTAGCGGTCCTTCCCAGCTTCCTGAATAGGCAACAGCCACAACTTGAGAAAATGCTCGTTTGGATTCTCCTGGAAAGTAATGATGTAATATAACCAACAACGCTCTATCTGGTAGGCAATACCTCCATCAATGGGCGTTCAATGGCTGAACAAATACAAAAAGCAGAAGTCTGGACACAGACTATTTTTGCTGATCCATTGGTTGTGTTCCGGTGGATTGAGTGCCTTCAGTCTCAGTAATCTGATGCTTGTGACCACGGCAACAAATACAATATTTCAGTGAATTGCTTACATCCAGCACTGTGTTATCACTGTTCCAGTCCATCCCATCCGCTTTCTCCGCTTCTCTCCTTACACTCAAACGTTTCAGTCGTTCACAGTTGTTGAAATAGAAGCATGCAGGCAGCATTGAAATGCTGTTTCCTCGTGACTTTCAGGGGAAACTTGAAAACCGTTTTGTAATCTGACGCAGCAGAGCACATGCAAAGAAAAGTGGACACTTGTTTGCGTCCTAGAAGTAATAATTGATCCTCATGGAGTTTACAGATTATTTCTAGATGTTGACTTTCAAAGTCAATTTTCCAAGAAACATGCATTTCAAGGGGAGCTCAACTGGAAGCACATGACACTCCTCATCCTTAAGGACATGTTAACACCAGAAGACTAGGGGACAGTACAACTTTTGCCAAGGAGGCAAGTTGTCCAGATGGAAAGGCATCACCAGATGGTGGCAGCTAGTGGACAGGAACGGGCAGGATGTATGTCACCAATGTGGAGGGGAGTCTTTCAGCTTTTTGGAACTATTCTTCCAGCAAAGGTTGAACCATAGAGCTGCTGAATCTGGACTGAGCAACACCCCCCCCCTTCCTAAACCATTACCTTCAAGGACCCTGGGTAAGTCAGGGAATAGCACTGAATGAGCTTCTGCGATGCTCCAGATGTTTGTGACAGATGGGCTCCTCGTGTTCCTCATGAGGGAGGTGATGCACGTTCAAAATCTGGATATTTCAGTTCATATGGGTATCTTACACTAATGCCAACTAGTGGTGCAACGGATCATAAAACTCTGATCGTATCACGGATCAGAGGCACGGATCGGATCAAATTTTGGATCAGCGCAAAAGCAAATAGAGCTTTTAGAGATCCCTGATCACGTTGTTTTTTTTCTTCCGATACTAACTGCAGATCATTGATGATCCGTATTGTTGGATTATAGCAGCTGGTCTACAAGGCTCCAGACTAAAAAAACATTGTAAATTGTTACTTGTTGTTATTTTACCCTCATAAAAACACACAATTCAAATAAGGAAATAAAATAAAAATGTCTTGATTAAAATCGATTAGTAGTTTTAATGATAAGCTGCTTACAGCTAGTGTTAGATAGTTAACAGGTCATATTTCATCTCTAATAACTATGTTGTTGTGAAAACATCTCCTTTAAACAACTGATATATTCAAGATTCTCACCAACACGACATTTTACCAGATTATACATCATGATACCGTCATAATTCACCTTCGTCCAATACTCATTTTCACTGACAGAGCCTGAACACATCATAATGTAACGGAACCTTCGTTCTCCTCCTGTCAATTTAAACACGTTTAGTTTTTTTTAAAAAATGTAACATTATCAGAGACTACAAAAGCATGCATGCAATGTCCTGATCGCATATTTTACTGGATATTGGCGGATAACGACGGTCAGTAAAACTTTATTTCACACTGCAGGAGTAAACGTTAAACTGTGTAATTAATCCGTGGTTCACGTGCGTGGGGGGGGGGGGGGGCATCTGTCCGGATCACGGATCAACCGTGGTCCGTTACACCACTAATGTAAACCAAACAAGAGGGACCAGAAAAGACTGGCCAGTGTGTAAATATTCAATTTGGAGTTGTTTGCTCTCAGGGTTATTAGGTGAGGTCTGTGCGGAGCCGTTTCACTGGAGGATGTCACTTGATTAGAACCATTCATCAAGTCTGTGTGGAGTGGATAGGGGTGATTACCAAACAGGGCAGTGTGTTTTGTCTCAAAACTTAATTTCATCTTCGCATTTGACAGACCTACTCTACCCCATCGCTCATGTCGTGCGAAACTGTCCAAATGAGTCATTTAGCGGTGGATTGGAGTCCCTTTAGCTCACGACAAACATTCAAACTGATTTCTTCTTCGTCGGCACCAAAACAATTACTCTCACATTGTCACTTTAGTCTCAGCTCTTTGAGTTCCTCGCAGGACTTGCGCAGTTATAGATTAACTAAAACATGCAGAATAGATTAATTCTAGACCTCTATCATTCCATTTCCATCCATCCCTCTGAGGACGCTCACAGCTAATTTGCCCTTGAAGTTACATTTTTTTCTTGTTAAGACTGGAGGGCTTTTCTTTCATCTCAGCCTCGTCCGTACTGCATATTTCAAGTATGTAATGTATGTGCAGTGAAAGGCCAAATGGAGCTTTGCACAGTGAGGAAATTGGATTTGCTGTCGTATTATTACGCAGCAAAGCATTATTTTGTATTCCGTGGATTGCCTGCTATGTTTGGCTAACATCTACTGTCAGGTAGAGCGACATCCGAGACGAAGTCTGCTCGAGTTTATAGCAATTGTCTCTTAAAAAGGTTACCCTCTCAGAAGTGCTTTCAGAAATGACAGGGTCACCTTTAACCCCTGGCCTGTTAGAAGGCTAATTCAGAAGTGAGTAAAGCTGACAGAGGAAACACTTCAATGATGCTCTGAACCATGAAGTCAGTAGAAAAGCAAATCGGTGGAACGCAACTGAGCTACAATGATGAAAAACAAAAAAAAACAAAGCTTTTCAAACCTTATTTTTAATCGTCACATACATAATATATACAGGCATGGACTTTGACTTCGGCAGTTAACCCTGTCAAAGCGTGAGGAGCGGCGGGCCTTGCTGTAAAGCACTCGGAGAGAAACTTGGGATTCAGCGTCAAACACATTTGGACACATTGACAGGAAGACAGGAAGAGCTGGGGATCAAACCGGCAACCTTGCGGTTATAGGACGACCCGCTCTACCCACTGAGCCCCACTGAGCCAGCATCACTCCACTGTATCATTACGAAGCAAATAGTTGTTCGCTGTTATTGATGCTCTAAATCTCTTACAGAGAACAGTCATAGAAGACACTGACTCAGACGGTGTCTTATTTCCTCGGGCAGGTCATTTCAGAGCCTCTGGGCCCCATTTGCAGAAGTTCTGTCCCCTTTAGTTTTCTGCCTGGACTCTGGAAGAGACAAAAGACCACTGCCCGAGGATCTCAAACTTCACAAAGGCTCATAAGGGATTACAAGGTCTAAAATATAATCTGGAGTCAGGTCATTAAGAGCCTTAAAAGTAATCAATGGGATCTTTAGATCAATCCTAAAACAAACAGGGAGCCAATGCAAAGTGGCTAAAGCAGGTGGGATGTCGATCGCACCTCTATGTTGTGGTTAAAAGGCTGCAGCTGAACAGCTTCTGTTTCAATGATCAAGGCGCGATGGAAAAAAAAAAAAAAAGCACACATACAGTTTCTGCATCACAAAAAGATGAATCCAGCCGTCATTTTAAAGCGACGTTAATTCACTATGACGTGTGGCACAGCTGCATACACTATCTATATCCATGTATGCACAGAGAATCTCTTTCATATCCAAGCAATATTTGTTTTGTAAGTGAAATATCTGAAAGATCCCTCTATTGAATGGGATTGCATGGATTTTATTTGGGTTGCTAAATTCATCCACAGAATTTTTTTTGCATTGTCTCTGTTTAAGATTTATATTTCTGCAGATCACCTACGAACCACGCGAGGAAGCCTGAACGTTCATATTGTTCTGATAATTGCAGCGAGCATTGAATCTAATATGCAAGGCTAGTGTAGAATACGTTCTGTTTGTTTCACTAATGAGAGGAAAAGGTTCGGAGTGATGTTAAAGTGTGCATTACGCCCCTTGTTTTCCGTCACCAATTAACACCATGCAACAGCGGTTTAACGGCGCGGGAATAAACAATCAAATCTACCAACAACACACATTTTGTGGGGTTGTAATCAATGTACTATTGTACAAGTTTTCTGTATTTTTGGAACAGTCTACTAGTGGAAGTATATATTACAAAAAAAAAAGATCTAAGGTCCAAACACAAGCTTTCAAAAGAATTCAATAGCATCTCACTGCTTAAATGAAAGCTTAGTAAATCTGGTAATGCTCTGGTGTATTTCATCTATTTTGTTTGCCTCTGTACGCTGATGTAATGGTCAAGATGAGCCCGATGGTCACTGTAGAAGCGGTGGAGCATTCCTCTGGTGTTATCCAGGCTGTGTGGTCACTAACAAACTGTGAGAAGTGGCATCTCGGCCTCGGCTCATCAGAGTGTGGCGAGGGGGCGATGGAGGTCAAGATGCCAGGTGGGAAAACATTTCAAGCGGGTAGAACGGAAACTAAAGTCACCTTGCCTCGGGGGGGGGGGGGAGAACTTGTGCAGTTTCTGGAGTAACTTGATGTCAGCGCCGAGGACAACGGAGCCAGTGACTCACGCTGGCCCGAGGCCGCCGGTGTCTATCACCTTCGGATGGCCGTTTGCCCGTCGGTGGAGGGACACGTTGACTGCCGTTGCTCACAGGCTCGGCCTCATGAGCGGAGCAGGTGGCAGGAACACGCTGCCAACGGGGACATGTTTTTTTTTTTTTTTTTTGGCATCGGTCTTTAATGAACATGGAAATCTTATCAGGATATTTTTACTCTGCATTGCGGACATTCACCGAACTGATTTTCTGAGGCGTTTTGAGATGCGACTGCTAATAGTATTTCTCTGCTGAATTTCAACCGATTTATTTCAGTAACAGATGGTAAACTGGCTTGGAAGTGAAAAAGAAATGTGCAGCAGTGTCATTTCTTTTTGACTAAACAAATACGATTGACTTGCCTTGACTTGAGATCCCAAATATGTATAATGACTAATAATTATATTCCCCACGCCAGTCCAGCATCAGATGGAAATGTTCCGTCCTTTGCACTTCACTGTAGATAAGTGTTTGATCCCACACAATGTCTGATTGTTGAGACGCTGCAGTGAGCTGAACGTGAAGCGTGTGTGACTCCTCGGTGGTGTGTGGGGTTATTAATTGAGAACATCAATAACGACAGGCCCTCTCTCTCTCTCTCTCTCTCTCTCTCTCTCTCTCTCTCTCTCTCTCTCTCTCTCTCTCTCTTGAGGGGAACATTCATCATGTGAGGTCAGTGCAACTAGACAAGAGAAAATAGGGCAGATTTGGTCATCGTAAGCAGAGTGCTGCTGAACTGGAAATCTCCCCTATACCCTCACCGAAGTGACAAAGTGCCATAACGTCAGCCAGGCTTTGGTGTGAAATTACTACAGCGTGTTCCTGCCTGTGGCCGTATGCATGGCTGACAAATCCAATCAGGTATTAGACATGTCTGTTTCTCCCTCCGTGTCCTTTTTATTTTGTCTTTGCACATTCGTGGTTAAAACTATGACTGGAATTGGGACATGCAGGGCCTTGAACACAAAAGGGATTTAAGTTTAGAAATTTTGCTGAAACTCTTGAATGTGAATGCAAAGTAATGAAGTTATGAATTTACATATATTTAGTTGTTGTGGTTAAAGACAACCCAAAAGTGTTTGTGAGCTCAAATAACTGTTTCTCCCAAACTGAAAGCTTTAACATGAACACTTTGTGGTCCAAGATAAATCAAAGTTGAGTCAAGTTGTGATTAATTTTGATAGTGTTAAATTATGTTGTAGTTATTTTTCTCTTAGTTCAATATGTTTTTTCGCTAACACTGTTACTTTACTTATCGTGATGACGATGTAAAATCTACTGGCTTTTACCTAATGGAAACATTAAATCACCACTTTTCCCATAGCAGCTATTAACCAGCAAGTTATTGTTATGTTACCAAGTGCTGACTACCACTCCATATTTTCTGCATTACAGCATGTAAGGGACCACCCTGTTTTTCATGTCGATTAGATAATTAGATAAGGAAATCATCCGTGTGTCTGTGAGTGAGTGTGTGCATCTCTGTGTCTGTCAACAAGGACCTCTTGTGGTTGCAGAATCACACACTTTCTAAAAAAAACCCCGCCTTTTTTATTAACCGGCCGGTAGAGGCTGCAAGCTACACACAGCGGGAGGAAACAGTTTGCTCAGGTTTGTTATTTTGGACGGTGTGTTCGGCTAACGGCTAACGGCTAACGGAACTACCGACGCACAGCTGCTGCTCTGTGGTCAGAGTTTAGTTAGTGACAGTGTGGGCTCCATGGTAGCTCTGACAGCTTGATGGAGTAGCAGCAGCGGGGGGGGGGGCGGGGGGGGGGCGGGGCTTAGCATTTAAATGACGGAAGATATCAACTGTCGATCGTGTCTCATCTATGCTACGCATGTAGATTGTAGATTGTCCCATGCCAACCAAGAACCATTCTAAAGAGAATGAATGTTGACTCTGTAGATTAGTGTTCTTCTTAGAATGGACCAAACTTTAATTGTACGTATTTTACTGTGAGTTTGTTTTACGACTATAAAAATCAAACATTTTTCCCAGAGGTTTAATGAACTATAATATATGAGAGTATGCAGAATAATTCATGTATATAAACCACATAGTTTATTAAATATACACCTCCCCATCCAGGAGCTCACTTCTGACCTTACTTCTGAAGGTGCACAGGCTGGTTGTGATCAGAGAATTGTTTCAAGGTGTCTTGAAAAGATCTGTTTGTATCAAGGATGCATAACTTGAGACAAATCTGGAATGTCATCTGAACTGAAGCAAATAACAAAAACACACAAAAGCTAAACTTCTGAGCCAAGGCATGGCTAGCGCTTTATAGAACTTCAGCTTTAAATCTTCACGGAAGCCCTTAGGGTTGTTTCTTTTACTCAGTTCGATCTTATGTTCATGCCTCACAAGCCTCAGTAGTTGTCTTGAGGACTGAGGCTCATCTATTCATTTTCACTGTTGTCTTACTGTTTAGTTTCATCATTCACGCTTGTCCAATTGAAACTGTTGTGTATGCTATCTGATGACTTTAAAAAGAAAACACACCATCCACACTCGACTACAGCAACACAGCCTACAGCGTGTTCAATCCAATGGGGTACAACGGTCATGAAACTGTTCAGTAATTATTTCCAATCCCTAGTGTTCTCATTTTGATCCAGAAATTGAATAGAGGGGAGTCTGCAGGATCCCAACAGCATACTGTAAAAAAAAAAAAAAAAAGGTCATTGGCTTACAGGTAGGAAAGTGGTTGAACCCAAAGTTCTTCATTGAGTGAAGTCATATGTTGAGTCTGGTGGCACCACACCTGCTTCCTGTGCAGACGTTCGGTGAAAATGAGTCACGGCTGCACTGCCCACTGAACATGAGTTTATATGTTAACTGAATGGCTGTTGTGAGACAGCTCCCCTGTGCCAAAGTAATTTAGACTGTCAGCGTACAAGCTGTAACAAGCTTTTCACATCTTGTACACAATTAGGTCTTTATCAAAGCAATATTCCCACGGCCGTTTATTAAATATGTATAAGCTCAAAATCAGGTGTTGACACAAAGTTGCCTTGAGAGATTCAGTGAAGAACGTGTTATTTCTTTGAGGCATTTAATACGATCTGTGTTTCCTTTGACTCTCCTCACGTTACATCACTTCTTGTTTCGGCAATATCACCCACAAGGAGGATGCATCTGTACTCACAGTAGCATTTCCCTACCTTTTTTTATTTATTACATTTTTTTTTTTTTTTTTAACATTGATTCACTTGAACAGCTTCATTTTGAATGACCATTTCATGTCTCCTTCAGCACCCCCGCTGTGCTTGCACTGCGCTGGCATCGCAACTGTCTCTAAGCATAATCCTTATATAAACCTGGTGTTCATACTAGAACATGTTTACTTGCTTCAATGTTCAAAAAAATATCTTCTCATCCGGCCTGAATACACCTGTATTCATCCTCTGTCTTAAACACTCGGTTTTAGCGCCTGTCTCTTTAAGCCCCCCCCCCCCCCTTTTTTTTTCCAAAAAGGCCGGTCAGCTCTGATTGGCTTGCGGGAAAGATATGGCACACTGTGTGTGGAGATACTCAGATGTGGGGCGGTACATTCTAAAGAGTCTGCATGTGACGTAGGAAGTAGAACCAAATCTGAATAACTTGTTGATGCACATGTTTTCCACAAAAACTCCAGATACCCAAACGTATGCGCACGAGCACTGAAAATGTTTTTTCATGATATGTTCCCTATAAAAAAAATCTCCAAAGGGAGATGATGATAGAGGAACACACAGCACATCTAAATTCATATTTCTTAAAACAGTTAAGTCTGTTCAAGTCAAAGCTTTATTATTTTTTTTTTGGTTTTGGATTGTCCCTGCAGTTTAATTCCTTAGATTCAACATAATAACAGCTGATTAAAAAGAAGTACTTTTTTCTTTTACATTTCTACATTCAGAGGATTTTCTCAGCTGCTTTTTCAGCAGCTCAAGGTTTGTTTTCATGGCTTCCTGCTTAAAACAGGTAAATAATTAGAGAAACTTCAAAAAAGAGACGCCCCCCCCCCCCCCCCCCCCCCGTAACACTGCCCTCCAAACTTTGCATAGTGTGTCTTTCTTCTGGTTGTTGCTCAGTTAATACATTGAGTACCCATTCGAAGTACAAAACCCTTTCTTTACCTGTCAAGTTTGAAAGCTTGAAAGCCTCTCATATTTTCAAGGGTAGGAATTGCTATCATTTGTCTTGAAAAGCTTGAAGCATTCAGCGTCTTTTTCCAAGAAGGAATTGCTATTATTCATTGAACAATAAGCAAAACAAAGCTCAAAAGCCTTTTGACGGAGAGGTAAAAGATGTCAGTGAAAAGTAGAGGAGAGGAAGATGATGCCTACCTCAGACGGACTGTTCAGTCACATCTAAACGGACAATAAACAAGTACATCTGGCTTCTGTATTTACTTATATCTGGCTTTGACTGTTGTCTCCAGTAGGGAAATGATTCATTTTCAACAGGGGGGGGTGCTTTGCTCCCTACTCAGGGAAAAAGGTGCTATTTTGACGCGTTAGATTGATCGATACTCCGCACAGAGGAGCTTCTTCAGAAATACGCTGGTCTGGTGGAATCACAAGCTGGTCAGTAGCAAGGTTTTTAAAATTAGTAATGTCCAAAATTCTTTTCTTTTAGTGGAGATTATTGAGCAGGGATTTCTGATGAGCTCAATGCTGGGGACATTTCTAGCATCAAACGCCTATTTTCCTGCATTTTGATGAATTGTTTTGCACTCATTTTGGTGACATCTATGTAAAGGAAAACAAAAATTCAGGCGGCAGGTGACAATTTAAAAACATTAAAATATAGGCTACACTAAGAATATTTGAAAACATTTGAAAGTAATACAGAAGAGTCAACAAAGCATGGTTCAATCTTCCATCGTCTGTGTCCTTTGTTTGGGGAAGTAACTTATTTAACCTCAGTAATAACCTACATTACATAGTTTAATTAATGGACTTACTCCTGGACTGTAACAGCTCTAACAGAAGAACGTAATATTCTGAGATTATGTCACATTTTAATGTGAATTAAATAATACTATTTAAAGAATAAATATGCCTGTCCTACAGTCTTCTGTGCATGACGGTGTTGCTCTGCTGGTACGGTAATACCCGCTTCAGACCATCAGACAGAGTCTCTGTGATTGAGAGGCAGCTGTGCACTGAGACATAATCCCGTGTCGTCATATCCTTAGATACCATACCACACATATATTTTAATGTTTTACTGGTGTTAAATGGCTTGATACAATTATTTGACATATGATTAAGTCATTCAATATCCTAAAGTATTTTCCAAGTCAATATATGAATAATAAGGAGAATATAATACATGAGTTACATGCACAAGGAATTGAAATTGAAATGTTGAATTTGCTATGAAATGCTCAAATAATGTATTTTAAAGCATTTGCACACATTGGGGAACTTAATGTCATCATTTAGCGTTAGACATCTTGGAGCACATAGACGTTCAGCACTTTAATCAGCTAAGGATTGCAAAACATTAGTGTAGCTTTATGAATGAAGCTTCATATTAAGAGGGGCGATGCTCTTCATAGAGAGGCAACAGATGCAGAGAGAACGAAAAAAATACAGCTGATGGTGGAAGAGCTTCACGCTGGTTTCTACGCACTGTTGACAAAAGGCTGTATGGTTTTTAGTCTGTTTCATGCTTTATGAACTGTAAAGCAAACATTTCGATGATACTGTTTACATAACGGTGTTTGTGGCGCTACTAATCTATGTGGTCATGTTACATTATGTGGAACCACAACCTCAGATCAGTTTACACAGTTGGACACAAGTGTGTGTGTGTGTGTGTGTGTGTGTGTGTGTTTGAGGGTGATTTTTTTTTTTTTTTTTTTTTTTTTTATTGACCCACTGTCCATTAGAGTTTCTGGTCACATTCCTGCAAAGTGATTCACAGAAATATCTTGAGTCCCGGCGCTGATGGGTGATCCTCTCCTCTGGTCGCACCGCGTCACTTTTAACACACCGGTGCTCCCACAGATCTGTGCTCCATGTTGCCATGACAACTTATTACTGCTGTGTGAAAAAAAAAAAAACCCTGTGGTTCATACCAGGCACTGTTAGAAGATATGGTGAGAGTAAACTAATTCAGATGCGAGGGGGGGGGGGGGGGGGGGGGGACTGTTAATTTATTTTTGCTTTAAATTGAAATAACCGGATGCACCAACATGATTGGTCTGATTCATTATATTTTTTATTGCATTAATTACTACTCTTTCCAAAAATATCAAGACAAACACTGCGGTTGACTTCAGATCTGCTCGGTGTGCCATGGGCGCACGGTGCTCTGCGTGGAACCCAAATGTCGGTGACACCTTTGGTTAATTCGCTGTATAAAAAGGTCATATACCAAGTAATGAAGGGAGTTGCAAAACTCCACCACAGCTAGACATTGGAGCAGTAATGCTGAGCTGTTATTGTCACACTTAATTAGACTGGAGAGCGTAAGAAAAAGCACTGCTCTCCCTGGACATTATTTAGTATTTATGCTTCTTGGTGCTATTTCTCTGTCTGGTTGGAAAAAGCCAAATCAAATTCACCACGTAGAAATTTGATCATTTTCACCAAGAATGTAATAAGCCTAGACAGCTTGTTGCACATAACAGTATTATAGTGCTGTTTAAAATGAGCGAAAACATGAAATTGGATTAAGCGAATCAGATTCTGCATGCAGCGCACGATATGAGGGGTTATTTGTTTTCATACGAGAGTGATCATCAGCAGGCCGTCGCAATAATGGTCTCATAATCTTTTAATCATAACTGTCTGTTTTGCATGACAGTGCACATCACATGACCTTTCTTGTTTCTCCCCCCCCCCAGTGCCATGTGTGTCATGAATCACGGAGTCATGGATCTGTCAGAGCCAGCTCTCACCCTCACACACAGACACTCAGTCAGTAGTGAGAGAGGAGGAGATGCTTAACAATCTCACGTTGCTCATCCCATCCCTCCACCTTCAGCATTGGACACACCAAATTGATTTTAATCAGGCAATAAAGTGTATCTGATCCTCCCGCTGTTGACTCACTTTCGTGCCCCAAAGAGGCCGAGCTGATCGACTTTCCTGATGGATTTCCCTCATAACTGCCCATAGCCCCGTTCAATATGGACAATCTCTTTCATATTAGTCGCATTCAGAGGAGACTGATGCTGTATTGGTGTTTGCTGTGAGGTCTCAACAGTTTATTTATGAAATACTTTGATCCTTTAATTCCTGTCTAGCTGAGCTGCTCGTGGGAGCGTGGACGGATACGTACTGTTTCATCAAGGAGACACTGAAATAAGCAGTCTGCCTGCTTTTGCTGGCAGAGGCCTTTTATTTGTTTTTCTTCTTATAAACGTGAAGCTGCTCTCAGGATCTGAACTCTAAAAATGCTGTTGGACTTAGTTTTAAGCGCTGGTGCAAATGGAATTAAGGGGCTCATGTTTAAGATCAACGTTAATGTCTTCTTCCAAAAGGACAAAATAGTAATATTTTAAACTAAATCTCCAGTTTCCTCAGAGAAAAAAACAACAATCATTTTACTGTACCGGTAATATAACGTTCAAAAGTGGTTGTTAGGATTTTTAATCTTAAAACTGACAGTTTGAAATATCCAAGCTGTAAAAGTTGTTTTTTTTCAGCTGTGCATATTAAACGGTTGAATCCGTTAAGTTTAATTTGAACCGTACCAAATCCAGAGAAACGCCCCGTCTCTTTTGAGCAGTGAAAACAGTGAAAACAGTGAAAACAGCGCCACCAGTCATCTCTTACATTCCGTCTCTCTGTTGCTTTACAAAAGCACCAAGTGACAGAATTAAAGGCTTTAGAAAACGTGCATACAGCAAACTGACAGTAAATCTCCAAAGCTGCGAAATTCAGAGTCCCTCGTGGAAAAAAGAAAATATTTCCATTTTAAAATGTGACCTTTATGCAAAGATAAAGGGCAGGTGCCACCCTTCAGGTCCATCATTTTACCGTCTTTTGTCCATCACAGATCGCATTTAAGATTTAAGGTCCCTTTTGAAATGTTTGCCTAACCTGAGCGTTGCAACACATAATGGACATTAGTGGTAAAACTGCCGCGGTGAGCACTGTGAATCTGGACAACAATAGATTCGCATTAAAATGCATTTGAATACATTTTCCATTGTGTTCCGAATTTCCACGGTAGCTTTGTCAAAGTTAGAAAAAATATGAGCCGCTAATGAGCGGTTCAAAGATCACGATTAGAACCCACCAACGTCTGAATTTGCTGTTACATTCTTGGTTTATTCAGAATTCTACAAGTGCTGGCTCATGTGAGCCTGTAATACAAATCACATTATATATCTGCAGGGCAACAAAAAAAAAAAAGGGCTGTTCTTCCTGTCTTACAGCTCTGGAAAGAAATGTAGATATTTTCTCTTTTAGGAAGCATTAATGGAGCCGTATTAATCTTCGCTGCAGGCCGAGATGTGGAAAACACTCTTTCCTGAGCTTTGTTTAACAACTAAGACGTGTTGCTTATCATTTCCTTACCTTCATCAGCTTTGGGACCTGCGGCTGATACTAAACACGCATATATGTGCATTTGCATGTTAATGCTGAAACACAACCGCCATGTCAGTTTGTGTGGGACATTACAGTGATCGTTGACAATTACCATGTGAGGGAAAGAAACATAAACTGTTGTTGCCCCATTTTTTTTTTATCGATTTCTCCATTTAGTGCTGCGGTTAATTCATGAATACCAGCTATAAGGGCTTTTTCAGCGTGGTTTTATCTATACTTTTTTGTCCCTGTGTAGGTAAAACTACAGTTTATTACAACTGGCAACATCTGTGGACGGAGGCGGTATATTTTCGGGTTGCCATCCGTCCGTACCATTCCTGTGAATGCGATATCTCAGGAGCGCCTGAATGGAATCTCTCTAAATTTGTACTCACCATCGTCATTGCTTGGATCTAAAACGTTGCTTAATAAGAAAAAGGCCAACAGGTCAACAAAGCTTGTTACCGAGACGTTCGGATGTCTCCGCATTTACTTTGGTGACCGCAACAAATGTTCACAACCAATACAACCACAATAAAGCTACGGACATGAAAGCCAGGTTTAATAAACCATAGGTACATGGAGACTGTTGCATTATTTAACCACACCGATGTATGTTGCTCATTGTACCGCTGCAACCTCAGTGGCAGCTTAGATTCCAAGCTGTCCAATTCTTCACATTCTTCACCCTCAGATATTTCAGAGATATTTCAAGGTATTCGACTCCACGAAGAATTCAGGCTGAACGTCTCTGTCAATTATCAAGCACTTATTTTACTTCTTTTACACGTTTTAATATGATCTGCTGATGGACTCAACATGTGAAATCTATGCTTTGACTTAAGTGCTGAATACAGTATCACAGTGAGGAGTCAAGACACTTTCTGTATTCGCAAATGTCATATTGCTGTCATATGCAACACCTGCTGGGTAAATAGGTAAGTTATTTGTAAGTTATTTTTAGCAATAGGTAAGTTATTTGAACGCCAGGCATGTATAAGTGGTGTGTATAAGAGTGTTGGAAGCTATGAACACAGCAGCTCCAAGAGAAACTACTGCAGTACAATAACATGCTGCTTTACTCTGGATGGGGTTTGTTGAGGAGCAGAATATTCTGCTGATGTTTTTCTTCTAGTTTCTTCAGGGTAACATCAGAAGAAGGAAATTAATAGATTCAAATTGATTTCATCTTCGTAGTTACTGCACTTGTTTTGTGGAAGTTATACAGTCAGACTGAATTAATACTTTTTTGGGGGGGTCAAATACCTTTTCACAAGGGCTCTTCTGACCCAACAGTAATAAAACGAGACCTGGACATCATTTTTCATATGGATTTCTCGTGTTGATGGTGCTACAGATAACACTCGGAATTACTCAAACAACTGCAGTAAAAAAAAAAACGTTTGTTGGTTAATTGCCATTTAGAGCCTCCTGAGTCTTTAATGAGACCAGTTGAATATGCACTAGAGTCCTGCCTTCAGCCAAGTGTAAGGGCAGAAAGTACAGAATGGCACAGACCATACAGGGCGAACCTTCTAAACAATTCTAGTATGTGGCTCTTAATAAGCTATAACTGTTAAGTGTTTATCCAATACTGCAAAACCAACCCTGAGCAATAAGGCACACATTACTAGGCTAGTTATCACAATTCAATTATTTTTTAGAGTGTATTATACCCCGAAGGCGCTAACTCCCAAACACAAAGCTTTAAATAGCACCAAACAACTATTTGCTTTGTAAAGATGAAGTGGAGTTCATAGGCAGTCATGCACACAAGTCTCAGTGAATGTTCTCCACTGGCTAGCCAATCGCCACTGCTCTTTTTTGTTTTTACATATTTTATTATTAATAGATAGCTTTTGAGTAAACTCCAGCATCTGTTACAGGGGATTACAGTCTACATATATATCATAATAAACCATATATATATTTTTTTTTTTTTTTTGCTAATTCCGACTCACACGTGAGAAGAACAAGGCAGCGGTCCCAGACGGCCTTTACTCCAGTTCTCGGTTCACACCACAGTTTAAACAGTCACACTGTCATCATGGCTGAGGCTGGTTTGTGTTGTGAGGCACATTGGAAGAGACGTGTTTCCCCTTTTCTAATGGATCGAAGCTAATCAGATCTGTGCAAAACTGACTTCCAGCTGTGCAACTTTGCAGAAATTCACTGAGGAGTAAAGTGGAAAAACTTAAATAAAGGGCAAGTCCATCTTGATCACATGTGTCCATGGTTTGGTGGCAGGCAATGAGACAGAAATGTCACATTAGCGATGCCAAGTGGTTTATTACACCATATAGACAGTTACATCAAAGTGCCGTTTGCTGATTTTGGACTATTGCATTTTGGCTAGTTAATCTCCATTCGATACCTTACATTTTACATTCGTAGACAGCTTGCATTTAAAAAATATGGACTCAGCAAATAGTAAAATTTACTGGATGTTAAATCGGGCTTGAATAAAATTCTTCTGTCAGTCCCATTCAGCCACTTATCTCGTATGTTTTAGCTCCTTAATTACTTCTAGTGAAGAGGCTCATGGAGATGTAAGCGAGTAGGCCTGCAGCATTATAAATTAAGTATTTATACTCGATACAAATCAACTTCAGTCAATGGAAAGGGGAGAACATACATTTTTTTTCCTGTTTTGTGCTGTGGTAATTAGTGTTTGTTTTTTTTTTAAAACGAGTAATCACGTGTGGGAGAGCATACTTGATTTTTGGGAGATCTCCCTTTAATATACCACCCATTCCTTATTTTATTCCCTCATTAGACTTTAATTATGTTCTAGAAACCATTAAGATGTATTCCGCCACAATGTTCTTATTTCCAATTTAATAAATGCTCTTTAATCAGGGGGGTTAATTTAGTAAGTACATTTTGTTTTTCCACAGTTATTTCATTTTAACTGAAATGTGCTTTCTGTTTCTGAGAGAGAACTTCGATTTAAACTTATTTTTACGACTTGAATGAGGTACTCCGTTTTGAGGCTTCGACGTGGATGTGTATGGATGTGTGTGGATGTCTGTGGATGTGTATGGATGTGTATGGATGTGTGTGGATGTGTATGGATGTGTATTGGATGTGTGTGGATGTGTATGGATGTGTATGGATGTGTGTGGATGTGTATGGATGTGTATTGGATGTGTGTGGATGTGTGTGGATGTGTGTGGATGTGTGTGGATGTGTATTGATGTGTGTGGATGTGTGTGGATGTCTGTGGATGTGTGTGGATGTGTGTGGATGTCTGTGGATGTCTGTGGATGTGTGTGGATGTGTGTGGATGTGTATTGGATGTGTATGGATGTGTATTTGATGTGTGTGGATGTCTGTGGATGTGTGTGGATGTGTGTGGATGTCTGTGGATGTCTGTGGATGTGTGTGGATGTGTGTGGATGTGTATTGGATGTGTGTGGATGTGTGTGTGGATGTGTGTGGATGTGTGTGGATGTCTGTGGATGTGTGTGGATGTGTGTGGATGTCTGTGGATGTCTGTGGATGTGTGTGGATGTGTGTGGATGTGTATTGGATGTGTGTGGATGTGTATGGATGTGTATTTGATGTGTGTGGATGTGTATGGATGTGTGTGGATGTGTGTGGATGTGTGTGGATGTGTGTGTGGATGTGTGTGGATGTCTGTGGATGTGTATGGATGTGTATTGGATGTGTGTGGATGTGTGTGGATGTGTATTGGATGTGTGTGGATGTGTGTGGATGTGTATTGGATGTGTGTGGATGTGTATGGATGTGTATTGGATGTGTATTGGATGTGTGTGGATGTGTGTGGATGTGTATTGGATGTGTGTGGATGTGTGTGGATGTGTGTGGATGTCTGTGGATGTGTATGGATGTGTATTGGATGTGTGTGGATGTGTGTGGATGTGTGTGGATGTGTGTGGATGTCTGTGGATGTGTATGGATGTGTATTGGATGTGTTTGGATGTGTGTGGATGTGTATTGGATGTGTGTGGATGTGTGTGGATGTGTATTGGATGTGTGTGGATGTGTGTGGATGTGTGTGGATGTGTGTGGATGTGTGTGGATGTGTATTGGATGTGTGTGGATGTGTGTGGATGTGTATTGGATGTGTGTGGATGTGTATTGGATGTGTGTGGATGTGTGTGGATGTCTGTGGATGTGTGTGGATGTGTGTGGATGTGTGTGGATGTGTGTGGATGTGTATTGGATGTGTGTGGATGTGTGTGGATGTGTATTGGATGTGTGTGGATGTGTATTGGATGTGTGTGGATGTGTGTGGATGTCTGTGGATGTGTGTGGATGTGTGTGGATGTGTGTGGATGTGTGTGGATGTGTATTGGATGTGTGTGGATGTGTGTGGATGTGTATTGGATGTGTGTGGATGTGTGTGGATGTGTGTGGATGTGTGTGGATGTGTATTGGATGTGTTTGGATGTGTGTGGATGTGTGTGGATGTGTGTGGATGTGTGTGGATGTGTGTGGATGTGTATTGGATGTGTGTGGATGTGTGTGGATGTGTGTGGATGTGTATTGGATGTGTGTGGATGTGTATGGATGTGTGTGGATGTGTGTGGATGTGTATGGATGTGTGTGGATGTGTGTGGATGTGTGTGGATGTGTATGGATGTGTGTGGATGTGTATTGGATGTGTGTGGATGTGTATGGATGTGTGTGGATGTGTGTGGATGTGTGTGGATGTGTATGGATGTGTGTGGATGTGTATTGGATGTGTGTGGATGTGTATGGATGTGTATGGACGTCTATGGATATGTGTGGACGTGTGTGGACGTCTATGGATGTGTATTGGATGTGTGTGGATGTGTGTGGACGTCTATGGATGTGTATTGGATGTGTGTGGATGTGTGTGGACGTCTATGGATGTGTATTGGATGTGTGTGGATGTGTGTGGACGTGTGTGGACGTCTATGGATGTGTATTGGATGTGTGTGGATGTGTGTGGACGTCTATGGATGTGTATTGGATGTGTGTGGATGTGTGTGGACGTCTATGGATGTGTATTGGATGTGTGTGGATGTGTGTGGATGTGTGTGGATGTGGACTTGTCAGATGACGGACAGCTCCCTTGGTGTCTGCGGTGGTACAGTGGGGGGGGGGGGCATGGCGGATGTGATCCCTCACCATAACAACTCTCCCTCCGCTCCGTTAACGCTGCTTGATCTGGAAGCTACAGCCGAGGCGCTCGCATGACCCACGGAGTATCGGCCGGCATCGGACAAACTCCGTGGAAAACCTTGACTGGCACTTCACCCCTCAGTGATGACAAAACCCCCATCTGCTTAAGCAGCCATTACTCTACCTGATTGGTAATCATGACATGGAGTGAGCCATAAATCCCTCAGACTGCCGCTGGTTAAGATAGAGGTCTTTGAAAAAAAACACAGTGATTAGGTGACCTTGGATGGAGCATGGGAAGAGGGAGGCTGAGGGGGATTTACTTTTCTATTATTGGCAGTATAATGACACATTCTCATGCAAATTACATTCGCATATGTAGGCGACATTCAAACCGGTGAACAGCTCTGGGCCCTTGAAAAATGCGTTGACTGACTTCTTACAGTATACATTACAACTCACTCGAATGCTCTTATCAGCCTCAATCATAATGCATTTGACCAAAATGAGGTAGCGTAGGTTCATCCTATTTACCCAGATTCAGTTATGTGTAAACACTGTGGCCCCAAGCAGCAGGTTTACTGCAATTCCTTGGTAACTTTGATGAGTCATAAACATTTATGGCTGCCCACACGCTGCCTTAAAACTCCCCAAAATCTTGAATTAGCACACCTTGAAGGGTTCTAGCAGCACATAAATGTATAAATTTATAGAGCTATAAGAGTACGGATGTTGGCGTAGTGTACCAACAAGCAGGCCGAGTAAAACGCTGTCACTCACAGGTACTTATACGCCGCTGTTCTTCAGGAGAGCAGGGCGATGGCAGCCAGCAGGGTAAACAAGGTGGTTTTTGAGTAATGTGTGTAGAAAGCATCAAAAGGACAGTCTTAGTGGAAACGTTGCTATTTAAACACGTTTAACTGCAGTGTGAATGCTTTTTTTTTTTTTTTTTTTTTTTTTTTTTGTGTTGACAAGATGAGCTTTGATCGCACTGTGGAATTTCTTGTGTATGTTTGCTTTTAAGCAGCTTGCACTTGAGTTGTAGCGTTCCAATTTTGGACAATTGTAATTGCGAATGCTAAGGAAATCAGGGCCGGGGGTGAAAATAACTAAAAGTGATCCTTTTTTAAAAGTGAGAACATTTCATAAGATTACTTCTCCGCTGCCTTTGGTGCCACTAAAGTGTGAATCCACCCGGTGATTACTTCTGAAATGTCCTCAACGGCTCTGTCTATTAGCCCGGTCCTCAAGACCACCACTTGTCCTGCCTGTTTCTGCTTCTCTTCATCTGATCCAATTAAGAGCTCCACATGAACCCGACACCTTGATCAGATCAGGGTGTGGACAAGCTCGGCTCGAGAGCACCCAAAACGATATTTAAAATCCTTACATGTGTTGCGTACTCTTAAAAAGGGCGGTGAAGAACATACGGTTTAAGATTAGTCTTATGAATCATTCATTGTTTACTGGTGCAGGGATTTATGCCAAGGAGCAGGAGGCCATTCTTGCTTTTGTCTTCAGAAACTTTTCGTACGGCGCTCCCGTTTAATAATTTGTTGACATGCCCCTGCTGTTGTAGAGAAAATAAAAGTGACCTCGCTCTGTGGTGTAGGTCAGGCAGCATCTAATGAAGGCCCCAAAGTCTTACAGCATTGATTTCTTACCCATTTCATGGCTAGAATGCAGAGTTGTTCAGCGTTGCCATGGGGGGGATGGCCTCGGGTACGAACTGCCATATCCCAGAGGCAGTTATACCTCGGATTCCATGAACACAATTACTACCCTCTTTCAGCACATCATTATTTTCTCCCTCTCCTTTTTTTTTTTTTTTTTTTTTCTAACGCAGCTCGTTATCGTGCCATGACTTAGTGATTTCTAAGAATAATGTTTTTCAAAGTTTTTCTAGGATCTAGGAGGGGGGAGGGGGGAGGGGGGGAGAGATGTTGGAATGCAGCACAACTGACGTGCATATAGACGTATAGCACTGTGGGCGTGCGTCCAGAAGTCCTGTGACATTCCCAAATCGTTCATCAGTCAGCAGAGTCACGGTTCTCTCTCTCTAGTCTTCGTATTCTGATCAGACCTGACGGCGGTGGCATTTAAGTCTAAATACCACATGGCACATGTCACTTCTGGAGATACGGTCGTAATAAAGATTCATTATCCAGGTATTAGGAGTCATCGGGATGCACGGCGCTACGCCGCGTCTTGTGGCGGATTAAATATATGAAGATTAAGGGAGAGGCCGCATTATACTGTTGTTATACTTAATAACCTGCTTAGTTTGGCTCACAGCCCTATGCTCATCCATAATGCATATATGACCTGCAGCTGGCCAGCACACCAAGTCCGCTCTGATAGTGTATGAGGGTTTAAAAATCACTAATCTAGGTGCATGTGCATGGGTTGATAGGGCTTCTAGTGTGTGTGTGTGTGTGTGTGTGTGTGTGTGTGTGTGTGTGTGTGTGTGTGTGTGTGTGTGTGTGTGTGTGTGTGTGTGTGTGCACGTACAGACAGAAACTCTCCACGTACATTTTTAATTTTTACGCCCCAATACATGTGGCCTCGATAACTCGTGAAACATTTATCTGTGATGTATTTTAACCTGCATGTTTGATTTATGTTACCCGATCCATATACTTTGAGCAGAATATTCCACCCTCATGTACTCAGACTAATACATCATCAGTCTGACATCAGCGCTTTTCGCCGAGTTATTTTGTTATGAAGCGTTTTTGATTTACTTTTTTGGAGCACCCCAGTTTCTCCCTCCCCATCCAGTCTGCTTCAGACTGTTATTTCACGCATTTCTCAAAATACCTTTTTAAAAGAACACCTAAGAGAATAAGAATAACTTTTGGTTTCTACTGAGGCTTTAGTCAATAAAATAATCCATATTTCTGTCTTTAAAAATAGTTTGACTTAATTCTAAGAAGTACGCTTATTTGTTGTCTTGCATTGATTTAGATGAGAACATGTGTATCAGGCTCAGACGGAGCCATTCTGGATAATTTTCCTCTTCTTCCAGTCCTTGTGATAAGCTAAGCTAACCTGCTGCTGGTGGTGATTTTGTATGTAGTGTTTGTGTGTGTGTGTGTGTGTGTGTGTGTGTGTGTGTGTGTGTGTGTGTGTGTGTGTGTGTGAGAAAGAGAGAGAGAGTGATATTGATCTTCTCATCTCATCCTTGCCAAGAGAGTAAATACGCGTATTTTCCAAAATGTCCATAACAGCCACCAGAAGTTTAACCCTCCTTTTTTCCCCCCCGGCCTTGTATTTGGGACGGGCCTTCTTTTGTTCTTGCAACACCCCCTCTTTTTTTTTCCCCCAGATATATTTAACCATAATTTTCTCCCACACTGGTTTCTGGTTGACCTTGAGCTCCCTGAATGCTAGCTGTGAACATAGGTGTAATGGACTATCAACTCCCCGACAAGTGCACACACAGCTTTCCCGGAGCCGAGCAAGTTGGATGAGCCGCAAATAGCTTCTTCAAGAAGCGGCTCCTTCTCAACCTGCAGCTGTAAGATAGGCCTTACTGCGTGAGGAATATTCCCAGATCTGCTTTTCTCAGCTCTTCAACACCGCTAACGTTTAATTCGCCACTTTTGAGCTGTACGCTGCTGCTTTTTTAAACACAGGTTTTGTTTGAATAGGCCTTGTGGCTTACGACTTATCCACTGTACCATATTGTGAACTGTTTGTCTGATGCAATTCGCGGGATTGTAACGCCGCGGTGGTTTGTAGCTTACCTCGTTGGAATATAACATTGTTTGGAAAGATAAATGAAGACCTGAGCTCTCATGTAATTCAGAGTTTAATAGGACTGAGGAAACAGGAGAGTGGCTGCTATATAGCAAAATGCAAGATGATGATTTGCTGCGCCGTCTAAGTGCTCGTGTCGCAGTACAACGGATGTGTTGAGTAATTGGGTTAACGCCGCCGAATTCATAGCTCATCTCAAGCGAAACCAACTTGATCAAAATATGTGCTGCAAGAAGTGCTGGCTGGTCCTCCCTCAGCAGGTTTGCAAAGCGTCTTCCCTGTTCAATAAGTCTTTGTTCCTCTCAAAAAAAAAAAAAAAAATCTGGCACATTTCAAAGGCTCAATGGCGTTAATGAGCCACGATGTTGTGCCAGTGGTGGCTGTTGGGTGTCAGGAATGAAGCTCATGATAATGTGCCCGGCTGAGTGCCACTGTGTATTTCCCACTGTTATGGTAATGGTACCAGTTTTTCCTTCTTTTTTTTGTTTTTTTTTACCCCACTCACAGAAGGCGGCTGCTGCTGTTTTTTTTTTTCTCTCTCTCTCTTTGCTATTCCTGCCATTGCCACTCATTTGATGTTTGTATAGAATTAACAGTACATTACACAATACTGCACCATACTGCCTCCTTCTCATGCAAACACAGCAGGTATATGGAAGACAGACAAAAGAATAATGGAGCAGTTACTTTCCTTCAGTTGTGTTTTTTTTTTTTTTTTTTTTGTCCGCCCTACAGCTGCAGCGACAATACAGCCCCGTGTCAAGGAGAGTGTTTGGAGCAGCAGCAGGGAAAGATGAATTGACATAAGAGGTCATTTGGTTGCCTCATATTTGGCCCTTTAAGCTTTTCAAGGTGAAGTGGCATGAAAGGAGGTAGAACATCAATAGGTAACTGGCTGCTCCGAGGTCCAGGGGCAGTTTCTTTCATGGCTTCCATTGCTAGCTGAGGAAATGGCCCTCCTGCCACCGACCCTCTGCTTTTCAATGGAAATCAATTCAGCTTTAAAGGCTTGGGAGATATCCCTTTAGAGACTTCAGCGAGCTTGAGCATGCCTCGGCCAACCTCGCGCACAGCATGCCTTTATTGATGCCGGGCTATTTATTTTTTTTTGAGAGGGAATGTAAATAATCTCGTCGACACGTTCGGCTCACTTGCAGTTCATTTTGTGCTTCAGACGTTCTGGTTGTTTTTAGGAAGTGCCAGTGTTTACACTGAACTACCACAGCTCGTCTTGATGAAGATCAAACTATTGTGTGATGATGATGGTTAAGTGAAGCCTCTTTGTCTGCAGCCAAGTATCTTGGCTTAGCATGAAAATAGTGCTATTATGAAGTTAACAGTGTTTTGAGAAATACTTGGCGAGATCCATTCACCGTGTTGTTGCCGCTCCGCCGGTTAGAAGCAAAGTAATGATCGTGAGCATACTATTTGTTATTGGCAGGGTTCTTACGGTTCATGGAATTTTAAAATGGTTATTTCCAGGCCTGGAAAAGTGCTTGAAAAAAATAAAATCCCAAAAGTTTTGGAAAAGTCATGGAAATTTGTTATATTCATATTTTCTTGTCGTTCATTTACGCTGAGTTTCAAATAATTTCTTATGCTTTTAAAAGAAATACGCTCAAAATTTAAGCAGGCATACGCTCCCATCAGTGGCGATTTTAGCCTGAAATTTCTGGTGGGGCAATTTTCTATGACGTCATGTCACTGTCACAAAAATAGAGGTAGCTGATTATTATAAGCAGTGGGCCTATATAGATTTAAGGTATACTGTATGCTTTGGAATTCTCATTGTTAGTTTAAATACTAGATTTTCTCACTTTTTCATGTATACACCGAGATTTCGCAAAAATGTTTGGTCATGGAAATTTGGTTTAAAGTTATTGAAAAGTCATGGAAAAGTCATGGAAATCCATTGGTCAAAATGTGTATGAACCCTGTATTGGGCTACCTTGAGATCCCCCTTTCCCCGCTCAACAGCACATGCATTTAATTCTTTCTTTTTTTTTCCTTATGGCTTTGGTGTGCAATTTTAAGAATGCCCCCCCCCGCCTCCCCCTTTATTAAAGCTAAAGTAAAAAGAGAGGCTTTTGAATATTTCAAAAGAGACCTTGATTTAAATTGTAAGATTTCAGATATATTGCATCAGTGGGAATAGGAGAGGCAGAATGGATGAGATGTTTGACCTTTTCAGATTTGTCCCTGGGTAGTGAATTTGCTGGAGGGTGCCGGGGCAGCGAGCAGCGGTGCGTTGAATTATCACTCTCACTGTTTAAACGCCGCAGACCTGATCTCCCACTTGCTCCACTCCCACCGCTAATGGGTTAGGAACACACTGGGAAAAAAAAAAAAAAAAAAAAAAAGATGGAGATAGAGAGAGCGAGAGCGGAGGGGGGAGTTAGAGCCCTGTCTGATTGTCTGCAGGGTTAAGCCCAGAAACAAATTACCGCTTTCGCTCGTCACTGAGAAGAAGAAGAAGAAGAAGAAGAAGAAGCGGCGGAGGGTCACATTGTGGCGTCAAATCTTTAGCAAAAGCTGGTGTCACGTCGCAGAATGATGGAGCCGAGTCTTTTGACAGCTACCGGCAGGAAACATGTCAACACTGTGACGGATGCTTGCCATATTGAAAGGCTATGATGACTTTTTAGTTGACTGGGCTTTCACTGAACTCCCCCAGTCCCGCCATCAATGAAAGCACAACACCAAGGAGGCAAAAAAAAAAAGATAAGAACAAACTTGCCAAACCGCTTTGTAATAGTTTGCCAAGGCGCAGAGGACGTCATGTCTTTGTTAGAGGAGAGCGGCTGTCAAAATCACAATGTCTGGGCAGCATCTATGTCTGCCTATTCTTGTAACATTTTAATCTTGTGGAGAAGAAAATCTTTTTGCGTCCCGTTCTGACAAAGAATTGCGGTTTGCAAAAGACATACCACTGACAAAAAAAAAAGGACAAACAGTCCTCTTTTTGATTGTCAGCTTTTTCAAAAAACATACATGGAGCTGCAGCGTCTTGAAAAGCATTGGCGTGTGTCATTCAGCCTCATGCTTCCATTGATTATATAATAGCTGTCACTTTTCTTTCATCAATGCCTCCTCACCCGATCCATTCACAGACTGCGCTTCTTAAGGGAGTTCAGGTGAAGCCGCTTCCTCTCCACTCACGCTCATGTTGTGTCCATGTTTTTCTGGTGAAACATGTGATCAACCTGTTCACCGTCATCGCCTCACGCCACATCTTCTCTGTCTCTTTCTCCACCCTCTCTCCTCACGTCACCCAGAAGCCATCTTGTGCGACGTCGGGGAGTTCCACTGTCACGACCAGGAGACCTGCGTCCCCGAGGCGTGGCTCTGCGACGGCGAGCCCGACTGCCCCGACGACTCAGACGAAACTGACAAAACTTGTAAGTCGCTCATTCCATCCATTACTCTCTAATGCAAAACTGTCACATGGAATTCTGCCACGTCGCCTCATTTGTCAGCCAGTGTCACTTTTATAGCGAAAGCGCTCGTGTGAACATGCTTTGAGTGGCGTTCCAGTATGAACCCACCCCCACCTCATTAACAATTCAATGACGATCTCTCTTTCACAAGGTGTTCGGCAAGTCACTGACGTTGTGTTTTTACCCAAATGTTGTTCTGAAAGCACCTGATACAATCAGCTGGGGGCTCATTTAAACAACCATATCTAAATATGTGTTTATGTCCAAATAAGGAAGTATGCACATCCAAAAATATTCAGATTTATTAAACCAGTGCCCAATTTTCTTTTATAAATCCCAAATCAACTTGGAAAAATGTCACATTCAACCCTAAATGGTCGATGCAAAGCACCTTGTGAGTGTTTGCAAAGAATTCAGCCCGCTGATCAACTACGGAGAACAAGAAAAACTAATTTTTTTTGACACAGGAATCGATGTGCTCGTGGACGAGGTGGTCCCTGAACACTCGTTTCCTCCTAATTCCTCCATTCACGTAGTCCTCACAATGCCAGTGCATCCGTCATGCAGCATTATACGCACGGGGGTGTCAGCACAGTATTTATATGTTTACATCAATCAGACTGATTGCTTCACACCTTGCCAAAATGATGGCGTCAATCAGTGTGTCACCCACCCTGGATATCATTTGAAAATGGAAGCTTGATAGGTTAACACAGTTTATTTATTCATTTCACTTTTTTTTTTTGCTGTGGTGAACTTGGCCGGCGGTATGATTAGGACTCGTGCTGATGATATGGAGTGTAATTAATGTGCGAGAGCTGTCACCGGCTTTATTTGCAGACTTTGATAATTTACACAATCCGTAGGCGCAGGATGTGTTTCGTGAATGTGATGAGGTGAGGTGTGACAGCGCTCATGAAATATTGAGCACAATTTGAATTGATATGAGTCTGTTTATATACATATATATATTTTACAATTGCATTGTGCTCATGTGATAGTTATGTCTCACTAGCTCAAGCACAACTAACAATGCTGGTTTTAAATGCTTTATGATAAAAAGTGGATTTATAAGCAACGTGCAATATGGAATAAAAGGCAACATTAATGATGCCTCATGTAATTTCTACAATCTAGCTTCAATTCACCAACTCACCAATGTCCCCCTGTCTCCATAACGTTTGTACACGTGGGTCAGAGTTTCAGCATACAGGTGCATATTCTGCATATTCTGCCGCCAACTTTATTTTCTTACTGCCACCAGTGACACATGACGCATTTCTTTCAGTGCAGCAAAAATGGGGTGTGCCTTCTTTCCGGTGCATTGAACTGATCAAATTTAGTTCAAACTGCGATGGACGGCCACGTCTGTGATACCACACAACGCTGACTGCTGACTGCTGACTGCTGACTGCTGGGCTCACAGCACTTGATCCAGCAATTGGGAACTTGTGTCATAGCTGAGTTGGAAGTACGACAGGCATTTTGGGTTCTAAGGGCATGTTGATTTGTACGGGCCTTTTTGACTCTTTTGAATTTTTGATTTTGAATCTGACTGCTACTTACCTCCAAGGGCAGGACAGCAAAAAAAATAAAATAAATAAAAAGCAGCTAAGCAGAAGGTTGTAAGTCTGTTTGAAAATCGTGTTTTATTGGGAGTGCTGTATTATTCAGCGAGCAAGTGGAAGTGATGTATTATGCTGTGAAAAATCTGCTTGGCAGGTCCGACTGGAGTCATGAAAACCTTCATTTGTCCTTCACATCAGAACAGGCAGGCATGCTCTTGGGTATTATTTACACACATCTGGGACGTAGATTTTCTTTAATGGATAAACAGAGCAGTAATTTCACGTCATTATGAGCTGGATTAGCCTTTGTAAATCCCAGTGAGACTGTCACTGTCACACAGTCTATCACAGACATAAAAGCACTTCAAAACCACATTATTAACATTCACTCCAGGCTCCTCATCCGTGTGAGTTATTGGCTGTAACTAGGAGTTTATACTTCTGCTGGTGACATCTGTGCATACATTGACCGCATTGCACAATAATTATTAGTGTCCTTTTGCAAGAGTTCATTTATTTAGCAGGCAATGCTTGGTGCAGAAAAAAGATTGGAAGACTCACTGCTTGTGTCAAAACGGTATAATGACAGTCACCAGCTGTTAAAATGTTCACAGCTGCATGCATGCTCTGTAATGTGAGAATAGAGTGGTGGCTTGTTGAGAGTTTTCCAGACTCAGCACATGTTGAGTTAAGTGTTTAACAAACACAGAGGGACCACAAACTGAGCGTGCTAGAGGAGGAATCATTCTTGATTTTATCTTCCTATGATAAAAATCTAAAATGATGCAAACTCAATAACAAACGGCACATGGACTCTAAGCTAAATGTGTGCTAATGTAATCATAAATCTACACGCTAATGCTGTGTTATTGCACTATGATGATGCTAAATTGAGCCTTTAGGTTCCACTACTGTAATCGCCACAAAATCATATATATATATCTCTCTGTGGTAATTACATTGTTTGAACTGGATTACGGGAGTTTGTGTTTGTGCTGAACAGCACGGGGACATAATGCTAGTCCTATGGGCACAGTGGGTAGTACCCGCTCTTCCTCTCTTATCTCCATCACCTCTCACACCTCCTCTCATTCTTTTCGTCTCAGTCTCCTCATCTTGTCCCGGATCTCTTCCCTTTTCCCAAGCTGAGCTTTGATTGCCGGAGTCCTTTCCCGTTTGTCTGTCTCGGGGAAGAGAGTTAACACAGGGTCCATTGATATTTACATGTCAAAGTACAGTCTACAATATATCTGCCTTTATTTTTTTTTTTACCAAAATAAAGGTATTTTTTGGCAATTATTTCACATCTGTAATCATATACGCCTAATGGTAGGTATGGATAGGTCTTAGATATGAGTCAGGATTGTCTTCCTCAAGCAAAAGTAGATTCTGTGCCCACGTCCGTTGCATCTTTTCCCTTGAGTTCTTTGTGTTGCTGAAGGTTTTACACATCAGTTCACCTTTAATATCATGTGCTTCTCTTATTGAATGCTTCATTTTTTTCCTCTTGTGATTCTGAAGTGTGCCGGATTGTTTTCCAATGAAAGAAAAAGTCTCGGAGTGTTCGGAGGAGCACATGTTTTTAAATTTTTTTTTTTTTTACAGCAACACTCCACTGATTTTACACGTACTTCTCTGTATTTGTCGTGAGGAGTTCTACTCAGCCTGTGAACACTGTTTGAAGGTATCATCAGGGTATTCTTAGCTTGGGCTTGTGCCTGCATTATAAACTGGAGGTATGAGCTTTGAAAGAAGTGGGAATTTAGGAGGGAGGATGAAACGCACTATCCGGTTGTATTACAAGAAATGTGGAAAGGGTTTCTGGAGTTTGACCCACATTAGGGACTAAAAGTCAGGATGTATCAGCCTCTGCTGCATTAAATCTGACCATTCGTTTTTAAAAAAACAACAACAACAAATACCCCTTTAAAACCCCAAATTTGCTGACTCTAGGGTGAGCAAAACATTAGCAAAAATGAATAGATATTCTTTGTATATAGGACTCTTTCAACCTGAAAGACAGGGGTGAGCTATGTGTGTTTAAGTTAAGTTCAAAGTAAGTTATTGTCCCATTATTGTCATATTTAATTTTACTGTTTGTGAATTTTTGTCCACCGTTGGCGGTTCCCAGCAGATTTCCGATATCCTATCCTCACCTTTTGATCCGTCACTCTCCATTGGTGACTCACGCTTTACATATAATAGATATAATATAAACTCTACACGGTTGCTGTGGGCCAAGTCATATAATCTCCAGAAGGAAATTCATATTCCCTTCGATTAACGATGGCTCCATTTTATTTACAATGCCTGCAGAAAGAAGACCTTGCATATTCATCTAAGGGATTTGGCACAGCTCATTATCGTGGATTATATATTGATAGAAAGGGGAATTAGATCAGCTTTGCCCTGCAAACAGGAGACGGGATTTGAATGTATTCTGCCTTCTTGAGTGATAGCAAGGGCTGCAATAACCTGTGGAAAAAAAAGGTTCTTTATATACGATCGTATGCACTGAGCGAAGCCATAGGGGATTTAAAAAAAAAAAAAGCAAAAAGAAAGTCATGGTGTAAAGCAATCAGTACTTTGATTTCAGAGAAATGTATAATCTTAAGAAAAAGGTAAGGTATTAACAGTTCTCCTGTCTAGAAATATAAAAATAAATGTTGGTGCCTCTGATGGCGTCCCCATTTCCTGCACTGGCTCAGTCATGGAGATGTAATCACTGCATCTTCAAGGCCTGCGGGAAGGCAAGACGGCCTTGGATTGCAATACCCGGAGACGAGAAGGAGGCACCGGTTGATCCGTTCAGCCGCGGGCCTCACGGGACCGGACAGCTGACGACTGTTATTCCGGGATGTCGAGAAAAAAAAAACAGAAAAAAAAACCCCAGCAAGAATGGCAATTCTCCAATTGTGAGCAGTTCAAGCGAACACTTTCTCTCAGTGAAAAGAAAAAAAAAAAAAGAGTCATACCTTTTGTTGTGTTATGGGGCCACACGGCATCTTTTGTGGTGACGGTTAAAGTGGGAAGATTGCGAAATTGCCTCGGATCATATTCTCAGTTTGTGCATCATACTTACAAGGACGTGTGAATGTCAGGGCTGGCGGGGGGACATACAGATCGGCTGTTTGCTGTGCATTAGAGATAAAGTGGGACAGCCATAATTCACTTTCTGTAAATATCTCCTCCAGTTCAATTCTTCTTCTTTTTTCTTTTTTTCTTTTTTTGCTAATGGCCGTCGGCGTGCAGCTCTCTCCCTGCATCGATGCCACACGCTTGCAAACACTGTCTTAGAACTTAAATCCTGAATCCATGAATCCTACAGGAAGGGATTTCATGGACTTTTGGCTCGTCTCAGTAGTGCTGCCACGAGGAGCTTTGTGGATCTGGTGGACGTGGAGACCAGCGAGTTCCTTTGATTGAATTGTCGCTCCCAGAGGAAGACACAATAAAAGGGGTCAGCGGATGACTTCAAAAACACGGTCACAGAAGCTGTGTCTTATGGCTGTAGTTGGGCTCGACCCAATCAACGCCGATGTTGATCTCGGTGTCCTCGAGGCTCCGGGGGACGAGAACGGTTCAAAGACGGCTCTCTCTGGGGTTCTTGCACTTATTCCCGTATGTGGACGGGGGAGGGCATGTCTCAGCATGCCTTCCTCTACAATCCTCAGATTGTCTACACTGAGTTCATCAGCATCCTACAGAGAGTTTGAACATACGCAGTAAGGCCTCAACACAGGGGTGCAGCATGTTTATCTCATGGTTATGCCACTCAAGATATTTTTGGTTTCTTGACACTGTTTTTATGCATCTTATGTGTTTCCTGTCCCTGAACGCCACCTTGCTCCATGTTTGCTGATTCGGCACGTTTGAAAAGTTCGTTGCCCCCAAATGGCTAAAAACAAACAAACGATACAGCATTGCAGCGGTAAAGTCTTTTTTTTTTTTATGTAGGCAATATGACAAAGAAATTATTATCATCATGATCATGATTTAGATTTTAGGACATATTGTCCAGTACAATATATGTGGTTGCAGTGTGGCCTGGTCATAGTGAGGCAGACAGTTGGACCGCATCAGACTTCAACTGTAACCTAAACAGAGTCTTTCAGTTACCGTATCATTATCATACCTTCATCTTAGAGTTTGTCAGATATATAAAAAATGATATTCCCTAACCGTAACCAAACCCTTTTTTTAGGTTTTAAAGAATTGTCCAATATTGATTCCCTTGTCTGGTGATGGAGGTCGGTATGTCACAGCTTTATGTTTGTTTGTATTTCTTCGGCTCTGGATCTAGACACATTGAGACCTTTTTTTACAATCGCAGCCAGATTCCTCTAAATATACTCGGGTCACTAAACCCAATCCTGATTGTGGAGTGCATTCCTTAGAACTTAAACTCAAATTGCCATTTAAACATTTGGAAGTCGATGACAAAGCCCCTCTGGAAACACTGCTTTAGGAGTGCAAGATAATGTTCGCTCTGTATGTCTGTGATGAAGCTGAAGCTGACTAGAGTCGGTGTATTTCAGGCTGCGTGTCAAAATCCTGCGTGGTATTTTATCTGGCAAGTCCCGTATTGAAATAAATGTATCACAAAACGTGTCGGGTTCCCATGAGAATTGGCGGCGGCAGGATGGAGGGTTAGGGGGTAATGTAGCGTAGCACCTTGTTATTGAGCTGAAGGACGGGGCCTTTTGCATTATGTAACGCTTATTTTTTCGCTCCTCGCCGTCTCTCTCTCCCTCCCCGCTGACACATAACCCTTCTGTTGACTCATCAAAAACAGCCTAAAACACGCCGTTATCACGAATGCAGCATGTGTACAGTCAACCGTCACTTCTGCATATGGGGGGGGGGGGGGGGGGGGGGATTATTCACTGGAAGTACAAGACTCTTTCAAAGTCCATGAGACCATTCAATTTGCATGAGTCTGATTTCACATCGCTGTCTTCTGTCTACGTTATTAGAAAGCTCGCAGGCTACGTTATCGTCCCACTCTACAGCATTTAATGTGCAGTGTAATTGGATACCGTGTTTAGTCTGACGCCTGATTTAAGATCAAATGCACCACATTGTCCTTTGCCATCAACCTGTTTAACCTGCCACACATGGATCTTGCTCGCAGGCAACGTAATTGGCTGTTTTTTTATTTATTTAATTTTTTTTTTGCAGCAAGAGGCTTTAAAATAAGACATTTAATTTACTGTTTCTCTCCCTCTTCCTCTCTACATTTGGAACAGAACTTATGTACACTTCCTCAGGCTTGTGCCATCTGTCTTACAGTCGTTTCAGTAGGCGGGTAACAGACACAACAAATATTGTGTGCGCTTGTGTGTCTGTGTGCATGGAAGCGTTCCTTACCATGAAGGCAGTGTTCCTTTTTTTTTTCTTAAGTCTCTACGATTCTGTCTTCTGTCAAAATGTGATAGTCGTGTAAAAGAAAAGTCATCCTCTTTGCCCTTAACATGTAATCGACTTATATTCAGACATTTGCTCTCTGCATTGCACTGCTTCTGCAGTTTTAACACATTTTCCGAATGTTTGAACATTTTGTCTTTGGCGAAACCTTTAGTGTGAGAACGATTTCCGTTGCCTGGTGACAATCGTGCGACGGCGCCACGTCTCATCCGTGTCAGAAGTGATGCACTGGGAGGAGCACATCAGGGCTTTGTCTTTGCTCTCACAGCCACCATCTCAACGGTTAAACTGCTCTGACACATTTTCCCTCTTGTACATCATGAGAGTATTATAAAGGACAGCGTACCAGCGTGTCACCTGAAGAACAAATGGAAAAAAAGAGCATATTTTAAAAACTTGACGTACTTGCCGCCACAGACCCCCGTGCGACATTCAAGTACTAAAGTCGACGTTATCTCCTTAACTTGCTGCAGCAGAAAATAAAGCACCGCAACCATTTGGGCATTAACTTAAGAGCAAAACACTGTGACACATATTTACCACGACACCCAATGACAATAATAGCCTGAAACATCACGGTGATGAGCGCTGTGCATCTCACACAGTCGTACAGTAGCCGGGACTTGAATCTTAATGAGCATGCATCAGTGACATTAGCCTTTTTATTTATTTATTAATCATAACTAATGGTTAGTCTATTGATAGCGAAATGTCTTCTCTCATAGCTACTCTGTAAACATGGTCATAGACCAATGATTATTTCAAAGGGAGCTGGGTTAGTGCCAGAGGATATTTAGTGAAAATTACATGCCCTCCCACTCGCTGCGTGTAGTGCACTCTACCCATGGTCCTCATTAAAGATGCCTTCAAGCCCCCCCAAAAAACAGGACGTATTTACTCGCTTATAATCAATTGATTTAATCTACAGCACCACTACACACCAGTTTGAGCCCTGAGACTCATTACGTAGTGTAACATATATAAAACAAAGGCAAAGTTCAAGGCTTTTCACTGAAAACTATTGCAACTAAATGAAAGAATCCAGGGCCAATGGACATGAGAGCTCCTTCATTTTATATGACAGACGTATGGCGAGTTCACATCATCCACATACAACATTGCTGCTCATCCTTAATCAAGGATGTCTGCAAGTGTTGACTGTAATAAAAACAACAACACCATCAGTGTTAGTAGAAGTAGAAGCGGGGGAGGACTACTGTTTTGTAAAATGTAAAGTCTGTTAACTCTTGTCACTGTTGCCCATTATAGACAGTACTGCAGTCTATTACTAAATCACGAGTCCAAAACCAAATATTGTCCTTGTATTTAGGAAAAGAGCCATGCTTTCTGATTTGGCTCCCCTTATCTGCAATAAGGGTTCAGATTTGGTATAAACCTTTCTATGGCCAAGAAAATATCTCAGGGGTCCTTCACAGTGTCGAACCAACAGGGAATTATCATCCGATTATGCGGCTGCCCCCTCGGCTGTATGCTACGTTTTCAGCAGAGAGATGAAGTTAGCGACTAACTTGTAAATAGAGCGGAGCATTTAGCGGTTAAGGAGCCAAATACTTCCCTCAGGAGTTGTTAGAGACCAAAACAGAGTTAAAAGACCGATGAACCTTCGACGTAAATGGCAACTAGCGTGTAATAACGTGTCAG
The DNA here is from genome assembly GCF_023349555.1 of Cebidichthys violaceus. Taxonomy (NCBI): domain Eukaryota; kingdom Metazoa; phylum Chordata; class Actinopteri; order Perciformes; family Stichaeidae; genus Cebidichthys; species Cebidichthys violaceus. Next base: position 4,850,018 of record NW_027176274.1, on the reverse strand, counting down.
TGTTGCGTTTAAAACCTGCTCCTGAGTGCTGCTTTCATTTAGATGACTTCATGACAATTTATGTATTTTGTTGTTGATGAAAGAATGCCAGAATTAAACACAGCACCGTAAATTATCCTCCTAATGACATCATTATTCTCTGTGAATATTGGTTTCAGCCTCTCTGACTGCAATATACTGTATGTATTATTCATTTGAAGCTGGACCCAGAACAATTAGATTAGAACATTTGCATAATGGTTGGTCACAAAAGTATCTCTATTGACTAATTATGTCGTTGTTTTCCAAATACTGATACATTGGCCTTTTTGCTGGTGGTTTTTTTTGTGTCGTTTCTGAAGTAAGACTTTACTACATTGTCCCGAGGCTGATCATTTGTCTCTGTGGACTGATGTATTGATTCTTTATTATACAGTAGAGCCGGGATGTCAAGGATGCCAACACCCGGCTTCATTCCGCTGAACAGACGCGAGATTCCTCCTCTCTTTCATATAGATTTGATTGAATACTGAGCATAATTTACAGCAAATAATAAGATACTTCACACAAGAAATTAGGAGTCTGTGCAAATCCCTCATTCTTAAATGTTAATGCAATGGAAGGGCACTAAAATGTCTCACATCAGGAGGAAAAGGATGATAGGTTATTTCCTCAATATCAGTAGAGTAACCTTGAATGCCGTCTTTACGGTGGAATGCAGACACAATGCAAATATGACATTATACAATAACATATTGGAATATTAACTCAGCAGTCTGCTTTTATTAGAGCTGTCTTGTATGAATATATTGAAGAGGGTTGACACAAAAAAAAGATACATAAAGGCAATCATATTCAATACATTTAGCCTTTGCTTTACTTGATCACATCGATGCAACATATTGGCATAATAATAATGATGATGATAATAATAGTAACACACATAGCAATACTATTAATAACAATGATCAAATTCAAATTTAAAACGTTTGAAAATTAAACTTTTAGCCTTTAAGGGTGATTAACATTTATGGTGACACTGGTCAAGCCAATGCAGTACATTACAGAAACACAACGACCCTTAACGTACACACTGAGGCACACTGGAACGTTCTTGATCGTCGGTTTGGCCTTGGTCCGAGTCAGCGTGTGTTTTGTGCGCAGAAGACCAGACGGAAGGTGTAAAGCTGCCGAAAACAAACAAGAAGTGAGAGTCGTCCAGTTTGTGCTGCGCCGTTGGCTGCTTCTCAGCAGCTCCGTGTGATTAGTCAGTCGAACGATTGCTCACTGTCCTGTCGATGCGGAGGAAAGAGGCAAGAACTAAACGTATATTCATTTATGGCATCCGCATCTTCCTCTAAACGTATTGAATATCACAACATTAAAATCCTGTGGTCATACAGTTAGTTTGTATTTCTCTGTCTGTGAAGAATCTCAGTCCTTAGAGGTTCCAGCTTGTGGAAAGGTTTCGTCTGGGGTCAGATAAATACAGCAAAATAAGCTCTTTTGGCTGAGTACATAATTTAAAATGGCAAGAATTGTAAAGGTCACACAGGAAAATACTTTTTTTTAAGTATCCCTTTCATATTTGGACCACCGTGCCTTTTAATGGCACAGCTTGTTAGGCAGAGTTTTAGCTTTTTAATTGTCGAAATGTGTCCCACTGAAATGTGGTTCACTTTGTTGCCATGGAAGTCAGTTCCACATATTTGGGTCGATGCACACTGTTCACGACAGCATCGAGGTAAGTAGTGTACCACCGCATACCCGAGGATTGTTTTCGATTGCCTTCGAGATATGAACAGAGAGTCCCGGGTACAAACAGCCCAGGTGCTCGAATCAAGCTGAGATACGAGGAAAAGGCTCGACAGCAGTGCCGTTGCATGGAAGTTCTAAATATATCATCCTTTTCCATCACTTATTCAAATTAAGCCACAACATCACGAAGCCGTGACATCTTATAACCCAAACATCCTCAAGCTTTAAGCCTGAAAACAACAATGACGTCACCGCAGACAGACTGCATACAAAAGAGGAAGCGTTCACTATTTTCCACGATGCTCTAACTCGCATTAACACACACAAGGAGGCAAACGAGCAGAATAACTGAAATATTCATGGCTTGTTCACTTTAAATGTATCCTTCCACACCAGTGGTGCCGCTTATCAACCCGGAGATTAATGTTAACAACATTGCACCACTTCTGTCATGGTTTGTTTTTACAAACTGCTGGTCCATGAATTTTGTGAAAGTTAACGCAACTGTAGCAACTAGTTACGACAGTAGTCAACAGCGTTTGTTGTCAAAGTATGCCATTCACACATGGTTGAATATCCTGTTAACTTTCACTTTATACATCCGCAACTCTAACCAAGCCAGTAACTACCACTGCATACAAGTCCATTGTGTAAAAATGTCTACTCTGTTGTGAAAGTAAAGGGACTAAACGACACACTCTTTTATCTACCAGTGACAATCAGCAATGGGAGGTTGAGAGTGTGGAGTAAATAAAGGATGTATTGTAGGAACCGAGGGTGATGAGGATGGTGAGAGGTTGAGCCGAGCTGGGCAGGCTGATGAGAGTGACAACGCAGCTCAAGGTGATGGTAACAAGCTGGTGAGGCAGACTGGCGGGTAGGGTAATGAATCCGGAGACACAAGGACAGAAGAAGAAGAAGAAGAAGAAGAAGTAAATCAAACGGCACAAAGAAATGACTCTGATTGCGTCCAAAAACGACAAACTTCCACCGTGTTTGCAACAACGAAAGAACCTAGGTTGATCTACTGCACAGTGATGAGCTTGATGGAAGGCAGGCGTTTGTAATCAGTGGTAACTGGAAGCCACGCCCCCACGCCACACACCTTCTCCTGATCATCTTTCACGCCATTTGTTTGTTTGTGCAGCTGCGTGGAGGCTGAGCCATATGAAAGTTCCATCCCAAAACCCTCCAAAAGCTGGCCAGTAATGTACGGTAGAGCTAGGCTACCTCAAATTTTAAACATAATTTTGAACATTTTGAGCAGAAACGAATTCCGCCTCTCTGCAAACCTTTTATACAAAACATTTTCTATCAAATTCAAACTTCTTTAGTAAGGTCATATGTCCAACAAGAATTATTTGATAACACAGTCATGATGTTGCGCTGCGCTGCTCTGTCTTGTCTGTGCGTGTGCTCTTTTTGCCTCTTTTTGCGGACGCGTCGCAAATTTGTAAATTTTGTTATTCATCGCGTGAGAAAATGGACACGTTGCATTGTCGACTCACGGTCAGTGCGAGACAGTCCCGCACAACGCATTGTTTGTCGCCAGTCTCTTCGAATTGCCAGCTCAGCTCAAATTGTACGCACACAGATGCGCATGTAGTATTTTGAGCACTGCGGCAACATGTCAACACTGTTGGACGTTACTGGCCTCCAGGCGAAGTAGTGCAGCGAGTGAAAGCTATTGCTGTCTCTGCCGTTTCTGACATTTTGGCTTAGGTTCAAATTCACTCCAATGAATTCACACTGTCATCATGTTTACGATTAGATTAGTGATTTATGTAATTATAATAATGAGAGTGCATAGAACTAATGTCAGTGTAGTTGTAAAGGCGCTGTGGGAAGTCTACGGATGCTACTTTGATCATTAATTTAAACCGTAAATTAAGAAAAGGAAATCGTTATTTCTTAGGGATATGATGAATCCCTGTACGAAGAAGTTCATGAAGCTTCTTCTGCTTTTAGGTTATTTTTCTTTTCGGAAGTCATTATTCCGCACAAACTGGCAGTGGTTCAGATTAACAAGATTATCATAATGAACATGCCGAACAGCTGAAATTCCCCTCTAGAAGTCTCTCTTTTGACATTTAATAGAGGTATTAGGTTTGCCCAGCTGATACCGCCTCATTAAATCCTCAGAGTAGACATATAGCAGCATGGTTTTTAATTACATCCTGCAATCTAAAATCTAAATCATTTCTTCAAATTATTTGCTGAAAATGATGTTTAATGTATGAAACACATATTCAGTGCAATTACAACACAAATATGGGTTTGCTTGCAGCAGTGCCAGTAATATATGTGCAGCATTTAGACGAGATGGGAATGTAATAAGGCATTAATAAATATTGATGATGAACTTGAATGTTTCTCGCTTTACCTGGATAAGCATATCAAGTTTAATTTTATTTTTTGCTTACACCTTTCTTCCACCCACTGTGTTGTGATTGAACTGGTATTTGAGTGTGCTTGCCCATTTTCATCTCTGGACATTATTCATTTATCAAACCATTACTGGAACCTTGCAGTTTCCATCTGAAGTGATTGGAGATTTATACATCAGGAATGGCCTAATACAACAGGGACCAACAGTTTATCTATCCATCCATCCATCCATCCATCCATCCATCCATCCATCCATCCATGTCTCTGTCGTGAAACAAACAGCAGAAAGGAGCGCTGAGCAAAGAGATTTCTCTGACTTTAAAACATCTCAACTCAGGATACTGTATGCGCCTTTTGCCCTTGATAATGTGACTAGATTAACGTAGTGCACATTTATGCTTCTTCTGAATTTAACAATAATAGCATATGCTACAGTATATTATCTGAAACCTCTACACATCCACGGTACACCTTGTTTTTTTTCGGCCCCATTTACCTGCACAGGGTGCAAACTACTCAACTCCGACAAATAACCGCAGTGCAACTGTAGTTCTGCTCCATTTTTTTCTTCCTCAACAAGTGAAGGAGTTTAGAAGATGGGGACGTCTAGCGGTGACCTTCTCTGTACCGGCTTCACCCTTCCTTACGGACCTTCATGCCAGCTGCGATACCTTCCCCGGCACCGTCCGCTTTGGGCTAGCGTCCGCATACTTCAACGGCAGAAGAGCTGGACATATTCACCCGCGCATATCTGGACATCCAGATCCAGGAGATCCGCTGAGATGGGAGAGAGTTTTCTGGCTCAGCTCCCTCCATAGCGGGTTCTCATCCTGGCTCTCCCTCCTCCCCGTTGGGAGCACCGGAGGCTTGATGACCATGAGAGATACAAAGCCTCGCAATTCTGGCTTTCTCTATCTCCACCACGGCCAGGCAGCATTCCATTTAGGTCATGACGTTTGGTAATTTCTAGCATGGTTCTGATCTCAACCTGAGACGCCAGTCTAATCAACCAGAATACAACTCCTATGTGGGTTTGCACGCAGGATGTTTGGTTAAAGCATCATTCAGCACCTTGGATTTAGGAATCTAAAGGGAAGAGAAGCTCGAGTCACTCTAGCTGTCGGAGGAATGGCGCGGTGTACTACCCTAGTTTATACGACTTTGTGCGATCATCCAACATACTACAGTAGTCTGGGAATTGACAGAGAAATTCTGAATACCTCAGCTGTTGAGAGACCATCTGTGTACCCCTGCATGACAGATCAGAGCCGCTGAATATTCATGCGCCATCCCTCCCCTTATCACATTAGATTAGAACCCATGTGGCGAGATAGCAAGGGGAGAGGCTGACAACGCTGTTACGTTGTCAGAGACCCTTACAGCTTCGTGTTAAATAGCACATTTGCCAAATGGACTGTTCTGTGGCACTGGGTGGAATATGAAGTGTTTTTGTTCAAGTGTAGTGAGTAAAAGTTTCCTGTGTGTTTTGCCAGTTAAACACAAGGACCTACCATTTGATTCCAAATATGTGAGATGCGTGAAATGTCAACAGTTTAAAAATGTTTTCAGTTATATAAAATGAACACCGACATACAAGTCAAGTGTGTAAATAATACGCCGTACACACTTAACATTTCCAAGGCCATTGACGATGTGTCGAAGACGGAATCCTCAGTTATTATTTATTTTCTGATTATAGAGTAACACTCATTTAGAAAGCAAGTGAACCCTTTATAACCCTTTATGTATTTATACATAAATACACTGTGTTTATTGTCTTATGAATTGTATTATCTAGATTACAATTGTTTTGTACAGGAATGGCTGAAAGGAGCACAACTATCAAATGAAAAGAGAGCTTCAAAGACATGTTGGATCCCAGCAGATGACGCTGCCAATTTGCTCATTTATGAAATATGAACTCTGAGACAAGGCCACTGATATTTGACTTACCTAAATATGGCACAGAAATGGTGTGAATCACTGAGCCTCGAAGAGACGGCCAAGAAATACTCGTTAAAGAAGAAGCCTCTCTCGCGGCACTTTTAAAGCGATAAAACTGCTTTGGAGGAGAAACTAATATGAGCCATTATTGTGTCAATACACACTCACAACTACTTCTTCTACATTTCCCTTCTGTAAATCAGCAGCAGATGACAGCCCTCTTTGTAATGGCCACAATAATTGCTGCATCTCTTACCTTACAAAGTCAAAATGGATGCTGTGAATAAGTAACTGCCCAGTCAAGATGGTTCAAGTGTGCGTGGGTGTGAGTTCCTGGTGGGGTGGTGTGTGTGGGGGGGGGGGGACTCTGGGGATTGGGACGGACCCCATCGCATGGGTGATAAATCTTCCCATTAAGTGGCTGCAGCGGCACATTGGTAATTGATATCAATGTAGTTAAGGTGGAGACGTGACACATTTACAGGGCTGGTGCACTGGTCAGCTGTGCTTTATGTGCTCCTGTGGCTGCCACATGAATGAGGGTCACCTATGTGCCTCATGAATCCTTAAACAGCTGCTCTCCGCTGTTTGGGAGAGTCGGGCACTTTGTTATGGGACTTCAGCAAGTGCGTCTGCAAAAGCAGTGTGGCAAACATCTGTCGTGTGTAAAGAACAATGCTGTGTGAAATCTAAACACATTTGCATATGCATAGGTTCGCCCGCTCCTTTGAAAGGGGTCTTGAAGTATCAGCACTTTGTAGTTGTTGTTTTTTTTTTTGCTGGCAAACAAATTTCCTCCAGCATTTTATTTTTCGACTGCCTTCTCAAACGATAATGACAATGAAATATGCAAATGCATTTCACATATGGTCGCCCACTGTAACTGCTACTCCATATGCTGAAGAAAAAAAAACATTGTTAAAGCACATTTGGCTTTGCGTGGAACTGATACAGTATATTTATGATTAATGTTGGCACAGGTTAGTTTAAGTTTTTTTTACACTTTGTCATTTGTCTTCTTTAGGTGCGCAGGAGGTGGTGATCAGATGTCCCCTCAATCACATACAGTGCATCGGGACAAAAAAATGTATTCATTTCAATAAACTCTGCAATGGGGCCAGAGACTGTGAGGACGGCTTCGATGAAGGAGTTCACTGTCGAGGTAAGAGCCGAGGACGCTTTCACAACCTGATTCCTTTTTTTGCCTTGGGTTTAGAATGCATCCATTAATAAGTTCTCTCATTATCATGTTAATTAATCAGATCACGCTCATTTTATTTGGATTATTAAGATTGTGGAATTTATTTTACACATTAAATCTGCACTACATTTGTAAAATATATAACTGTGGAAAACGCTCTACTTTTATTCCCTGTTAATAGAGAATTATTATTCCGGACTTTAATCAAGTAAATTTGAGCGGAAGTGTTTTTTCTCTTTGATTATAGGAGTTCAGGGATTCTTTTCACTTTCGCTTAGATATGCACTGCTTAAAATCCATCTATCATCTGAAACGCATCCAGCTCTAAACGCATGATGGTTGGTGATTTGCTAATTCGTGAAATGGTGCCATGAGCTGGCACTTTCTAACTTTTGTGGTGAAACTGGTTGCCAAGGAGAATTCTCATCATCCCTCCTGTCACCGCAGCCAAGACACTCAGCAGGACAGCAACAGCAGGTGTTGTGTTGCACACAAGGTTTGGCTGTTTCTCTCATTCTTAGCAACTACACGGAGCTGCTCCAGACACCTGGCTCCTGTGATATGCCGAGCGTCGGCTTTATGATTGCAACCGTCTTCGCACAACAGTGGCCCCTGTCTGGCAGAGATCGCGACCTTTTTTGACCTGTAAGACGCCGTGTGAGTGCTAGGTGCAATGACACGGCCTCCGATTCGCAGCAGGGAAGAGTCCAAGACGGAGCAGAAAACTCGCCCTCCAACGTCTCACTCCCTGCAATGTTGCTTGCATTGAAGGATTTAATTGGTAGAATTCCTTGGACCGGAGAATAGGATTGAAACAGGATTGATTAAACCGTGTTCTGGCTACTTTCCAAATCTGCTGAATTGTTCCTGAGCTATACCAAACGGTTTTTAAGGGTTAATACCTTAAGGTCTGCTCATCCAACTAAGCAGGATAGAAGCTCTGAAAGCCTGGTTCAAGTTCTGTGTTCATGTCGTGTCAGGTTTAATTACAACGCAAAACCCCACCTGCTAGAACCGCTCAAGTCGGGCCGAGGTAGAACGCGCCAGGCAGTTTCTGCAGGCTCAGATGTCTCACAAGTTCCACAAGTGTGTCAACACAATGTCAGTTCATCCACTGATGCTGGAAGGACCAGGTGATTAATATCTACATTATCAGCTGCTATACCAGCCAACTCATTCAACGCTATATATATATGTCCATGAGAAGAAAGTCCTTCACACATACAGCAGCGCTAAGTAGCCGTAGCGATAATACATTTACACTGCTTGCAAATTGTAAATTACTGTCTCTATTACAGATCCCCCAAATGGAAACCAATTAGACACTACTCTAGTATAGTTCTAGCATACAATTAAAAATGATAGCACTAAGCCTCACCTTTCTTTATCTTACTGGGAGCACTAAAGGGTCTCTGCATAGTCTTTTACAGAAAGTAAAAAATGTAGATGGAACGAAGGTCAGACAAAGATGTTTTAATTGAATTCTGTTCCTCTGAATGTTTTTCCATTTCGGGGACAAAGCAATAGCACAAGGTTTCGATAAACCTCCCAATGTAATTCGGTGCAACTTGCAACTCAAAAGTAAAAAAAGAGGAGCTGAGCACCGAAAAATAAAAAAAGATTTCATTGCACAAATCCCTACCTTTTTAAATTACAAGCGACACATTTATGGATACCTCAAAGGTTGGAGAGTAAAATGAAATAATAAAATATATTATGTTTTTTAGCTCTTGTAAATTTTAATATGTTCAAATAATAATAATTAAAAATATAGTTTTACCGTTAATCAGAAATGTATATCATAATCTCCTACTTAATATTCGTTTTTTTGATATTCCATTTATACATAAACGAGCAACCAGACGGCTTTTCTTTTTACGCTGTTGTAAAAGGATCTGGATTCTGCATTTGTTGGTAAAATACTTTTCACAGAGAAGCTGAAGCTGTAAAATGATGTTTCCTCTCTGCGACGAGTTAAATGCCACACTTGGATTCATCCATAAGGACAACTTTTTGTTTCACTGAAGCACCATAAAGCAACCAACATTAATTTGATATTTGGGCTGCAAAATCTGTGCAGATATTAAATATAAATACACTTTTGAAAGATTTCCAATGTAATTTGGGTACATTTTTTTCACACACAAGTGGTGAGGCATTTTAGTAAATCATGCATAAACACATTGGTGCGATTTTTCTCCTGACTTGAACTGATATTTAGATTTGAACAAACCAGATTAATCCAGTCTTTTCCTCTTGCCTCAAAATAGTATTAGTCTCTCATTACGTGCCGTTCACACATTTTAGATTTTTAACATTACAGCCACTAAGCAGACGCTTTTATCCAAAGCGACTTACAGTTCAGCATCTATCTATCTTTACACCGTAGGCACAGGGGAACAATGTTTGGGGTTAAGTGTTTTGCTCAAGGACACATAGAGAGGCGGGGATCGAACCGCCGACCCCCTGATTGAAGGACGGCTCTGCTCTCCACTTATCCACAGTCACCCTTTATGGCTTCACGGCTGCCATAATTCACATCTGCTTTACGTGTTGACTTTCCATACTTTCTCATGATCGACCCTGTTGAGTAACCTTACTGTGGCCTTGTGTAGACCATACTTGAAATATACCTTGCTTTTCACAGGTTTCTCTACAGTACAACGGCCTCATCTTCATTGTCTGGCCTTTTGCGATACTGCTATGAGTTCCACACACTCGTAACCTTGTGAACTGCATTCATGCACTTTACATGTCAGCCTGATGGCGTTTCACACACATCCCTTCTCATGGAATAGGCATGGCACCGCTGTGTTCTACATTTGATTAAAAGGCACTCTCTGATATGAAAGAATGTGTGACCTGAATGCGAACGATCCACCTCTCAATGCAAAACTGCAGTCCGCCTCTTTGACTTCCTTGTAAGGTAGTAAGACAGATTAGGTACATTAGTCTTGTAGAAAATATACATTTGTTGTCTTTCTGCACAAAATGTAAATGTAATGTTAAAGATAAGCATGAGACTAATTCCCGTTTGTGTGGCTCCGACCTTCTGCTCCGTCACTCAGGGACACATACTGTGCAGTATGCTTAGTCCCACACGGACGGACCAAACTCATTTGGAAGCAGGAGAAATTGAGGTCACCAAAGCGAAGTTTTAGGCAACCAGCTGGGTCTCTCACAAAACTCCCCCCCCCCCCCCCCCCCCCTCCCGTTCCTGCCCACCTCTTATGAATATACATGCTGAACATCCCGAGAGGCCTTGATATGAAGGTGCCCAGATGGAAAACCACCAAACTCTTTTCGTTCACCTTCAGGAAACTTGCTCATTCTTAATCACATGCTCGTGGCTGTGCCGGGGGATCTCTGAAGTCTCTACTGCTTGGCTTAAGGAAGACAAATGTCAGATTTAAATGAACACAATTCAGCTTCAGTTGTCACATGTTCTCCTAAGGTCAGTCCCAGGAAGTGGTCGTAAACAAATATCTTCCAAATGTACGTGGTGAGTAAAAGGAAAGACATGGAGCTGCGTGGAAACTGCATTTGGAGACTTTGTCAACCTAATGCTTGGCATTAGGTCTCTTCTAGATTTGAAAATGAAAGCTTAATTCTGATGCCAGGCTCAATCCATGTTTGTTCAAACAGTTTACTCAATGTTTTCACTTCAAAAAGAGCGGCATTTTTTGTTATGGGAAAAAAAACAACATGATGGTAAAATCATTTGCATTCTGCTTTTTGTGAAACTGTTGAGGACCTCTGCTGGAGACTGGATCGTGACTCAGAGCAGTGAAAGATCTCAGATAGATTGAAGCCAACTCAACGCCGTCACACTGCTGCCTCAAAGTGAATGTCAGCAGTACAACCTTGACTATATATAGTACAGGACATTACATAAGGTAGCGATGAATACCCATTGAATTTTTTGCTGAACACTTCATTTACTATTCAGTTCCACGGCAGTTACAGCTAAGCCCCGCCCCTCGAACGCAGACTGCACAATCATAGCGTAGCATGGGATCAGAAATCGGGTCCCGCATGCCAAATATGGGTTCCAGACAGTTGAACCATCTTCAGCTAAGATGATTATGTAATACAGAGACAGACTTCGACAACGTTAAGCTTCATTTGACGCCATTTAAATATCGCCTGTAGGAGATTGGATGTAGGTAACTGTTGTTGTAAAAACATATGTTCAAAGCGTACGGAATTTATAAAAACAGCTTTTTCTTTGCGTGCTTGTGTACCTTTGATGCGTTAGCACCCGGTGACTACCTCGCTCAGACCGGCAGTACGGAGAAGAGCGGCTCCCTTGAAAGTGACACCAGCTAAAATAACATCATTTATGTTCCGTTTTTAGACTTTTGCTCTTGTTTATTGTTATGCACCAAATCACCAAGACAAATTCCTTGTCTGTGCTATAAAAGGATTAATGCAGTGAGTGAGAGAGCAGAGGAGAAATTATTAGTAAAGTCTATAAACCTCTTCTCTGTGCCTCCCGACCACGTCGAGCGATTTAAAGCTGAATACTTTTTCAGTTTCATTGTTTTCTTCGCCTAAATAATCCACTGAGGTGTAATAACGCCGGCTGAAGCGGCCAGATGGACTGCGTGTGTAAAGTTATTACAATCGTTATGATACAGGAGGATTCACAAGGTTGTTAAATTTGTGACACACTGTTGTAGCACATGATCTGGACAGTTTACGCACAAGTTATGGCTTTGCTACTTTTTGGCATTATGCAGTACCCAATTCACAGTCTGTTTATGAGTCAACAGCTTTATTTTTAAGGAGGGTTTTTGACATTTTTAAATGTACAATTCATGATCTTGTTGTATTAGAGGCTTTACGTATCAACAATGTTTAAACAGGTGATAGGGAAAAACAACTTGGAAAAACAAACTGTTCATTTATCATTGTGATTATGAAAATGTAATCCTTTACTACAGGTTGTAAATACGGACAACACATTTCTCTCTTTCACAGCAAAACTTTATTTGAGTAGACAGATGACGATATTAATTATCCAATATTCTCTACAGTATTTTTGAAACGTGTTTCAAACATGATCTGCAGCTTTGACAAACATTTCACAGCATAAATATAGCAATAACTGTCTGACAAGAACAACCGTCTCACATTTATATTAGATCAGTAATTCCACCTTCGGCTCTATTGACATGCTGCCTTATAGGGTAACATTAAGTTTAAGTGGTCTGGCATTGTGTGTAGTGACAACGGCATGGGGACGTGCTCCTGCAGTAATCGATACACTATTAATCTGAGTACTTCTGTATGTTTATTGGGTGTCTTTTCACCAGAAATAATTACCTGACTGCTGTTTCACCGTCTTCTATTTTCATCCGCCACGCTACTCGCTCCGTTTGCGTTGCAGTTACATCTGCATGCTGACACGTTCTCCCTGAACCTCCCAGAGGGTGAATACCGGCATTTATTATTTCAGCATGCAAACATGATCTAGTACAAAATCAAAATACGTATGACCCTGAATAGAGCGTAATATGAGACCGTATAACATCTGAGCTCGCTTTATTGCATTTCATCCTTCTATTACTTCTCCTGACTTTAACCCCCACTTGTAATATCACGATGGTGGTAGTTTTTTGACAAACAAGTGCCATCAGATACATAATATACAGATATATATGTAGCGTGGATATGCTGTATTCGCATTAACAAGTCTGCATATTGGCTTTAATCACTCGTATGCTGACACTAGTGTATCATAATTGGCACTTTCTGTGCATATTGTGTCATCGCCGAGAATGAATACAGCCGTTTTTGTGTGAATGCCCAGAAAGATCATCAGCATTAAGTTTTATGAGTCAGTAACTGGCTGATAAAAAACACCATAATCCGGGCTCAGTTTTCATGGCAGTGTGGATATTGGCTTAAGCAGGCCAATGAGATTGCAGTCATGACCTTGCAATATAGCGCTTTTGCCCATTCATAAGGTGTTTTTGTGCCCTTCTGAGAGCAGATGGTGAAAAGGAGAACATGCAATTAGATGGGAGTTGCATGTAAATTGTAGCGCGGCAACCAATAATTAATAAAATAGCTGTTCAGCTGTGATAAGTTTATTTTTCCATCATATTTTTTGTCAGTGCTAGCCGGGAATAAGATACTTTCAATTACTATAATTGGAAACAAGTAGCAACTGCCTTAGTTTGTATTGACAATATAGCACAAAGGCTTTTTCAGCAAAGCATTTTAGTCATTGATTTTGTTTTGGCAGTTAGTACTGCTAGGATGTCCTTTTTATCTTCTCTTTAACTACAATCTAAACTGAAATACGGTTAATTACTTACTGGCTGTAGACATTGCTAGTTCTGATTGAATGTTTAATTCAATAACATAAGTTTGGGTGACCCTACTATGAGCACCACATGCAGTCCACAACGCCGTTCACTTTCAATGACATTTAGACAACACATTCATCACTACTCTGACTGAGCTCGACCCCGACCATTACGTTCATCCTTAGCCTCATTTAGTGGTTCATGGAAACTTGACATTTATTGCAGAATCAGTGGGCATGACTTGTAAATGTTGTGTAGCAGGAAATAAAAAATCCTACTCACGATCAAAACGGGTCAATTTCAATATCACAAACAGCCACCATTAGATATAATCCATGCTTGGTTAAAATGAGAAAAGGCCTGAGTTCCGATAGCTCGAGACATGCTGTAAAAATCACACACACACACACACACACACACACACACACACACACACACAGAATACACTGTATATCCTCAGCCCTGCTCTAATATAGTGTTCTGTTTAAGCTGTCACGCATGTGCTCACTTTTCCCATTGCCAATGAAAGAGCTGCTTCGCTGCTCACAATACAAGCATAGCTGCCACAGCTATCGCTGGCGCCTGGCGCTCACTGTTCCAATTCATCCCCCTGTCGGCTCTGATTCGGAGGTTTTCCCCCACTGGGGAAGTTAGGTCCTCCCTGATCTCTCTCCTCTCTCTTTGTGCTAAGCTTCCAAGCGTGATCTCTCAGGGAGAAATGGATCAATGTACTGTATCAACTGATTTTGAAACGTGAGTCGTCTGAATGCACTTTAATTCTCGGTGCGTGCTTCTATATGATTGTTATAATTTTAGGATTTGAAGCAGAATCAGTCCCTCTGTTTAAGGAGATCCGAGCAACATGCAGGTTGGTTGGTTTGGTTGCGTTCGGTTCTCCTGATGTGGGAAGAAGAGGTTGTGAAGGACACTTATTGCCTTTGTAATAAGAACCTTATATTACATACTGGTTCTTTCACTGGTCAATAAATCATATTCTCGATAAATGACCCTCGTGAGAAAGAAATTAATGACACGGTTTGACTGGAGTGAAAGTTGAGTGAAGAGTGCAATTTCCAAATCACAACAACCGCAATTGACTTAATTGCGGTTGTTGTTAATTGTCTTAACCAGCTGTGTAAGTGGAAGTTTAAACTTTAGCTTCATCTATGACACCAGTCAAAGTAAGTAAACAGCTACAGTAAGTTGATTGTAGTCAATAACATACAATTTGGCCAAACAAAACATAAACGTGTGGCTGTTCTCTGGTTAATAAGCCCTGTGAATGCTGGGATCATTTATGCTGCCAAATGTGGAAGAAGAAACAGCACTCAGTATCATTTTTGTATTTCAAAATGAAGGACTGGGTGTTATGTTTTTACTTCTTTATAAACTGACTGTTTTTTTCCCCCCATGATGGATGTAGATGATCCCTTCAGAGAGGTAGCTAGCAGGCAGCTCAACAGCTATTGAGCGTAAAGTGTTATCAGAATATCTCAGTTAAACTTTTAAGCACATCGTATCATCTTTTGAAGCTCATCACATTAGCAGCTCTTAATTGGAGACATCCAGGACTCACGGTTGTGAGACTTGAAGCTCGTCCTGTCGGTCTGTGAAGCCAACATCAACATCAGCGTAAGCTGCTGCGGTGCAGAGCTTTCAACGCTATCATTCATATCAGGTGTTGTCAGTCGGATATCAAAATATTGTCAGGCATGATTTGCCAGCACTTTGTCATGACTGGCCAACTATGTAGCTGTCGAAGAATAATAATATACCACTTTTAAATGTCATGATGAAATGTATTAGAGTCCAGTAGCACTATCATATCTAAAATGTGAGATAAATTGGTCAATGTTTGTATATTTGCTTGAAAGTTGACTTTTGTTTCTGACTGGTTTAAAAAACAGGAGTAAGAGAGAGAACCCTGTGAGTATCTCAACAACATAGAAACGGCACTATTTAATCTGATTGTGTTCAAGATAAGTTGGTGATGGTGCTTATTGTTTGACTATGCAGGAGACAAAAACAGGCCTTTTCTTCAAATTTGCAGAAAATAAATGCAGTTTAAATCACGAGCGCACGGGATCGTTTTTTTAAATTTGGGTGCATCCTGACACTGAAAGCATTCAAAGTTAAGACCCTATATCCGTGTTTCATCATTGAGGAGTTAGATGCTATATATGCGTGATACATATTAGCTCTGAGCTGCAAAAAATAACTTGTGAACTTGACAACAAGATTTACGATGCAGAAAGGAAAGACGAACAAACAACACTAATTTGCTTCGTAGAGAGCTAGTTGGTTGTGATTAAATATGAGATTGGACTTTCAGAGTGAACCTGTGCCGGTCGCACTTCAACAGAAAAAGCGTCGCCAAAAATAATCCCTTGAATGCGGCTGAATGTTGGTGATGAGGTGCCGCTGCCTCTCGCAGCACTCTGCTTTCACATTCTCTGTAATGCATTTGATTTCCAAAAAATGTATGGATCTATTTTTTGCTACGTAAGGGTAATCTGGACTTTTATGCGGCGATGATTTCCATGTCACAGCACAACTTGTCAAAGGCAATGTGTTTACCCTCTGCGGAGAACACACTGATTTTACCTATTTGGGGATTTGAATTAGAGTTCCGAGTACACGGGCTGAAAAGTAACAGAAAAAAAAAACAAATCTCATTACTGATGTGGCAGTGAGGAAGCATTGTCTCCCCGGTTCATCTTCTTCGGCAAACACACACCTTAATTGTTTTTTCTAATAGTCTCCGACTCTGAAATGCTGACTCTCTCTCTCTCACACACACACACACACACACACACACACAGCAGAAAACATTAATATATGTTTTTCTTTATTTTGCAATGATAAAGCCTGTGGAAACTACACGATGTCAAACACCTTCCCTCCCACCCTCTGTCTCTGAGCAACATTCAATTATCTCACTTGATTAACTTTTCAGTAGGACAACTCAAACAAACACTTCCCTCCAGAGTGAAGGAGCCTGTGATAAGTGATGCTCTTGTTATGAAACGACTATGGCATGAATACAGCTCAATCGTCTTTTTTTAGTGTTTCTCAGTAGGTTGAAAACGCGCTGCCAACCAGCCTCGTAGACTGTAACATATTAGCATATTTATTAAATTTTAGCCCCTCTAATGGATGGAACATTTACAGTAAGTAGCCAAAAGTGATGGCTGTCCTCTCTGCGGTGGTACTCTGCAATGTGCTGTGCTTTTTAATGTGTGACTCTACCTCACTGTGGTCACTTTAGACACGACGAGGTTATCATTTTCAATGGCGTTTTGAATTCCTACTTCTGCTTTCGAAAACCGACGCAATCTGATGATTTAAATCAAATTCCCAAAGAATTTGTCAAAGTATTACATATTAAACTCATCTCATTTTAAGTTATCTGTCATATTTTGCTTTGCTGTTTGAGGAGTTGAGGTTCCAGCTCTTGTTATCTTACTAACACTGGCTAGGGAGCTGCCAGGCCCCAGTACACACTATATAAATACCAGCAGACTCTGACAATCAATAATTCATGCATCTTACTTTGTTGTTCCACAGCCTGGCAAGATATTGTCACTCACATCAGTACTCTTCCTAATATGAGGAAACAATCTGGTGTCATCAAATCCTATTACAGCGGATTTTCTTCCTCGGGAGTGGTTAGAATTAAAATTTCATTGTTTGCCGGAAGATTCCCGACACCCACACCCATGATGTGTCTTCCAATATTTAAGGGCATGTCAGAAGCCTGGCAGTGCACCAGTTCCAAAATCCCTCCGCGAATTGTGCTTTGAGGGATTAACAACATTTACTGTCACATTTGAGCCCTAGTTTGAAATACAGGATTACATTTCTTGAAAACTACATGTATATACGCGTGTATCTCTCAATTTCTAGGGGAAATTATACCTTCTAGACCATCCGGACGGCTCCATTTCACATCAAAGCTGACACACTTAAGCTTCTCAGATAACTTTCTAAAGCCTTGTCAATAAATTGTGTCGCTGCAATCATTGCTCAGTTTTTACAAATAACATTTCCCCGCACACACTTCTGGAAACTGTTGAATGATCGAACCCCAGGGAATTTATGACCCAATTTCATATTCGTGGAATCAATCTTGTCATTCTTGCCAATAGGGCATACCAACCACAGCTACAGGCCTACAGGATGGGTTAAGCTCCTAATATATGGGTGAGAAACCTGCTCATTAAAGATCCTTGAGCCACCTCTGTGTTGGGTTTGCATCTTAATTTGGTCCCACATTAATTACAGGCCTTCACTGCCAACCGAGTTTTGTGAAAAGACTGACTATTCAGAGACTAAGGCCATGGCCATCCCCAATTGGAAGCCATAATTAGGCCAGATGGGGCAATCTGACTGTTAGCCTTTGGTTAGTCTTTCCTTGCCCATGATGAGGCTTCTTGTTTGTGTTAGCAGAGCAACAGTGCCACACTCAACATTCATACTCTGCCATCTGTGTCGCTGAATGTGGAAGGTCTGAGAATCTTCCACTCAAGTGGTCTTCATTGATGTGTGACTTTTTTTTTTTGTTTTTGTGGGATGCTGTGGAGTGAAATGTCCCCGGAATAAGCAGAGTGCTACTGTAGCTTTGTGAATCACATGAATAATACCAGAAATTTGAAATGTTAACTCCTCAGTACCTCAGTATGGTGGAACTATGGTGATACTGCTACTATTGTGCATATTGTTCTAAAGAGGGTACAACCATTTCGGTATGTATGTGTGCCTGACAAGTGAGAGCCAGTGTTGTTAGGAGAGCTGCTGTCGACGTCTAGTTCTGACAAGAGCACATCATAGCCCCTCACGGCCTACGGAGGTTGATACAAGGCATCGTAGAATTGTCAATGCACCGTTAGTGATTCCCTTTACTACATTCAACATTTAGGAGGACTCGTTTTATGGTGAAGTCGGTATTCCACAGGGGAAGTGGAAGCCCTGAAGGTAGACTTACTAGCTTCCTGTCAATGAGAGTTAGTCTAGCTTGCTAACGTTTACCCTGATTCTTTACAGACTCTACCTTTTAGGTCATGTCATATCAACACCTGTTCAGTCTTCGTCAGCTCCTGCACAGCTCAGCGGTGTGTTAGCTGTGTGTCTTTCATGAATACAAGTCATACCACATTTTAAGCAAACATTCATTTTGATTTCAGTTTGATTTTAGTGGTCATATATCATGTTGTTATCATCTCATAACACAAAATGTAATGAGTGCAATGACTGATCAGTACAAAGATACATAAATGATGAATGATCGCTTGATGTGACTAAGATTTTTTTTTTTTCATTTACATTTCTAATTTCAGCCACTCTCTACAACAGAGTTGTCAAACTCATGTTTGTTGAAGGGTTAAATTCAGCCTAATTAGATCTCAAATGAGCCGGCTCATTGAAACCATTGCATAGTAACCTATAAGAAACAACACCTCCAAATATGTCTTTTGTTGTAACGTAAAGGAGTACAAGTGCATTCTGAAAAAGTTCCGTTACATTCCATTAACAAAACAGATGATGTAATATTAAGCAGCCTGCTGTTTCCTCAAACCTCCTAACGATCCATTTACCTTCTCTGCTCTGAGTTGTCCTTGCTAGTTCTTGTGGTTTTTTTTTTGCCATGATGAGTCTGGTAGTGACACCACATTTGATATTCTTTAAGCACTGAGAGGTGCTGTGACCACACCAGAGAACAGTGGCTTGCCCTTTACCTCTGTGAAGAAAGAGGAACTGGTGTCTCGTTTGCTGATTGGTGGGGACGTGAGGTCGTTTGACTGTGGTGTCGTTTGTTTATACGTTATGGATTTTTACTTCTGGCGATTGCATCGCTTGGAAAATCGCAAACGTGGTGTTAATTTGTGACGATCGTCTTGCTGAACAATACATGTAAGGATCAAAAAACATCTGTTTGCCACAGAGCTTATTTTTTGCCATTAATCACAAATCCAATAAAAAAAAGTCCCATTGCCACTTTGTTGAGGGAACCAGGGCGATGCTAACTTTGGGGTTGGCCTACAAAAACATGTCATCCCTGCAGCGCTTTATAGCGGATCCCGCATAGAGAGCCCGGTACTCTTATAAGGACAGCGAGACCCCCAGTGTCCCACTGGAGACACTGGGGGTGCATTTTATTGAGAAAATGGAATGATTTTCATACTTTGCAAAGTCATCCAGTGGGCCAAATTGGACCCTTTGGCGAGCCGCTTGTCGCCCTCGGGCCGTATGTTTGACACCCCTGCTCTACATGCTGCCAATGTACAGTATCTGTGCTCTGACTATGCTGGTCTCTCTCCCTAATGTGAATGTAGTCTGCCACAGACGTAATGATATTGCAATATCCAGATCATGAGTAGAATTTAAGCAAATCATAACTTTCTCAGAATATATAATAATGTAAAAATAACTCCTCTGAGCTTCATATTCTCAACCGCTCCTTTAACAATGTGAAAACAGATGGAATTATTTCTTTTTGCAGTTGCTGGAATCGTTGTGTTGATACAGTGCATCTGATGAAAGCAAATTAGACCGCAGTTGACTGCAAATTAGACTGGGCTTGCTGTTTTGAATGCATATGCCTCTTTGTTTCAGAGTGAGTAACATTTGACTGCATGTTTCAGTTATTCAAACATTTTACAAAATCCAATTTTGTTTTTTTTTTTAACATTGCGAAAGGTTATTGGTTGGCTGGGCTCATATTGTTTACTGTTTTGTATCTGTTTTGCCCAGCAACTCATGAATATTTCTGCATGTGCCCCGAACTTCAGCAGTCGCTTCTTTTTAAGGTGCATTCATTATACTTTTTGGGGAGAAGGAAAGATTTTGGAGCATGCTGTTTCTCGCATCACCGTTGTGGTTACAAATCCTAATTTGAGTGTACTCTCTCTCCTTGCCAGTGCATCGGTCTCGGCTGTGTTATTCCTCATTTGCAGGAGACGGTATATAAGAAATACTTCTTCATTAATGCCAACATTGACATGGCGTTATAAAGAGTAAAGATCACAGAAAATGAAAATCTTGTCAGCGTATTTCTTCCACATAAAGTGGATTTGCGGACCGTAGTGTCAAGGCTACAGGTACTTCACTATTGACTCGTGCTCTAGATATGTGAAAAGCATCAAGCGGGCTCAGTGGCAGGTACACAATCCCTGCAGCACTCAGTGTTTGCCAAAAGGGAAAGCTGATGATCCGGCGTCTTTGAGCAGATATAAGGATTAGCTTTGAATATCTTCAGCCCGCCATGTAGTCATTTTGCATACCGCCTCACAACAGGGAAGCGCGCTAGTTGCCCGTGCCACGTGATGAATAACAATGCATGGGTCACATGGGGTCCACGCACAAGCCTGAGAGCGAGTAAACAGAGATGGCTGGAAGCAGCGTGGGTTCTTTGACCCACCTGTCAGGGGCTGACACGATTGTTTTTAAAGTTCCTACTACCTCAGAAGGTATTTTCACCAGGTAGCATTTTAATACACATTTCATAGTGCTGTATGATTTATGGTACTTTTTTTATTCACAGAGAAAAGAAAGAAGAAATCAAATTTCAAACAGGAATAGTCTACAGATTTAATTTTTGTTGCAGAAATGAAGACTGAGGCTACGGTTCCAGCAATGCAGCTTTCTTTTTCCACACCTGTAGAGCCATCGTAAGAGGCAGCCAGTCAGGAACCTGTTTCACCAAAAAAAAAAAAAAATCTTTTTGATTGACATACAGTATTCAAACTGAATATCAGTCAGAAGGGGAAGGGAACGTATGTTTACACTGAGCCATTCAAATGCTAATGTCTCAGAAAGATAGCGGAAAATCACAATGTGTCCATCCAAGCGGACTCATTTTACCGGCGTGAGGCTCTTATTTGGCGAGTGTAGTTCTGATTACTTTCAACCTGCACTTTTCCCCCCTCACCATTACCATCATGGCGGCTGATTGTGTTCAATGTTTTGCCATTTCATTGTAGAGCTTCACCTGGCTCCACTTTGCCAGGAGTAGTTTCTCTCTTGTCCACCTCAATATGTCCAGCAGATTCTCAGTCACCCTCAAAAACGCATTCGCATCTTCTAAATGAGTTTGACATGAATGCTTTGCTCTCCCAGCTAGCGGCTCACATTCTCAGAAAACGAGGTACAGGGGCTGCATCGGACTGGAGCGTCCTATGTGACATTTAGCTCCTCCTTAAAACAGCCTAGGATATAGTTTTCCTTTTTGTCAAAGGATGTGTTTAACCAGTTTGGCCTTGATAACAGGATTGGTGGGCAACTCTCATTGTGAGCTGCAGCTACATTGAATTAAGGTATAGACATTAAAAAAAAACATCTAAAAAAACATTGTGGCCGAGGTTGTAAATAAATGTAATTGTCTTTATGATTCAGATCTTCACGCTCAGGCTGAAAGGGTTACACTGTAGCGTGTAGTCAGATCTGGAAGAAATCCATTTGTATGGGGGGGGGGGGGGGGGGGGGGAAGCAGCTTTTTCACTGCATGTTTCTCATATAGTTTACCGCTGTTTGGTAATCACTAGTTAAACATGAGTAATTCAGAGCTCAGCAAAGCAGGATAAATGCGATGGCTTTATTTTATGTCATAATCAGTGTCACATTATGTCAGTGCTGGCCACATTAAGAAATGTTGTAACGGTGCTAACCACCAGGCTGTTGCATTTATTTTCAGAGGGTAAAACTTTAATGGTCTCGTGTTAAATTGAGCTGAAAATGCATTTTGAAATTGTGGATACAGCCACCAAGTAAGTTGTGTGAGTGCTTGTTAATTTTTGTATTTATGCATACATAAATGTGCAGTATGTGTATCTGTGCTTGCTGCTTTCATCGGCATGTCTAGAAATGTTTTTTTATTGCTTTTTCACATCTCTTGAAATTAAAACAACTCTCCTTACATTCAGTGGTGGGCCGTCAGGGCCAGCTAAGCCTTCTCTGCTGGCCGAAACAGAATCACAAAGTTATAGCTATTTTATAATTTAATCATTTTTCATAAATGCACTACATGTATTATCATTTTTTTCCCATTAGCTTATTTTCTCATTACACAGCTCCTGTCTTCCTCAGTTGCTCTGCTTCCAGCCTGCAGCTTGTGTTAAGTAAAGCTCTTATCCAATCAGAGTCAGCCTCTATGTCTCTATGTAAGGAGAGAGACCCGAGGTCCTCTAAGTAGACTTTGCAGATTAAAGTAAATGGAGACAATATTGTTGATTGTCATCGTCTTCAACCAATCAAATCTTTAGTTTGACATGTTGGGCGTGTTCTTTGACGTGCCAGAGCTACCGAGGTAGCCTGTTAAGTACGTCAGCATTAAGGTGCGCCGTGATTGGTCAGTGGGCCAGCGGGACTTTAGTTAAACAGAAAGCTAGCTAGCAGATCTTAGTGTTAAGTAAGAGTTCAAGTTGAAACATATGTAAGAGAAGTTATGACATGTTTAGCGTTTTGCTTGGTGTAGATTTTATTTTCTATTAAACTCTTTGTAATCAAAGAAAGCAGGATGGACTTTGTCTTTAAGTGAACAGCAGCTTTGGTAAGTGAACTGCTGTGTTTTTACATCTGCAGTAGCGTTACTACTGTTAGATTTTCTATCGTGTCCTTTTCATGATATGGTTAATATTGTTCCCTCTGATGTGAATAATATTTGAATTGCTCGTGCTCTTTAGTGTGGGTTTTTTTGGTTCCGGGTTCAGAGGTCACAGCCTGTTGTCTCCTCCGTGAGCGCAGTCCACCGAAAACATCATATTTCCCACAAATTAAGCTTCTGCATTTTCCAAACGCACTAGTATTATTCAAACGTATTGTTCGGTTTGTAAGCTTCGTACCGAACGATTTAATATGAATATGTGTATTATTACACCCTAGAAACAAATAAAAACCATAATTAGATTATTCTACTGTAATATGACAGCACAGAAGGCCCAGGTATAAAATGCACGGCCCGCCACTGCTTAAATTGTACCTTAAAAGTACAGAGTAAATGAAGAAATCCTAAAAAAATGTAGTATTTTTGACATACTGCAGGTGCGCACACAAGACAGTACAATTAGCCAATGTTGTATATACGCGTAATGTTTTAGAGACAGGGTTATATCTTCAGTCAGCTCCCCAACAGGAGCTTTCACGTGGTGGGGCGACTGTGGCTCAGTGGTAGAGCAAGGTCGTCCTTCAATCAAAGCACCGGCGGTTTGATCCCCGACTCCGCTAGTTCATGTCGATTTGTCCTTGGGCAAGACACTTAACCCCAAAAATTGCTCCCGTAAGCTGTGCCTGCGGTGTGTGAATGGGTATGTTAGAGTCCTGATGGGCAGGTGGCACCTGGCATGGTAGCCCCTTACCATCAGTGTATGAATGGGTATGAATGGGTGAATGGTGACACGTGGTGATAAAGAGCTTTGAGTGGTCGGACGATGAGAAAAGCGCCACACAAGTACAGTCCTTTTACCATTTCTTTCTTCTAGATATCCGTTTAAACTTCACTGGGCAACTTTGGATACATGCTTGTACATTTATAGTTCAGCAAAACCTCTAGGTGTGCCTGGCAGTCGTACTTCTCTACTGGCTGTATAAATGGAGTAAAGAATTGTCATTACACAATGATTAATGTCAACAACATATCCTTTAAACACAGAAAAGCAATACCATGCCTCTCTGCCAGGAGTTTGTTTCCAGATTATCTTTATAGTTTATTGAGGTCCAGCCCTTTCAATCATTTCACCTCTATGAACAAGTGAGGAGTATAAATAAATAACCAAACTGGCTCTCTGTGGTCATGGAAGACCAAAGGCTACTGGGCATTTACCATTTTAATACTTCAGTGTTTGCTTGCTCTCTTATCACCTCAAAAAATAGTTTGCCCCTAAATGAAAATTCAGTTATTTCCCACTCAACCCCCTGTCAGTCAAAACTCCACTGAGGGCAATATATATATATATATATATATATATATATATATATATATATATATATATATATATAAAATAGACAAAAAGTTCACCCCTGTAGTTCCATGTCAGCCCTCTCTGAAGCTGTGAAAGGGAACAGAGCCATTGTTTCACAGCCTGCATATATTAGTATCAATAACAGTATTTTGTACACACTGTTGTGCTCACTGTTTGAGATTGAGTAAAGAAGTGTAGTGTGTGTGTGTGTGTGTGTGTGTGTGAGTGTGTGTAATGTGTGTGTCCATGCCTCTGGCCTCTTAGTCAACAGTTTGTCACCATACTTCATTGCTAGATTTCCCTCACTTTACAGTTTATTTTATGATTATCAGTTGACATATTGGTCTTCAACGAGCCCTCACTGAGATTCATATTATTGCTCTCCGAACAATACAAGGAGACCGTTCATCTCAATGTGTCAAGACACACAAAGAAGAAAATAATGACTTCTGATAGCTCCGTAAGTGTTAAAAAGTGTCTGATCCACTGACATCACATGATTCCAACTCTTAAAAATCCAAATCAAAGACTGTTTTGTCATTTAGAAAGTAATGAGAGTCGAGGCTTTGATTGTCGCTCAGTCGCCGCTACACTGTTAAATGTAAATGCACCCTGTCAAGAATTGATTTGTTCCTCTGCTGCAGCATTTCATAATGTCTTGAAATGGTTAGCAAGGACAATCAATGCACGCTTTTGTCTTTTGCTCCGTAAGTTGACATTAATTAATGTTCAGTAGTGGCATATCAATCTGTGTGCAATTAAAGCCTTGTTTGCAGGGTTACGCTTTCACTTGTGCTATTTGTTCTGCTAAACTTCCATCCTGCCATAATTAGCTGTTCTTTGTTTCTTTCTGTATGAAGATAAGTGCTACAAAGAGCATCATCACCAAAAAAATAATAAATACATTCTAAAGATATATGGGAAATGACAATGTTGGCACTTCCTGAGGGCTGCTACCTGTCAGTCAATGTGCCAAATGATGACATGAGAATACACGGCTGGTAATGAGTTCTGTTTTCACTCATCAGACGATTGGTGGGTCACTGATTCATACGGGCTTTATGAAACTCACAGTTTAGTTTCAACACTTATGCTTTACAGTACAAAAGTCCCTTTTTACTCTCCACCTGTCTGCATTTACTTATCAGTACCGTGACATTTCTGAAATTAGTTTTTCAGGTCCTTTTTCAGGTCCTTCCTGTAACAGCTACCTAGCAAGTCACCAGATGAACGCGGACACAGAGCCGTGGAAATTAGCTTGGCTTTGGGAGACTAACACGTTTTTTTTTTCATGGTGATTCATAGAAACTATGGTCTAATAAATGTTTAAACTTGTGTCAGTCAGTTGGATTTTTTTTAATTTTTTTTTGCTAAATGACGGAGGAGCAACAGTGAGTAAAGGCTACGACGAGGAAAATCAAAAGAAGCAATTTCCCATTCCAAGCATCCTTTCCTCTCCCTTTAGTCCAATTCTCACTTTGTCACTCTCTTTCTCCGTCCCCCTGCAGAGCTCCTGTCAGCCTGCCACGAGCTCCGGTGCCGCTACGGCTGCGTCATGACGAGAAACGGCACCTTCTGTTTCTGCGCTGATGGCTTTGAGGTCGGCGAGGACGGGACGAGCTGCAGAGGTATATAGGATTCAGCCGCGCTGGTGGGGGGGAGGGGGGCTCCTTCCATGTAGCCCCCCCCCCCCCCCTTTCCTCTCTCTTCCCCTCACCGATCCCTCCTTTTCTGCCCTCAGCCACACTTCCTTCAGATGAATAAGCAGGAGGTGCTCGGTATATGAGAACCATCTGTCTGCAGGCAGGGCCTCTTGTACAGTGCATTACACCCCAACACAAATGCATACACACTCATACTGTGTATATATACAGCACACATTTCCTCCGTGTCTCCTCCCCTCCCTCTTTACGCTCTACATATGTGCCACAGGGCTGGTCTCTGACAGCCAGCGAGGATGACAGGCTTTTCCTGCCAAAGGTGCCTCTAGAGTTGTAGTGTCTTACTTGGACTCTGTACAGACCTTATACCAACGACATGGCACAACAGTGCATAATTATGCTGGAGGAAGGGGTTTAACAAAGTGGCATTACTTCTTCAATTTGATCCTGTTTTGGGGAAGACATGAGAGAGAGAGAGAGAGAGAGAGAGAGAGAGAGAGAGAGAGAGAGAGAGCGAGAGAGAGAGAGAGAGAGAGAGAGAGAGAGAGAGAGAGGCGGGTTTATAGGGTACTCCAGCTCCAAAAAAAGGCTCATTGGTTATAAAAGTAATTATGCCTGAGGTGCCAGAGTGAGGCCACATTAAGTATACTTTATGTATTTGGGTCATGTTTGAGCACACCTAATTTGTTACAAATGACTCTCTTCCTTTTTCTATAAGATCATGATGAATGTGCCATGTATGGCGCATGCAGCCAAACCTGCACGAACACCTACGGGTCGTACAGATGCAGCTGCACAGAAGGATACATCCTGCAGCCTGACAGGAGATCCTGCAAAGCCAAACAAGGTGAGCGGCACACTTGCATTGGGAAACAATATAATCTGCGTAGTGTGGATGTTTCATTTCTAATAATAAGCAGGGCGGTTTTGTTCAACCAGAAGTGGAATCCTAGCTTAGCATCTCCTTGGCACTCGATAGCTTTTGTGGGGCAAGATTAATGTGGTTTAGTAGTGACCACATCTATCACCCACATGAGAATGGGTAGACGTGGTCAGGCCAGGATAATGATAAAATTAATGAGCATGTGATTTTAAGTGGGAGCAGTCTGGAGTATTTTGTGTGGAGACAATGCCCAGCGTCACACTGATTTATGTTAATGCCCGATGCTGGTAACAAATCCGTCCCCATGAGTAAAACAGCCTACTTAGAAATAAAACAACCCAAAGAGGTATTGTGTTTCGGTGGTCCGTCGTCTGCAAGTAAACAAGTTAACCTTGTGCTGTATATTTTTTTTGTGTTGTGCAATGAACCATAAAGTGAAGCTGATTTATTTATTTTTTTTTTTTTTTAAAAGGGTGTTGTCACTATATGGGTTGAAAATAGCTGGAGGCCCAACACACCTAGCTGGGGAGAACACCACTGTTGCAGCTTTTAATCAATGTGACTGGTGTCCTACCAGGAATAAACTGAATATGATTACCCATAAACTTAACTGAACCCAATGCTCACATGCATTAATATTAATTTAGCAGAGAGCGATAGTGGTGCGGGGATAACTATGGGGTTACCATTAGTTGTAAAAGCTCATGAATATAAATTTCATAGAGCTCTCGGAGGCTAGAAGATGAGGAGCAGCAGGGAATGAAAAACATATTAATGTGTTGAGTGTAAGATTGAAGTGAAAACTCTGCAGCAAAAATGTTCTTTTTAGGGTCTTAATCTTGATTTGATCTCTTCTCATGTGATTCAGATTAAAGTGAAAGGTACAATATTTTATGCTATTTGTATTCCTTGCATAAATCTGACTCTACAACACACTGCTGTTTTTCATGTCTGTTTAATAATGCACTTCACCGACTCAAGTACCTGCTGTATTTTAGTGAAGTGTGGAGTTATTGCATGTTGCAAAAAAACACATCTCTATCGGTCTTACACACAATAGAATAAATAGCAGGAATCTTACCAGCTCTGCTCATTTTGACGATGCATCTTTGCATTCATGTGTCCATATCACAAGTTCTCTGTCTATGTAGATGACACATTTTGTTCCATACAAATCATTTAAATTTGAATCATATTTGCATAAAGCAATTATGCAGCTGCTAACATCAATTTTCAGGTTAGATAGCTAATTACCTGGGACCGTTTTCATAAAGCTTCCTGTTACAAAAATGTGCTCCTAGTGATGGAATTCTAAGAACTTTCTTAGAATTATGACGTCTTCTTAGGATTTCCCCTTACAGTTAAGACAAGATCCTGGTTAGGAAACAAGTTATTCACAAAGCATCTTAGCCCTGACGAGAACTCCTGTTAGGAGTGTGTGTGTGTGTGTGTGGGGGGGGGGGGGGACTTTTAAGAGGCTTAAGAGTTTCACAAGCAGAGGAGAATATGCTGGAACAAGGAGGTGGGAGAGACATTCTCCAAACGCTGAATGACAGTGAGTTAATGAAACACTACGGATTAGATCGTGCCGGGATAATGTTTGTCGTCGATCTCATTAGAGCTCACGTCTCCCATCCAACGCGGCAACGCTATAATGCCAGGAACAACTGTGATCACAACACTAAGATGTCTGTCAACTGGTCGCATTCAACAGCGTTTGCTGGTTTATTGATTTTACATGTTGACCAACGCCACCACTTATAAAGACCGGTCAGTAATGTAATACACTGATAAGAGATTAACCATTTATCTCCCGTTGAAATTAAATAGATCAACTACTGAAATTACCAGTACGGTAAATAACAATGATGAATAAGAAATAGATCAATGATGCTAATAACGTAAAATAGTATTCATAACTACACCATGTCTAAATAGAGACTAAATTATATAACTAGGCCTCTCGATGTAACTCTCGATTCTATACATATTGTCACTAAGAGTGCATTCGTCCTTTCTTTTTTTGATCGACCAGTCACACTTATTTAACAGAATGAATACCTCCTCACTAAGGTACAAGTTGCACTGAGAGGTTTCCTAAATCTCTCCTAAGCTAGGACTCCTCGCTACACTTTTTAGACTAAGCTAGGACTCCTCGCTACACTTTTTAGACTAAGCTAGGACTCCTCGCTACACTTTTTAGACTAAGCTAAAACTCCTCGCTACACTTTTTAGACTAAGCTAGGACTCCTCGCTACACTTTTTAGACTAAGCTAGGACTCCTCGCTACACTTTTTAGACTATGCTAGGACTCCTCGCTACACTTTTTAGACTAAGCTAGGACTCCTCGCTACACTTTTTAGACTAAGCTAGGACTCCTCGCTACACTTTTCAGACTAAGCTAGGAGCTCTCTGAGAGTATTCTCAGAATGTTTGTGAATACAGCTCCCTGGTCAGCAGCAACACATCAAACAGCGTAAACCTTCCTGCAAGTGTCCCTTTGGTTGGAGATGCCGGTGTGGTCCTTGTGTTGCTCATGGCCTGTAAGCACTGTGTGCATTTTGTCCCTTGTTCCCCTGCTGGTTTTCAGCCTCCCAGCTGCTGTCAAACACAGACACACCAGAACGAGCCAAATAATGCACTACACAAAGACAGCAGCTTTTAGAAACTAGAAAATAAGGTACTTCACGATGGTCTGCTCCACAATAAGCTCTGCCATTACTTCTGCATATGCTAACGTTTCTCATGCTTGATTAAAAGTCAGGGTCAACCTGGTCAAAACCCCCGTCTACCTGCGAGTGTGGGAGAAAAAAACGTGTGACTACTAAAAGTTGATTCAGAGGGATAAAGGGAAGCAGTTATGTGAGCAGGCATTGTGATTTATTGCCTATATTAGGAGGGTAGCCCTTGACTTGAACTTGTGTGGGAGATCGGGATAAATAAGGGCCCTTTTTAGGGGGTGAACCTGATGTCAGAGAATGCACACGCTCAATTAAGCCCATAAAGCAGCTTATCTCAGTTTTACCACCACGGACTGTCTTTCCTTGACTTGACTTATTTAACTATAAAGCAAGGGATCTGTCTCTCTCTCTGTCTTTCATGTGTGTTCTTCGCGTATCTCGAGAAGCGCTCATCTGATCAAACTGGGTGGCTGTATTTCTGGAACCCAATGGAGTGTTTTTCTTGAATTTGGTGTAATCTGAACACGCGCCACTTTCAATATTAACAACTTTGAATAAACAAGCATACAGTGTTGTGTGCAGCTGCGGAGGCGGAGCTTCAGGGCTGTGCAGACTTGCGCATGTCTTCTGCAGCTGGCAGACATCGGCCGGCTCAGTGACTGCAGTTCACTTTTTTTCTGCTGAATACTGGATTCTGGATGACGTTACAACCAACCTTTTCTTCACTCCCCTAGAGTTAACGAGCTCCAGCGGATAGCCTACAAAAGAACGGCCACACTTAGTCATTGCAACTCAAGTTGTGTACGTTTTTTTGCCATACTCGTTTATAGTACTAATAACGTTGCAGCAAAATAACTCCATTAGGTTTGCTGATGTATGCAAACCGGGCCGGTTTCAAAGCATCCAGTAGCTCTCACATCTCCGAAATTAAATTTACAAAAAGGCGTTGCATAGAAATCTTTCCCGCACAAAAACATGTGCAAGCTTGAGAAAGTGACAAATTTACAGCTTTAATTAATTAAGTAATTAACAAAAACTTTTAACAAAACTACTAACACCGCACAGTAAAAGTCCTGCATACAGGGAAAGAGTACTTACAGTTACTTGATGTTCGTTCAAGATGGTGATTTCAATTTACGATGCAGAATAGTTAAATCAAAAACAATTCATTATTTTTTAATTATTATATATTTTGTGAGTAAAATCTGAATCTGTAATGTAGTCTCTCTGTCAGGTAAATGTAGTCGGCAACTTCAATGTTTTCTTCTGTGGTAGAAGTACACAGTATAGTATACAGTTGAGTTGCATGTTTTTTAAGTACTTTGGGGTCCTATTTTACTTTTTTTATTGGTACAATGATTTAGGATTGTTTAGAATACACTCTTTCCTTATGTCTCTACCTTTGATGGTGAAGTATTCTTTGTCACTAAGGCATGCTTGCCGTCTTTCTTTGTCTCTTTTTTTAAAATATTGAGTCATTTGGCTGCCATTTTAACCCTTTCCTTGGTCCATGGTAAACGTGCATATTGTCCCTTTCTCTCTAGATCCCGGTGACAGCCGTCCAATGCTTCTCATTGGTGGTTCGGATCGTATTGTCATCACCCATCTAAATGGAACAGGTCTCCAGCCCCTGAGGTCTCTGAGTGTAAATGGAACACTGGCATTGGATTTCCAGCACAACCAGGAAAGTGTATGCTGGGCTCTGTCAACAGAGTCCTCTGGGCAACTCCGCTGTGCTGAAACGAGGAATCTGCGTGGATTCACACGGGAACAAGAAATAAGAACACAACAAAGTTTGCAACGTATGTACTTCCCATCTCTAGCAGCTCATACACCTTTTCATTTCCTTACTCTGCTTTTTGACTGATGACCTGCTCTCAAATCATGAACATTCCCCCCAAAAGGATAGTGGTGAGATGAGATACGCATCACCCAATGCTCTCTCACACATATATGCCAACACCTCTCTCGCTCTCTCTCCTGTATGAGCTCTCACACTCCTACCTGTGAGCTAACGCTATATCTCTTCATTATCTGTGTGGCTGAAGGCAGGTTAGCCTCAGCGGTTTGGGCCACTCACCTTTCCTCTACAGCTGTCCTTCAAGCCTGCAGGCTACTCCTGCTCTGATACTTAAAAAGTGCTCACCTTCCCTCTGTGTAGTTGATCTTGTCCAGATTCTCACAAATATCAAACCTGTGGAAGGTTTTCACTGGCAGTCTTTGTAGGCTTTGAGTCAGTGTCTAGTCCTCTTGCTGTCATTACCTACAGCTTAATATCGGTGCATTCATTTAGAACAACTGCATCTGAGGTGTCAGGTTATACTTTTGTGTCCTTTGCAAAAAACATAATGGAAATAGACCAGCTGATTAGAATTCTCAGTGGCCATGGTTTTTGCATTTGTGTGTCTACTGTGCACCTGGGTGGAGCTTTTAATTATGTTTCCCTGAATAACTGATGTCATCAGGGCTTGTGCTGTAATCCAGGTATTTAAAACCAAAACCTTTAACAACTTGATCTTCCTGGTTTGAAAGGTGTGACATTTACGAGGTAGGGGGGGGGGGGGGTCTTACAAAACATGCTATTGACTTGCATTATGGGAAGTGTAGGACCCAAAATATGGGATATCACAACCTCTGCTTCACCGATATTGATCATTTTTTTTTTACTCTCTTTCATGCAGGTGAAAAAAATGTATTCAAGCGTTTTATACTACATTTTTATTCAGCTGTTTTACACAAGAATGTAACCCAATCTTTCCATTGCAGATGTGGAGAACATGGCTATTGACTGGCTGACAGGCAACTTTTATTTCGTGGACCGCATCACCGACAAGATCTTTGTCTGTGACCATGGTGGGGACACGTGTGTTACCATCCTACAACTAGACCTGCTGAATCCCAAAGGAATAGCTCTGGATCCTCTCATGGGGTGAGTGTTCTGCAGCCTTCTCTAAAAGTACAGCAAGGCTCATTTATCATCATGCATCTTTTGTTAAAAAAAAAAAAAAAAAAAAAAAAACACAGAAGAAGAGAGGAAAAAAAAATCACTGCATAGCAATTGACTTGTCTGGAAGAATGTGAGTGAGTTGCCATGAAGGGATTTAAATGATTCCCTGTCTTTCGACTCAGCCCTCCTCTCTTTGAGCTGTGTAATTTGGTGGATAGCTGGTGATGCTTCAGACAGCTTCTACTGTCGAGACATTCATTTGTATTCACTGATTTCACCCCACATCCCTCAGTAAAAAAGGCCCCTTCAGGACTTTCCATTACAGGGTTTTTGTCTCTGTGGAGATCACAAAAAAAAAAAAAGCTTAGCAACTGCACACTAGAAAATATCCCCACACCGCACACAGTGCAAACTGAAACATTTACAGCAGGCGGTTGACAGTCACGCACAACCTATTGTGTGTAGGTTTCATGTGTCGTCGTGCAGAAAAACAAAACAAAACAATAAAAGAAATTAAATAAATTGCATCCAGCAGCTGTACCAGAATGTGAACCACTTTCAGTAGCTCAAAGCCTTTTCTGCCCTCTTCTTTCCAGTGAGCAAGAGCAGGGCTATTATATTACGAGGACAGACACCAAGCTTGGAGCACATTTGAGCAAGATTTTAGAAACCGTGACACAATACTAGCGATGTGCCTTTTCTTTGCAGCAGTAGAGCTCGTAGTGCAGCTCCAAACATCAACATTAATGAAATCATCCTGCTTTGCACCAATTCTATAAAACGTCACGTCCAGCACCCATAAGGCCTAGACAATTTAAACATTGAATCTTAACATATAATTAATTTGATTGAGGCAGAGCTACATTACATTACTACTGCTTATTTGTGAATGTCTAGTTTATAAACTGCACTTAATTTAACAGCTTGTTTTACCACTAAAAGCCATTGGGTCTAATCAAAATAATGAGCTGCTGGTTTCTTAATGACATGGACGGTTTGTATCTGGTTGGCAGCGTCTCTGTGTTCTCATTAAAGGCTGGTTGGCCATTGTGCAGCAATATGGCTGATGGTAAACATCCCTTACCTTAGAGTTCCTATTGAAGCCTGCTGTAAGTCAGGCTGTTTTTTTTTTTTTTTTTTTGTGGATTTGCCATAATTATGCATGACTCACACACACATACATGTAAGTGCCCATTCTGTTGTGTGTGTGTGTGTGTGTGTATAGAGGATTGTATGGATATAGAGTCTGCTGGCCCACAGGGGAGGTACACATGCAGCTTGCTGGCTAGAGATTCACTGTATAAGACACAGGAGTTTGCCAAGGCCTCTTCCTGCCTCTAATTGGTGAGATATGTACAGCTGTTTCTGAAGAAGCCCATCTGAGAGAGGTCTGTCAGCCTGGAGCATTGGAATGAAAACAAAATAAATCAGGGAGGTGTTAGAAGGCACAGTGTGAGGAACAGTGTTTGTAGAATATGCTCTGGTTTCGCACTCCATTTTTACTGTTATTTGATTGTGTCTTTGTCTTTATCAGATCATTTCTACTTTGCATTAGGAAAGCCTTTTGATTAACGACCCTTTCCTCAGCATTTTGGAGGAGAATTTAAATGATGATATGGTTTGTTCATTAGAACAAAAACAAGCTCCATGTGAGTCCTATTTTAGTTTATGTTTACCATGTACTGTATAAATCTGTGAGTGGAAAGGATGTACTATGTGATTAGGGGAGTAGAGGATGTTGTGTTGATCAGTGTAAGAATCAAGAGTCAAGCCTGTCCCTGGAAATTAAGTAAATACTAGTAATTTGCTTTGCCAAATATGTTTTTGGGAAGACTTAATTACTGCCTGTATTATGATCTGTGGCAACATTTTGTAAATTTTTTTTTTCATGTGATGAATTTATAAAATACCATGACCCACATAGTCACTCATTGATCCAGTCTGCTACTTTGGCTAATTGACTTGTTCTATAAATGTCATTCTTATGATGAGATGGCTGCATCTAGATAAGCAAAACAAAAATAAAGCCTCTGTAAAAATAAGTGAAATGATTATTCTGGATTTTTTTTTTTGCAGAATGGTATTAGAAAACAAAACTCTACAGAAGGAAATCATGTTATAGTAGAGGACGTGGTTTAGTTTCCTTTAAGTTAGACACGCTGCCCTACTCTGTTACAGGAGGCATCTGTCTGTTAAAATGCAGATCGCATCCAGTAGCAGATACTTTTGGTTGTTCCTAAAGTTAGAGTCCTTGACTATATAACACATATTTACTGTGTAGGTGCATTGCAGACTGAAAACTGCAAATCTGAAGAATGCCACTGAAGGAAATTATGTAACTGCTACTGCGGAAAATAAAATGGACAGAAAAGTAAGAAACATCAAGAAAGAGTTTGGAGTATGCCTTTCACTGTTGGTGTCTATTCAGTGTTCTGCTTCACTGTCAGACACATTCTTTTTTTTTTTTTTTAATGGTCCCACGCAGTTTATTTCATCAGGGGGTGCTCATTTCCCGGAAATCCAACATGGATCTCGTTGTAGCTGCAGAATGCAAAATTACAGCATCAGCAGCATCGTAATCCCAGAAAGCTATCATTTGTATGCCACATGGAGGCGCACCTGTTTGGGGAGCTATGGTTCCTTGCTGACGCCGACAGTTTTTCGGGGCCCAGCCTGGTCTGGGGTTCAAAGGGCAGCCCATCTCTCCCCTGACTTGACTTGTGCAGATTAAGTCGGCTTCCCGCGGCTCTCCGGCTGTAGCTTGTTATCGCTGGAGGTTGTTGGAGCTCCGTCCTCTCAGAGCCAAAGCGAGACAGCATGGCACACCTTCCATGTTAATTACTGTACATGCAGACCTGAGCACTTTTTGAATACTTAGTGACAGTGTATGCATTACAGGACTACTCACCCACTGGCTCCCTGTGTCTTTAAGAATTGATTTTCAATCCTTCCTCACAGTTTTTCAGGTACTAAATTGTTTTGCTCCTCTGTGCGTCACCCATTGTCTATCATTTCACGTCTACTCACATACCCCGAGGTGCTTCGCAGCATTGCCTTCTAAATGTCCCCAAAATTACCACAAAGGAAATGGGAAATGCTGCTTTTATTGCGTTTGCCTCCAGGTTATTGAGCGTCTATGTATCACAGAGGCAGCCTCTCTGGGTATTTTTAAAAGGCATTTCAAAACATTCTGATGCAGTTTTTTTTTTTTTTTTTAAATCCTGCTTTAATCTAACATTCCTTCTAAACTTCTTTTATGTCTTGTTTTATTCTGTTTGTATTTATTGTTATCACTTTGACTATTTTTTTTAATTTTATTTTGTAAGCCAACACAACACACAGCCAATGTCACTGCTTTATCTTAATACTGCATACATTTGAAGATAACAAACAACAACGCTGCTATAAAGCTAAGTTAATCAAATTATGATACTATTGGGCATAAACAGAGCCCTTAACAAACTTACAGAACCAGGATATTCCACCATATCAACATGTTGGTATGGCTAATCTGTCCACAGCTGTTGTAAATAAATAAATAAGTAAGCATACTGTATTTACTTCCACTCCACAACATTTAAGAGGGAAATATAATTTTTGGTTTTGCTCCAACAGCAGTTACTTCTTGCTACTGTACTTTGCAGATTCCATTTGAATCTTGTTTTAATGTTAAACAAAGCACCACCTGGAGCAGTAATAAGTATTTTAAATGCATAGCGTATGCTTCACTTACGCATACTTACTCCACCGCTGGCTGTTACAACTATAAACTGTCCCCATCGAACAAAAACAGAGCACCTACCTCGTGAATGTAAGCCAGATATTCACTTTTCGCTCTGGTTTGGATCACCACCCACCAACTTCTTTCATCATCTGCTCCTTTGGTTCTTATGTAATTCAATTCCATATCGTGGCACTAAGAATGAATGGGCAGAATGCAAAATATTGACTCCAATTTTCCTTGTGATCGTCAACAGAATCCTTTTTTTTTTTTTCAAATAAGACTTGCATCATCAGAAGGATTTACAAGGAGCTTAATTAAGACAAATAGATAAATGCTCTAAACATAGGACTAACAGGTCCCAGGTTAAAAACAAGTCTGCATCTTTACCACTTGATAAACAATGTGAAAGACATGGATATAAAGACTCTGCACTGTTCTCGCAGTGTTGAGCTAGTTACCCCTATGATGACAAATGCATGGTCATTCTCTCATATCTTGTTTATATCATTGGTCCTAACAGTTTTAGTTCAAACCTTCCATTGTAAAAGGCTTTGCAGATGTGGA
This sequence comes from Cebidichthys violaceus, assembly GCF_023349555.1. Classification (NCBI taxonomy): domain Eukaryota; kingdom Metazoa; phylum Chordata; class Actinopteri; order Perciformes; family Stichaeidae; genus Cebidichthys; species Cebidichthys violaceus. The sequence continues at coordinate 4,813,019 of NW_027176274.1, read as the reverse complement.
CTATAACCAATGTTTCTGGCAAACAAAACGCACAGATCAAAACACAGCAGAACTGGAATATGCATGAAACATGACCGCTCTTGAGTGTAACTATATACACTCAAGATCGGGACTTTAGTTTAACATGAACTGTAACCCCATTCAAAATGTACTTGTAATGTGATTACTCTTGGCCTCAGAGGTAACACTAGTTTACTAAGTTTGTTAGCCGGGTAAGCTTTGTAATGCTAATGTTTGCATCACACAGTTTAATTAATTCCTCACACTTGTGTTTTTGAACTGTTAATCATATCCCTTACCCTATAACAACCCTGTTATTTACGGTTGCTAAGCTATGATTGGACAATCGCTGTTCAGCGATGGGGTTCGATGAACAGTCAATCGCAGCGTGAGTTGACATATTAGGCTATATACAGTATGTTAAGTGTCATTCTGTTGTATCAAATGGCTGGAGGTACAGTACATAGGCCATCACACTAAACAAGCCAGAAACATTCTCAAATGTGTACTGTAAGGAAAAAGTATTGGGTTTTGATTTGCTTATTGTATGTAGAAGAAATAGGTCTTAGAAGAACTGAAGCACAGAAGGACAAAACATGTTGAAAATGTCCTTTACAGCGTTTACTCATTTGAACACTCCCACTCTCTGCAGAATGCTCTTCTTCACTGACTATGGGAACGTGGCCAAGGTGGAGCGCTGCAACATGGACGGCACCAACCGGACCCGGCTGGTGGATTATAACATTGAGCTGCCCACTGCTGTGGCATTGGACGTGGTCAAGAAGCTGGTGTACTGGGCAGACGCCTACCTGGATTACATCGATGTGGTGGATTACCACGGCAAGAACAGGCACACCGTCGTCCACGGGAGCCAAGTGAGTGTCACATTTCACTGTAAGCGCTGCTTTTTGTCTTTCCTCGGCTCCAGACAAACGTCAGCGAGAATCTGAATAGACAATCGGCTTCTGTTATCAGTACCGTCTTCCTCTTCATTTGAGAGACTCCAAATTGTTACATGAGAAAGGGACTTTCTAATTTTCTGATTTAGGGCACCATACTTTATCACTGCCAGCCAGGTAGTATATTCACTGCTTGTTGTTGTAATGCACCACTCATTTTCGTAGAAAAAAAGGTCTTTTGAATGGGGATGGTTATTGAATTGAAGGCACATGCGGGCTGTTTTCCAAATGAGCATTTCAAGAGTCCCTTTTCTGTAGTACACTCTTGAAGCCTTTCATCACAGATTATGACTATTCATTAAAAGGTCTTTTCAAGCAACTTGATTCTTAGTTACTCGCCCTTTTATGAGGAAGGAAAAAATGTACATTCAAACAAATTATTTTGTATGCAGGTGTTCTTTGCATAATATGGCCTCCTCCAGTCGCTCGTGGCCTCATTAGACAGATCTTGCGTCTACAAAGAGAAATGCCTTGTAGCTCCTTTCTGCATCTTCTCCATAGACTGTGTGTGTTTTAGTTTATTTTCTGTGGTTATCTGTGGGCAGAAGTAACAGGTTTGCTCACAGTTTGCTTTGCTAGATGCATTTTTCAAATTAAATTAATTTCAAGGACCTTCACGTACAAATTCACAAAGACTGGATTGTGGCGGCTGATAGCGTCATGAGTTTTGGATCTCTTGCAACCCATCTGCCCCTTCTCAAGGTCTGATTCTCAAAAGATTTTGGGCTAATGATAGTACAGTGTAAACGTGCCCATAGAGTTTTGCAGCGGAGTGTAATTTGCTCTTTTTTGGCGTCTGATTGTTACTATCCATGTGTAGCCGAGTACAAACGTTGACTTTGCACCAACGTAGGAAGCAGAACGATGGCAGAGAGAAAAAGCGAAAGAAAATACATTTGCAGAACCACAAGCTCCTGACTGACGAGGTGCAGAGACGTTCCTCAAAACTTTAGGCAAGGTATTCAAATGTGACGGAGAGAAACAGTGTTTGGGATTTAGTATACCAGGATACTAACACCTATTATGAATGCGGTTCAGTTACAACCAACTCACTGGAAATGCTTATAATTTCACCGCAACTGCAAATGTCACTTTTTAGCGCTGAGCTCTGTGAATTTGATTGTTTTTGCAATTGAGCTCATTTGCAAAGAATGGGGCCAACTTTGTGCCAGATTACCTCGTTTGAATATGTGCAGAGTGCATAGCAACACCCTTTACTTCTGTTGTCTCTTTTGTGCCGTTCTAGCTGTGTGCAAAAGCTGCACAATCCTTCCATGAATTTGCCCGAGTTTTTTTACTCGGTCTACTTGAACTTTCTCAGTGTTACAAGTAAAAAATAAATACCTATAAATGACACAGTTATGTCCAGCATAGAGTCTTCACTTTATATGGCTACACACTGCTTTTGAACAGTGTTGTTAATATTTTCCCTCCTCCCTCCCAACCATATACTGTTGGGAGAGATGTGAGTACAGTATACGCACATCCTTTTAAGTACTATGTGTGAAATTGCTTTGAAAGTAGAGTGCCAAGGCCAAATTACATAGAGAGAGACGGTTGAGTGGTTTGTTTATATATTTATTTTTTTATTCTGACACATGTTTCTTGTGCCCCTGAAGTAAAGGTGTGACCCAGTGAGCTTAGGTGTACTTCCTGTGAACACAGCTCAGCCAGGCATGGTGCTTTGCGTGGGTGTCAGCCTGCTAAATGTAGCATGGAGGCTGTGGTGTCAGGGCCAGTGGCCTCCCCATGGGGTCCAGCTTTTGATTCCGTGTGGGCTGCCAAATGTACAGACCGCCCCACCCCACTACCCTCATGCTTGCTGCATGATGGAATTAATGAAAAATACATTTGTTGTTATTTTCTCTTTTAGTTTTACTTGTTTTTGGCTTCAAGCTTCCAGATGTTGAACAAACAAAACAAACACTATGGATCTTCTTGTTTTGCAGGTGTCGTACGTTTATGCATTAGCTGTGTTCGAGGACTACCTTTATGCTACCCAATCTGACCCCTCCAAAGGGAGCTACCCTGTGGAGCTGCTGCGGATCCACAGGTTCAACATCACAGCGGAGAGCAGGACATTAGCCAGCCTGGGGAATACTAGAGGACTCCGCGTCTACCACAAACTCACCCAGCCAAAAGGTAAGGCACGTTTTTTTTATAGATGGAGCAAGTGAGTGTCAGAACCTCCCCATCTTGTGACTCTGAAGCTGGAGTCTGTGTAAGTACAGAAAGAGGATGCTTCACTGGCTTGTAATGATTTCTCTGTCCGTCATTGATTATGTCCACAGTCAAGAGTCAAGCATGTGAAATAGCTTCATTCGGAAAACCGGGTGGATGTTCCCATCTCTGCCTCCTGAGTGGCAGCTACAAGTCCAGAACCTGCCGCTGTCGTACCGGCTACAGCCTGGGCTCCGATGGACAGTCCTGTAAAAGTCAGTACATGTTTTGCCTTGGATTTAAATTGGTGCATCATTCTGTATTTTAGTGCATATCTCTTAAAAAATATACATCCTTTGTTGGCAGTGCCTCCTGTTATTGATGAACAAAAATCTTGACTCACGACGCCTGAAAGAAAACGTTTCGCATCAGTGCTCCTTTTGATATTGACGTGTGCCTGTAAAGGTCATGTGTCATATTCGAGCCGAGGGCGTGCCACACAGGCCTCGGCCTCAGACTGACAGTGATAAAGACGACCGCTGGTGGACCCATTTGAAAGTGACGTTTCGCTATCGACCTGTCGCAAGCCTGATTGATTATTACCATAATGAGGATCTAAGTTTGTCTGCATTTTGTTGGCTGGTCTGATCAATTGCTGGACATTGTGAACTTGACAATAAAAGCAGAAGATCAAATTGATGACACAATCTGAGGGCCCACCACTGTTCGATCGGGGTAACGAAGCATTGGGAGGCTCGCCGTGACACATTTGATTTATTCCCCCCTCATAGATGTTCTGATGACACCGGCTATCTTTCTCTTGCTTGCGCTTTCCGTCTCCCTAAGCATAATGAGATTCGGTGCTAAATGGTAGTGCTTCTTCATACAGCAGTCACCGTGGGGTTTGATATCTGGGTCTCTTGCAATGCTTAATTGTCTCCTGGGTAGTTGGTCTCTCTCTCACAAAATGATAAATTGAATCGAGGCATGTGTGGTCCTCACCCCCAGCATCCCAGTCTCTTGGGTAGGGGCTGAGAGCGAGGAGAGGTCTGCTTCTCTCACTGGAAGCCCTCTTTCATTTCTCCTCCTGCCTCTTCGGTGGATCCCAAAGGGTTGGAGAACACACAGCCCCCTGAGCGGCTGACGGGCCGCAGAGGAGCTGCCTCAGCTTTCTAGGCCTCTCTGTTTGCCTTTCTACACAGACACCATGTTATTTTAGATCAGAAGCTGTGTTCACAGCCAAGGTAAGTATTGCCATTGTCTGTTTGCTCAAGCATTTCCGCCGTCCTACTGTCATGGCAGCTTTGTAGCAGGAGCATGATTGAAGGGGGAGAGTAAAGTCATTGGCACTGATTACTGGCGCCATTAATGTGAATGGATGGCCCTGGCTCTGGCTCACATATAAGAACAATGTGGCCGGTAAGAGGGTTTAATGCTGGGATCAGCATTGATGAATTAGACCAATTAATTGACAATAACAGTAAAAATGGGACCCTCCTTTCTTGCCTTGCAGAGCCCAAAAACGATCTCTTCCTATTCTATGGTAAGGGGCGTCCCGGGGTCATCCGAGGCCTGGATATGAATATCAAGTCCAGCGATGAGCACGTCGTGCCAATCGAGGACCTGGTCAACCCTCGAGCGATCGACTACTACGCAGAAACAGGTCACATCTACTTTGCTGACACCACCAGTTTCCTCATTGGGCGACAAAAAATAGACGGAAATAGCAGAGAGACGATACTCAAAGATGGTGGGTCTAAATTACTCTTTTATCCTTACTGCAGCATTTTTCTAGAATTAATTAAACTGACATTATGCGGTATTTTATATTAGTAATTCTTTCCTGGCATTAGGTGGGAGCCATTTCACATACTGCTAGTCTACTCAAAACACAGGAATACTTCAAATGTAGTATTCATGTACTGTAGCTCATCTTTAAAAGACAAAAACTGTTCAAAGTCACAGTACTGCATGAAGAGAACGTTTTAGAACACATCATTTGTTATTCTGTTGAATTCTCTGCTGCTGATTCTGTTGCAGAACTTGACAATGTTGAAGGAATCTCAGTGGACTGGATTGGGAATAACTTGTATTGGACCAACGATGGCTACAGGAAGACAATCAGTGTTGCCAGACTGGAAGGAGCCTCCCAGACCAGGAAGACTCTGTTGGAAGGGAATATGTCACATCCCCGGGCCATCGTGGTCGACCCTCTTAACAGGTCAGAAAAAGAAAAAAAAGCGCAGTGAATTGATTTGTATGAAAGAGACACTTAAAAAAATCCAATAGCCGGTAGCTAAAAGAGGTCAGTGGTGGCTGAGGACTCAAAAATTCGGGGAGCACAGGATGAAAAGCAACCCATGGCGTCGTGCTGTTTATCACTAGTTGGCTACTTATCTCTACTTTCTTGTGTTCAACAAAAAAATTCAGGCAGTGAAAGAATGGCTAACAATATTTATTAAAAACCATCACTGTGGGCTCTGGAAGGGAATGAACCTTGTGTGTGCATAATGTGTCACTAGAAGACTGTCAGAGGGGTGAGGGGCGATCCAGTCCCGAGTGCCCGGAGTGCAGCAGCACGTCCCGCCGGTATTCTTGCCACGGATCCGGCCCGGAGAGTTGGGGCAGCGAGGCCCAAGGGTGCACCAGCAGTGCAGAGCTCTGCATCTTCTCGTCAGCGGTGTTCTGCCCCTGCAGCACCCTTCAGTCCAAATCCATTCTCCCCGAAAGCTTAACAGTGCGTCAGGGCGGCTCCAACAAGCTTACTGTTGCGTTGGCTAATGCGAGTAGCTGCTTGATTTTTAAGAAAAAGGACGTTAATCTGAAAATACAAGGAGGTTTTGACTTTGTTGAAAAGGCCTGAATAATATATACTTTTACTTTTGTGTTTTTTAAGGGAAATATACACACATCCGAGATGCAGGTGAATTGGAAAGGAATAGTGATGTAAAGCGTCTTAGGTTGAGGCTTAGGAGCACTGACCAGGCTGCAGTATTTGATGCATCGGGGTGAGAATGTGTTGATATTGCTTCTACCAGCAGCCAGCACCAAGAAGGTTTTCAGGGAGTGTCGGCTGTAAACGTGATTTAGCGTTGATTCTGGATAATTTGTTGGTTCTGGTGAGTACAAGTCTGCAAAACTAGACCATGCATGTGACAGTGTCTACTGCTTTAAAGAAAAAAAATGGTAATAGGCATAATTGATAGAAACTGAAAGTAAGAATATGCAGTGGCAGTTTGTTTTTGAATCTTTTTTTAAAGGTTTTTTTTATACCTATTGCAAGTTTTGGATTTGTTTTTTTTTTTTCACTGGATCTGAAGTGGCAAACAAAAATCTTCTTTTGAGCTCCTTCTTACGTCTTCTTGCTGTGCCTATTTGTAGATATAAATATCACTTTGCCTCAAATGTTAATCCTGGAGATCATCTGTTTTAGCAGACATCTGCTTGGATTGATGATCACATTAAGTGTCTTTCCAAAGGAAACATGTAAATGTAAACCAGCATGGTTAAACTTAGAGAACACCTGCTGTTCTAACCTGTGCAGGGTTGTGGTTTTTTTTTTTTTTTTGGTAAAAAAAAATGGTAGCTCGTGTTGTTGCCTGAACATAAACCACAGCTCCCAGCTCGTTAACCAATTAACAAATTCCAGTCTTCATAGATCATCTAATTTATATATGGAGGACATCAGCAGCAGAGATGGTATTTAACATATTGAGGAGATGCTGCAAAGCTCAAATTCATTGAGCGTCTTAAGGATCTTAAGGATTAACACTTTAAGGCTTAAATCGTATTAACGCAAACCAAATCCATAGCAGTCAGAGATTAGTTTTCAAGCCTCGAGGGGGTTGTTCCAAACATTTCGCCAGACACAGCTGTTTCACTGCTGTAGGTAAATACACCAAACCAAAACCCCAAACTTATTCATATGCTTGGTTTTGATTTGCATACCTTCCTCTTTTTACTAAAATGTTTCCATACCCATAGTCCACAATAACTATTATGTGCACTATTTACCTCCATCTCTAGTAACAATGACACAGATTCAAACAATCCAACTCACAGTGTTGCAGACTGCATATCCAAGGATATAAAACACATTGATTTCAAAACTTAAAATCTATACCTTTATCTTGTGTAAAGGAGAAATCCAATAGAAGCAACTGTGGTGAGAACACAACCATACACTTGTGAGACTAATGAGAAAATAGCATGCGGGTCTTGAGTCAGAATTTCAGGCCTGACAGATATGGCGTAGCAGCAGTGTTCGGGGTGGAGAATATGATGTCATTTTTTTATGTAGAAGGATTAATAACTTTTGCTCCGACCCTCCCGCTGACAGCACAAATGATTAGAAAAGCTAGTTTTGGGCCTCTGAGGGAGCATTCAGCCTAAACCCGACAGTCCTTTGATCTCTATCTGCTCTGCTGAAAGAGTCTCTTCAGGTAAAATGGATGCACCTCTCCAACTGATTTCTCCACTGCATTCTCGCTACCTTATTTTCTGCTCTGTTTGCCGCCTCCAGTCTGTGTTGACAAGATAAGGACTCCTTGTGTCAACTTAGCAGTGTCATACCTCTCTACATTTGCTACATTAGGAATCTTTTACATGTATTCACATAACATGTCTCGGACATGTAGACACTCTCTGAACATAGAGTAGCAGATTGCATTTAATGGAAATGGGGCTGCGACTAACGCACTAACTTTCTTTATTATCGTTTAATCTACAGATTATATTTATTGATACAATGTCCTATAAAATATCAGCAAATTCTGAAAAAATTGCCATCACAGGTCCCCACAGTTGAAGGTTAAAGTTTTCAAATGTCATCCAAAAAATATTCACATTTGAGAAGCTACCACCTTTGGGGTTTTGCCATTTTTGCTTAAAAATAAATTAAACAATGAATCTGTGTGCTGATTGACTAATTGATTAATTGACTAATTATTGCAGCTCTACACGTGGAGATATGGAATAAATAGTATTCAATTGTCACATTTATTATATTCAAAACAATAGAAAATGTATTTACTTTCTTCTTTTCGTGACGAGTGCAAGTGCACGGTGTGTCCATCCGTCCATCTGACATGGTATCCATGCATGCCTCTGTGTAGGCATTGGCATATGTGTGTGTGTGTGTGTGTGTGTGTGTGTGTGTGTGTGTGTGTGTGTGTCTGCTTGTGAGTGTGGAGCATTGCTGAATAATTCACGAGATCATAAAGATGACTTCAAGACAGAGAGTCTTCATTTACCTCCATATCCCATTCTGTTTCATCTGCCCTCAGCCAGCCCTCTATCATTGATGAGAAACAGGGGGGCCACATGGCCCAGTCAGCAACACTCAAACGGAGCGAATCCCCTGGGCATGGTTACTAGAGAACCGATCATGTCAAATCGTTGACCCAATCACGTTTCAAATACCACAGGCCCACTGAGAGTTGCAGTCTCGGCATACACAAGATACATTGGAAACTTTTTTCTTTTTTTTTTTTTTTTGGGGGGGGGGGGATATGAGACTCCTAACTTTGCCCTGATGTGCAGTCAAGCAGCACTTTAACTCGATAAGCCTGAATCATTTCTTAAGCTACGATGCACTCTCTTTTGACTGCCAGGGATGTTTGATTGCTTGGTTCTACATATGGGAAATCTGGATCCCAGTTTATTTCCATTTCAGTGGGAACACTCCTGTCATGATATTAGTTTTCTGAACTAATGGTTATTAAGTTGTATTTGGCAGTACCGGTTGTGTTCTCTGTAATGTTCCCTGCATGAATCAAAGCGGCATGTGTGAGACTCCATGGGGAGCACAGTCATGCCTTCCCATGGGTGAGCAGAACAGAACCCACAAGGCACTTTTCACTGTGATACCAAATACATCATTTTGAGAGAAGCCTACAGAAACATGCTGTCACGTGTATGTTGATTGATAAGAAAATCAAAGCAGGAGTAAGCTGATCAAGGGAGCAACAAGCACAACCATCCAACATCAGTGTGTCAGAAGTAAAGACAGGGATGAATGAGGAGACAGCTGAAATGAACCGCCTTAGACCGAATGTGGAATGTGATCAGTGTTAGGCTGGATCTGGGGATGACTTATAGACCCTGCCTGAGCTAATGCTTTATCATGTCAGTTTATTGGTGTAATAATTGTGTGTATCCGTATGCGTGACAGCTGGATGTACTGGACGGACTGGGAAGAGGATGAGGTCAATGACAGCATAGGGCGGATAGAGAAAGCCTGGATGGACGGATCCAACCGCCGCATTTTCGTCACCTCCAACATGCTGTGGCCCAACGGTCTGACTCTGGACCACAGCACTGGTACCATGTACTGGTGTGACGCCTACTACGATCACATCGAGAAGATTCATCTCAATGGGACTGGACGAATGGTGAGTGTCGACATGTAAAGAGCACACGGAGGAGTTTAGTGGTTCAGAAACCCGTTTGCAGTAATCCCATCAGCTGTGATTCTGGTCGACTTCAATGTTAGGCTGCTTGTGAGATTTCAATTCTAGATCCTGAATAAACATGCAAATTGAAAAAGTGTTAATTGTATTGCATTAACAAAACTTGGAAATGTTTTACACCCTAAAACACAGAAAGCAGAAACATTTTTTTTTTAAATTGCAGTTGTAAATCTGATATACATAAAGTGTCAGCGTCCAAAACAACTGCCAACAAGACAGCCCTAAATTGCTGACTGCTCACTTCGACTGTAGTTGCACCGGCATATTAAGCTAATTAGTTATTTGCAAATGCTATTTAATCAATGCCAAGATTCTAGCAAACATTATTATAAGCAGACAGCGGCGTGTGAATACATCTGTGCAAAGAAAATTGAATCACATTCATCGTATACTGTGATCAAATATTTCCTAAGCCCATATTCAAACAGCTAGAACCTTGTTTGAGATGATGGATTCTTTTGTGGCTAATGGCATCTTTCCGTCGGCCTCCTAATCTCTTGATTACAATGCATGTTTGCCTCATGTTCCAGGTGGTGTACAATGGAAAAGAGCTGAACCATCCGTTCGGAATCTCTCATTATCGTAATTTCATCTTTTGGACGGAGTACATGAACGCCTCGGTCTTCCAGCTGGACTTGACCACGGGCGATGTCACTCTGCTGCGGAGCGAGAGACCACCGCTCTTTGGCTTACGTGTCTACGATGCACAGAGTCAGCAAGGTTGGCTGCTTTTCCCTCATTTGCTCCTCATCCAGCGCCGCTGAACCGCAGCTTCCCTAACAGAGAACGTTTCACACTGGAAATAGTACCACTCGGTGCTGTGTGTCCAAGCATTTGTATTCTCGACACAACGCTCCATTAATGGAGAGCACTTAAGGTGAAATACACACTTGAGATTTCACAAGTATGTCTATTGTTGTCAAACAACAGGCATATTGTTTCATGGTGTAAACCAGTGCTTTGATCAACAGTGACAGTGACTTTAAAATCACTTGGGGCTCTTCGCTACGACCAAGGCTTGAAGGGCTCTGCTCAATTCTGTAGCAAATGATGATGGATTCATGCTGTTAGAAAGCTGAGAGAACGAGGCAGAAGGATATGGGCGCGAGAGGCATGTCTTCTGCTATCCTATAGGCATGTAAAAACAGTTCTCAGACACCCACAGGCAGAATCAAGGGAGGTTGATGCTATTGCTCTCAATGTAAATATATATATAACATTTCACACAGTCCAGTGAAGTCTTTTTAGACTCATGACGTGAGTTAGTTTCATTCTCAAGACAGTCTTTTTCATGCAAGGACTTTAAAGCCATGGATTGAAAGTAAGAATATCAAGGATGTAATGCGGAGGAACGGTTGTATAGTTTACATCATACAGATCATTTTTGCTGGACATTTCTCCTCTGTACATGTCGCTGAATAGATTAATTGGCTGTGCAGTCTTCTGAGTATTAGTGATTGGCTCTTAAAAAAAACCAGAAGCTTTATCTCATTGGCTCAGGCGCTGCCTTTGGCTGCGTGTTAAATGAAAGTGACAAAGGTGTCTTATGCCTTAACTTTATATGTGACAGTATTTTTCCCCTCTTTGTCCAGAAAGACAAATTATTCCTCCGAGAAAGATAAAAATGTCTAATGTCCCTCACCTATAGTGTTTCCCAATATTTCACTTGGCATGGGGTTATAAATCACGTGGCATACACCTCACATGTCTCTAAAAGACAGGAGATGAGTTGTGTATCAATGAGATGATTTATTTTTGCGAGGTTTAAAGTGACCCCCTGAACCTCTGCTGTTCACTGCACAAAGTGAAAGCAGACAAAACAACAACAGAAATCTGAGGCACTTAATAAGGCTTGCTTTAGAAAGCGGAGCTTTAAATGAGAAAGACACCTAATTTGGGATCTATTTCTCCAGGTGACAACGCATGCAGTGTGAATTATGGGGGCTGCGGTACCCTCTGCCTTGCCATCCCAGGAGGCAGAGTATGTGCCTGCGCTGACAACCAGCTCCTGGAGAAGAACAATGTCACCTGTGCAGGTAGGAGGACATAATGAATCAGACAGAGCGGGAGGCCTAAGATCACCCTGTACCAGTATACTGTAATCCTGGCTTCATCCTACGGGACGACGATCAAACAATAACCTCATCTTTTTTACATGCAAATCAGCTAATAAAAGAATACATACGGGCGGGGAATTATCCCAGTGGGTTTCCGTAAATGTATGCCAACTCCCAGTAGTTACGCACGGGGTCATGAGACATTGTTAACATGTTTAATGGGCTATTATAGCGATGCCAATAATTAGCCCCAAACACGTACTTCATAGGAAGTCTCTGGTTGATTTCTGTCTCGCCTCTATTTCTCCCAGAAGCCTCCAGCGGTGGCTTGGAGCCACAGAGATGTAAAAGCGATGAGTTCCAGTGCCACAATCAGCGCTGCATACGGGCCCTGTGGAAGTGTGATGGAGATGATGACTGTCTGGATGGAAGTGATGAGGAGAGCCACAGCTGCTGTGAGGATGTTACACTCTGTCTGTGCTACAGGCACTACATGCAAACACACACACACACACACACACACACTCACACTCACATTGTATGTACAGATACTGCTGATACATGTTGCTATACTTACACGCGCAACCATGCACCAAGCAAGGAAAACACAAGCTTTTTTTTTTTTAAGGCTGATTCTCTCCTGCTGTCAACTCCCATGTTCTTAAATGTCACGGAAGTAAGTGTTCCTCCTCCACACTGCTGTCTCCCCTTTTGGTCTTGCTGAAGCTGTTTTGCTCTTTAACGAATCAGTCGGATACACACCATGTTAGACGCTTGGAGGCAAAACACCGTTATCCAATCCTCTGCCAGAATTATTAGAATTGAGAAATCAATTATCTCATCTCCTGGGATATCATATACTTTTACAATCAAGTGACTTGGTTTGTTCTAGCGGGGATGGAGTCTTCCTGAGAATTCATCAGGCCAAATTTTGTACTTTAAGATTGATGAATGTGCATGCCAGCTGTATAACGGGAATGTTTTGAATGAGTAATTGCAAATGCTCTATTGCATTTTGATCAGTCTCTCACTGGCATAAGCCAACCTCTCACAACCTCTTATTTAATGCTGGGACTCTATTGAAATTTGACTTTATATGGTTTATATGAAATGTTGCCTGTGACAAGAAACGAGATGATAACCGTCATTTGACTGAAACACTGGTCTCAGGGTAGCACACTCTTGCGGCACCTGGTATTTCCAAAACCAGGTTGTCTCAAAATCAAAAGGTAATCTATCATTTACACGCGGCGGTGTCGCAATATCTACACATAAATTGGCTCACATTTAATGTGATTTATGGGTGGTGAGGCTTAATGAATTTGAATGCTCGAATGTGTAATTAAAGTTAAATGACATGATTTAAAATAAAATGAAGAGCTTGGTTGGTAGTTCCAGTAGTTACGTGAAAGTGGCTTTGAATAAAACTGAAATCAAGGCACTAAAGCAGCATAACAAATATACTTAAGACCACTGTTAAAATGTTACGGAGACGTCATTACTCTCAATTAAAAGGAGAAACCACCAAGGAGAAACATCAGAGAGATTCTCCTCTAAAACAGCCTTCCCTTGTATGGTTCCTTACATGGCTTGCTGGTCTATCAGTGCAAGATTAGCTTAGTTGTAGACTGAACGAAATCCCACTAAGAAGCTGTGAATACAATCTGTATAAACAGGGAAGTGTTTCCCGCTTTAGAAGTCAGAGAGATCAGGGAGGAGAAAGGATAAAGCTTTAATATTAAGAAAAACACAACATTTCTGCTACTTTGGTGTGGCTATACAAATAGAGAATGTCATGTTTTCTTAAGTTAAGGCTTTGTGAGATATCTTTATACAAATGTATTCAATTTAATGTGGGAGTTTCAAGGTCACTGACTGAGTTATTTTGCTGTTTGGTCTCTTTTTTGCAGACAATCACACTTGTCCTGTTGATCAGTTCAAATGCAGCAACAATCGCTGCATTCCCAAACGATGGCTTTGCGACGGAACGGATGACTGTGGTAACAGTGAGGATGAGGCAAACACCACATGCTCAGGTGTGTACTGTACCACATGTGTGTTTGTCTTAGAGTCAGCGTAGCTGTGGCTGCAAATTCATTGTTTTACAATTATATCACATGCACATAAAAGAAAATCGTTTTTAATTCCAGCATTTTGGCAAGACCTGTCTTCATTTCCAATCTGTTTACACTCAGAGCAGACATCACTTGTTCTATGAATGAACGCTGAAGTGTCATTTTCTCAAACGGTGACATATTGTGCTTCCAGGATCGACCGTTGCCCAGTTGATTGATGCACTTTTGTAACTGGTTTAGCACTACATTTCTACCAAGCTTATGTAGACTGTGAGATTCAACGCTCAAACAGCCCTGTCAGTCAGGATGAAGACATTTTTCTCCAAAATCTTTTGATAATCTCGTGACTAATCTCGTGCTTTATTCATCAAATTCTTGACCATAGGGGTCCAATGTTGTCAAGGCCGTTATCGCCACAATGACTCGCGGCTCCCGAGTGGCTTCAGTACAGTGCAATCAATCTAAATGTGTGAGAGCGCTCTCTCCGGTATCAAAGAGCTGTAGCGCCTACGAGAGGCAACTGTACGTCGGGAACACTTACAATATATCACGTCCCTCCCATGTCCTCAACGGTGCTTCTCAGAAGCTTGTTACCCTTAGGGGATCAATCTATGAACATTAGCCGGAGGATGATGTATGTTCCCTCATCGTCAGATTGACACGCATACCCCACATCAGTAAGACATCCCTTGTCTGCCGTCCAATGCGTGCTCACCGTGGCCGTGCAGCATGCATCTGACAGCCCGTCAAGCAACAGCACATTTCCCATGGCTTTCAGATCCTCCCCTTCCTCTACCGAGTGATCGAGTGTTAAAAAGTTTGCACTGGGCGGACATCGACGTCCTGGTGATGTAGTGATCATTAGGGTTGTTGTGCACATCCTGCATTGACTTATGCACTCGTGATTGAATTATGTGGCTTATTTCTTCTCTCTCAGCCCAGCCCTGTCAGGCCGACCAGTTCTCGTGCCAGAGCGGACGATGTATACCTCGAGCCTGGAGCTGCGACCGGGAGGACGACTGCGGGGATATGTCTGATGAAATATCATGCAGTGAGTCACACATGGCTATTTACCACATGCCGTTCACTCTGCGTGGATTTGAACGCTACTGCTATTTGTGTTGCTCTGTTTGGTCAAGATGTAATACAGGCCAGCGCTGCGATTGAATCGGATACTAATAAGACCATTTAGGGCATTCTCTAGTTGAAACTGCCTACTCAGGTATATTTAAAGCTTCACTGAGTATGATATGTGTTTTTGCTGTCTTATAAGATACCTCTGAGGGGGGGATAGGGTTGTCAATGCACACTGGTGACTCAATGATTACATCACCAGGCAGTGGAATTTTAAAACTCACTTTACATTCTACACTTGGAACTCTTAAAATGTGACTCTATGATTTATGTAGTCGACTCTGCCAGAAACTTGTCAACATTCACTGTTTCCCCTCTAATGGATCGACAGAAAATATGCGCTGAGCAGCACTCACACTGGATAAATTGATGTAATTTGTGCATTATCATAAAATAATTTCTTTTTTTTTCACATAATGTCCTTAAAAGCACTCTACCAAAAAAAAAAAAACAAAAAAAAAAAACAGTTGCAGACAAAGCTGATGGGAATAATTGGACCACATGTTATTTTCTTCCCATTTTAGAGATGTTACTGTTGTCTACCTATAGTGGTGTGTGCACAACGTGACACAAGGAGGACACTGTAGGAACGGCAATGTCTGCTGGTTGTCTGCTGGTTGTCTTTTCAGTTGATCCACCGCTTTACCAAATACCTCCAAAACTTTTGGACGGGATGCCATGGAATTGGTACAGATGTTAATATTGCCAAATTGCCAAACATTGAATGCTACTCTCAGCTGCTTATCTTCTTTTTTTTTTTGAATCCTTGAATATTCGCTAGTCTCTTTCGCATGCATTACTTCATTAAGTTGAGCGAGTTTTAGGATTTGAATTATTGATGCTGTGTTCTCTGGACCAAGAACTCGACATGCCCTCACTGATGGCATCAGCTTAGAGGGGTGGTGCTGAGTAAATTGCATACTTTTGTGCAGTCGTTCACTTTTCTTAAATTGTGCCTCAGTGGTATTACACAAACTGTCGGCTTCAGCTAGTGAAAGTGTCAGTCTGTGCTCTGGATTAATCTTGGAAAACAGAAATGAGAAAAATACATGGCACGCCATCATGGTCCGAGCTTTTCAGAGTTGTGTTTAACCTTTTCTATGTAACGGAAAAGAGCACTTTAGGCTGTAAAATTATGAGTTGAGCTGTGAAGTTAAACCGGATGAATTAACAGCACGCATTAAAAGGACGGGGGTGAAGGTTTTAACATCCCCCCCCCTTTTAATCTCTGTTTGTATTAAAACAGCCTTTTTATAGTGATAGATGTTTGCCACTGTGATGTATCACCTCAGCCTCCCTTTGTGTGTCTTAAGCTGATTCAATATGCAGTCACAGACAGCCAGGGTGTAAGCAGTAATTAAAGTTCATGCTTGGCTTCATTCAATCATAATCAAGCTATGCAGAAAAACATATTCTCTTCCTTACTGTTGTCTGAGCCTCCTCAGGCATCACTCCTCTATAGGCGCTCTACTGTGCAGCTCTGGCAGCTCACTTAGCTCCAGTGGAACTACTGTGGGTTTTGGAACACCTGAAGCTCAGTGGTGGCCGCTTCAGAGATTGATGCTAATTTGGATTTTGTTTGTCAGTAGTTTAGTAGTTGTCACACAGTGTCTCATATTGGGCTCTCTGTTCACTTGAAGCCGTCATTATTTATGGATGCCGGTGTTCCATTTTTTTGCCAGGCTCAGTGTTTACTTGAAACCTTCATTATTTATGGATGTTCGTGCTTCATTTTTAATGAATGTTAAATTCCAACCAGTCATGCGCTGTCACTGAGACCTAACACATTTGTGGGAAATATAGAAGGCACTTGTCTGATAAAGATACAGTGTGTCTTCCCGACAGCGCCTTAGGTATCCCAGGCAAGCAGAAGCAGATGCCAACAAATCAATTCAAATGTAGACTTGCATATCATATTGAAGTCAATATAGTTTTCAGGCATGAGGATATTTTACAAGTACTGTATATACTGTATCTCAAAATTGGTTACAAGAATGGTATCTGATGGGAATACAAATGTCGGTCCTGACGATGTCGCCGGTCCACAAAATGCTAGAACATAAAATACTAGACATGCAGCAGCACTGGCAGAGGATATTGATGCTATAACGTCGAGCAATTTAGTTCAATAAATCTCCCTGACTGCGGTGATGGATGTTGGATCAGCCGCTGCGTTGGCTGACTACAGAAGTGGTGATTTGCCTTCACTAACTTGCATTTTCAAGAGAAGTTTTTATATATGTGTATATATATATATATATATATATATATATATATATATATATATATATATATATATATATATATATATATATATATATATATAGGGAGTACAATTGTCGGTGGAGATAAACAATTACTGAAATTAAAAAAAGTGTCTGTCACTGCCTGACGATTATAATGTCAACCATGTCATTTGGTTAATTGCAATATTCGCATACTCCAGACGAGCATTTTCAGATGCATCATTACTCTTTCCCTCTCCGCCATGAACTGCCAATGTGCACTCAGTTCATAGTTTGAGAGTCTGCATCCTCTATTTATACACTCCGTCGACTCGTCATGATGTGACTATTGCAGCTCTTTGTGCGACCCAGAAGAGTGAGACGATTTTTGCATTTATTTTTCAGGGCCGAGCGTGTTTTACATAGCGTTGTGATTGGAGGCATTGATCAAGAGAGTGAAAACAAACTTGTTGTAAATAAAACATGGCTGTGCAAGGCCCCCTTTAGTACAAAGCATTAATCAAAAAAGGAATTTCACATTATTCTCAACTTTTATTTTCCTCCTCCATCCAGGGCCACCTATAACTCCCACTCTGAGAAGTATTTCTGAAGATGTAGCGCAAGGGTTATGAGCAGGTCACGCCGTTATTCTGTGAAACAGCTCAACAACTACTTGGCACAACGTTTGCCATAGACATGCATGGTTCCCTGGTGATGCATTCCAATGACTTTGCTGATCCTCTGATTTTTTCCTATAGCAGAACGTGGTTTTTAGTTTTTACATGAAATGTCTCAACAACTATTAACGCGGATTGCCATGAAATTTGGTATTTTTGGACATTAAGCACTGCTGTACAGAAAGCACAGCCTCACAGAGAGTCACGAGCACGGCTGTAGACTCTAAATATATATATATATATATATATATATATATATATATATATATATATATATATGTTTTAGAAATCTTATTCATCCACCATAATGTAAGTGTTGTGATGAGAGAACAAGCTGAATATTCAAGCTGTTTTCAATAAGGGTGAAATTGTTGTCTGGCTAAAAAGAGCATTTGCATCCCAGCTTAAAATGCTTACAGATTACTGTCAACAATATCAACCACATAATTCATCTCCCACCTTTTTGTAACATTGTTAGTGATACTTAATATTATAATAAAAATGGAATAATGTGGAGACTTTTCTCCACAGTATTAAACGATGTAACTATTACTCACATGATGGTGAGTAATGGTTCACATGGTGTGTGTTTTAGGACAAAGATTTGTGGCGGTTTCCAGTAAAAAGAAAACATTGTCTGATGTGTTCCTGTATTCAAACCTTTTCAGCCTTCCCCACCTGTGAGCCCCTCACCCAGTTCAGCTGCTCCAACGGCCGCTGCATCAGCGTGACGTGGCATTGTGATTCAGGTGAGGAGAAGAATCTTTTGAACGTACTCAACACAGAAATCAAAACTTGTTCTTGAATGAATTTTGTCTGTTTTGTGCGTTTTCAGATGACGACTGCGGAGACGGCAGCGATGAAGTGGGCTGCATCCAGTCCTGCCCCAATGCCCAGTTCAAGTGCACCAGCGGGCGCTGTATCCCAGACCACTGGGCCTGTGATGGAGACAATGACTGCGGAGACTTCAGTGACGAGAACACCACCTGCAGAGGTGGCTCAGCGCGTAAGAATGCCTGCGCTTCCTTTCTAAATGCTCAGAAGTGTCGAGTCGGATGAAAAGTAGATAGACTAACTCATCCTGACATAACATGAGATCACCATTGTTGTTATTCAAGTCTGACATCAAAGTATTAGTTGTATGAAGCCAATGTTTTATAATACATTCAGTATATATGAAGGCCATCACTTGAATTTGCACTTTTTTACTTCTTGAAAGATCTGCCTCGCAGCAGAGCTGTCTGTTCATGGCAGTGAAGCTGTCTTTATATCTGTTTTAGTGTGCTAATTATTGTATTTACAATTCAAAGCATGTTTCAATTTAGGTGTTGTAATTACAAGTTTAGCAGTTAATCAGCTCGAGTCCAATAACTTTTGTTTTCACACTCACATGTGACTAATCTTATCTAGTCTCTGTTCTGGGGAATTTTACCATCAGGAGTTGAATCATTTAATCTAATTACCACAGAAAGCTCATGCAAGCTCCTAGAAACTCACAGCTCACTTGCTTGTCACTAGAATGTGTTGACTATTCATCAAACTGTTTCCTGATGGGAACTGCAGGCTTCTCCACTCCCCCGTGTCTGCTTCTGCTTTTACTCCAAGGGATTGAATCCGTCTTAGCTTTGCCTCAGCTGTTGAGGAAATGTTTTTTTTTTTTGGGGGGGGTTTGACTTTTAAGTATCAACCAAATCATCCATACTGAATGCACAATGCATGATTTAAATGTGTGCATCGTGCCGTTAATTAAGATCAGCTACAAATGTTAGAATGCATCACAAAACTGATAAGAACCTGTTTGGTGTTATACTGTAGGTCTCTTGGTGTTATTTGGTTTAGAATGTCTTCATATGTTTAAAATATACAATTTTGTAGTATTCAGCCATTATTAAATAAATGGGATGCATTTCACACTGCCATTTACTTTGTGAATGAATTCTCATCAGACGATTCGTCCAGTGACTCCGATACCTGCAACACATACAACATAATGGTGCAGCGGTATCGCTTCCTTTTTTTTTTTGTAATAAACCCAAGCTGGGGAAAGAAATAGAGACCACAGTCATTAAACAAGACAGAGACATCTTACAGGCATAAACCTTTAGATTACAATCTGGAAGATCTCCATTTTGTTCTCTATGGCGGCACTTATGGCGATTAATGGTAATTGCGGGCATGTTTTTGGATCTCACTTCCCAGAGAGCGCCCTTGGGATTTTTTTCTGGGAATGTCACTGCATACACTATCGTAATACTTCAATACTTCAATACTTCATATGGAAGGGCTTTCATCAATGGGCCTACAGGCTCAGTCGTCATTGTGTTATTTCAATCGGCATCAGATTTAATACATTTATTTAAATGAAAATCCTATAGATTACTATTTCTCTTTCTTCAACTTTAGTTTTGTTGGTTTTTAGTAACAGGAGAACGAACATGAACAGTGACAGTATTATACAACACAAGATGTCCCTGTCTCTATTTAATGGCTCTAATAGTAACTCTGTAAAGGGTCTGATAAGAGGTCAGTTTGTCCCATTTCTCCAAAAATGACCATGATTGAATTCACGTGTGAGTCTTTCCATCTCTAATGTCTCTTTTACAGTGTGTCCAGCCAGTGTCCTACAGTAGGAAGATCCTCTTTGCACCACTTCCTGGTGATTGCCTTCTTGGTCGCCAAACAGGACTTAAACCAGATATTGGATCCTAGATATAACACCACAAATGATTTTTGGAAGTTCATAATCCAATACTTCTTCAGCTCCTCCCAATCGAGATTATTATTTCAAATGCTGGAAGTGAAATAACTTCCCCTCTTTGGAACTTACTGACCTGCTATTGCTGCCAAGTGCTCCACTTGCAAAGACACATCTTTTTAAACAGTAAAAGATGTCTTATGAAATAATAGTTCAATGTGGAGCCTTTGCTCATGACAGTGTTCTGTAGATCTGTGGAACAGAAATTGTTGAATGACTTTTGTTTCAGCGCTGCCATCTGTGATTGAGTGCAGTGGAGAGGAGTTCCACTGTGTCACAGACGGAACCTGCATCCCAGAACGCTGGAGGTGTGACGGAGACAAGGACTGTGAGGACGGCAGCGACGAGAAAGACTGCGAGGGCACCAAAAGGATGTGCGACCCCAAGGCCAAGTTTACCTGCAAAGATACAGGTAGTGAATGCAGTACACTGCCGAAACACACCGAGGTCAGGAGTGAGAGATATATAACAGCAGCTAGTCGTATCGAGAAAAAAGATGCTGATGGTGGCGCTTCCTTTTTACTGTGTCGGGGAATCGTCACTGAATGCATGGCTCTGAAATATGAAGTCTGACATGTGACACTGTTGTAGTGTTCATTTTTTTTTTTACATTTAATTAGTCATTTGACAATGTTGGTTGATGTGTGGTATAAAACAGATCCTGAGGCATGAAAACTAAATTCAGCTTGCATTTGAGTTCAGTGAGTAAATCTTGCATCATTCGCTTTGGGACAGATGTTATGGTTTTAGCACCGCATGGCAGCCTGGCTGAACTAATTTGAGCATTGAGGACAGTAACACACCGCAACGGAGAGAAAGCCAAATCAGCTGACTTCATCGTTGACCGTATAGAGTTTTGGTATAGAAATGATGTAAAGACACATTGATTATATGGACAGCTTTCCCTCATTTTGTTACTTTGTGTGTGTGGGTTACATCATCAAAAATCATCAGAAACAATTGTGTGTTTCACCTCCAAATGAAGCACGAACACAGCCGAGAGATTTCACTAAGCCGCAACGAAAAATATCTCCTCAACGTTTTTCACGCCGGTCTTTTTCTCGGGTCTTCAAAGAGGACCAAGATTTCTCAGTCGTCTCATGAACATTTTTTTGTGTGTATCAGTTATAAATTAAGCTGCCAAATGACTCTCTTCCTATTCATAAAGGCTTCACTCTCTGACAAGCTCGAGAGGCTTAACCATTCTCCACTTTGGAGCAGTGCAGTGAAGTTTACATGTACTTGTTCAACCAATTAGAACAGCCCATTTAAATGGCCTGTATAAACTCCCCGTGTACCCAAACCCAGCATCCACTTTCTTTTCCACAGCTGAAAGGAGAAGGTCAGAGACAGATTCAGTTGCTCTCTGTCTTTAGCTCTGCAGCTTTCCGCTCATCCCTTGACAGTATTATCAAGAATGGAAGCAATGCTGCGTGGTGAAAGGTTGGTTAGACCACACAATTATTATTCACTGTAATTCTGCAGTGTCACACCCCTGTGCACTGGTGCAGTTCATTCTGTCCTCCTGTGAAGCACAGAGTGCCCTCTCCAGTATTATTCAAAAAGGTTTCTGGAAGGGGCCAACAGTTGTGATGGATTAAAGGTAGGATGAGCTCTATTTCTTTCTTTTTCTTTCTTTCTCTCCTCAGATAAAACCAAGATGTGAGGCTCAGTCTAGACCTATGCCCCGTTCGAATGCTGGGAATATGGATGCTTTATCTCTACCTTTGGAGATGGATGCATTTCCACATGTGCAAGATGAATCACAAACAAAGATAGGAATATTTAATGTGGACTTTCCGCTCAATGCAACAATACAACTGAACAAAATTGGTTCAGTTGTTAAAATGTCAGTTGAAAAACAACAACAAGGCAAAACCAAAATAGCTGAACATACAGTAAGAGTGCAATAGTAGATATTTCTCCAGCTGAAAAGGTGATAGAAATGGATTATCCAATCTCTCCCCTTATATGAAGAGGAATTGAGAAAGATTCTTTAACAAAAAGACATTGTTTGGAGAAGTTGCTCCTGTAAATATAGGTATTAACATTTTAAAATGACTCACTTTAAGCCCAAATGAGGAATTTAGGAGCGATTTGGTCATTTTTGTTAAAGAAGGTATGTGTTGAAGTCAACTGTCAGTTGACGTGACATTTAGTTTGGTTTATTCACCAGTGTTAGATGATTTTGAATATACTTGTCTCTGAACAAAACAGGTGAACGGATATACAGTTTAGTATTTGGTATTGAAAACATGTGAGAAAAAGACATCGTGGTTGTATCACTGCGTGGTTTGTTCTTGTTGTCATTTACAAGTGCTTCCACTGTGGTCAGGCCTCCAGTCTGGGAGGAACCTGTCTCAGGACGGTAGGCTAGATGTCAGAACTTGGAGAAGCAGCTCACGTTTCAGGCCCTCAATTATGTCGTCACTGTTCCGTCTGGCAATGTCCCTCTCAGAGTCACGGATCATCCAGTGTTCACGGGCTTAGTCCGGGACCACCGCCTCAGGCGACATGGGTGGGAGGGTAGTGAGTGTCTCCAGCCCATGACTCTCATTAGTAGCTTGAGTTGGGTATG
Organism: Cebidichthys violaceus; assembly: GCF_023349555.1. Lineage (NCBI taxonomy): Eukaryota > Metazoa > Chordata > Actinopteri > Perciformes > Stichaeidae > Cebidichthys > Cebidichthys violaceus. The sequence continues at coordinate 4,789,929 of NW_027176274.1, read as the reverse complement.
TCTCTACCCATGTCCATGTATAGTGCTTTGAATAATATGCTTGCGATGGTTGAGAGAAGTGCTCTGAACTGTGTACAGTATGAGAAGAAAAGTATTTCTCCTCCACCAACTTTTTTTTCAACCATGACTGGTTGTGTTTGGCAGCTACTCGCTATTCTAGGGCGGTATTTTCCGGATTGATAGAAGACTAAATTCCCCCCCCCCCCCAGAAGTGGGTGTTTTGATTGAGCATCTACATACTTCTTTAAGTATTTCACAGATGCATGTACTGGTGATCAAAGCACACGCACAAGTACTTCTGAGCACTCTTCTGCAGTGGTGAGTGATCAATCCTATACAACCCATTGGAAGGCTCCATCTGCGCTCATACTGTACAACTTGCGTGTCGCCTTTACACTAATCTGAAATCTAGCAAAATAAAGAAGAATGACATTCCAACTAGAGCCTGGTACTGTATTAGACGTAATCTTCAAAACAAAAACATAAACATGCAGAATATGCCAATAAATCGGAATATCTTTATCAGTATAGAAACCTTAATGATGAGCAAAGTAAAACAAAAAAAACGACCTCAACGACCATACATTCACTCATCCGTTATTTAAGAATAATCTTCAGCTTTGTGTAGAGGAGGGACCAACATACATAAAAAAGTTATAAAAGCTGCATTTCTATTGCATTAAAGATGAAACTTGTAGATGTTTGAGGCTCTCTATATTCGGAAAGGATATAAAAAATACATTTCCTTCTCAAAGTAATAAGCGATGGTTATATTAAGTAAACACACTCAGAAGTACTTCCTCCCTTTTGTGCCTCTCACTCCCTGATCTTTTTTTTTTTCTTCTCCCCTCCTTTGCTTTCTACAAATTCATGCGCTCATAAAACTGCTCAAATTGAAGTTGTGAGATTTTTGCTGTCGTTTAAGGTGAAATCAGACTGGTTCACTCAGCTGTACGAATGATTAACTTCCTTGTCCGTGTCCATTACGGCAAACACTCCAATTTTGATGACAGTTGAAATGGAACATTTCTGTGCCCCAAGTGTCATCCATATTTTACGCATGAAAAGCTTGTGTACTTGAATAACACATAAGCTTGCATTTTCACATGCAACTGCACTTGCATCATATTAGGCATTTAGAAAATGAAGAGCTAAATCAAAAGTGTCTTCTGACTATTTTTGTGCGGACAACTGGAGCTCAGAAGTGATCTGAAGCCAAACAGACGCACAGACACGCTTGATCTCACACTAAATCCACACACCCACTGCAGTCGCTTCAGCCTCCCATGTCGCTTTGCATTGATCCGGCACCGAGCATAAACCATTAAGAACACAAACCCTATGATGTAGCCTTGATGGAAAAAATGTAAATGTGAATATGCTGCTATCCAGGCTTTATCTGAGAGCGCGCCAACATGATACATCTCAGTGTATGCATTCTTTTCTTCCTCACCTCCCTCAGTGATTCCTTCCTCTATCTATCCTACACAGTGAGGGAATCACACATGATACTGTAGGCATCAGTGTAAGGAATAGTGATCTTGTGGGGATTTTTTTTCATCAGGTTGAACATTTAGCGCAGCACTGAGAAAGAGTTTGTTGTTGACTGAGGCCCCCCTGAGGGGGAAAAAGCATGGCATCTAATATTTATATCAAATATTTGGTAAAATAACTAAGTAATGAAACATTTGTCTTATCCAAAGTTGGAAAATGCAAGCACTGAAAGCACACATTTCAGCTACAAGACGGGACACCTCTTTGAGAAGCCCATATTATCCAATACTAACTAAAACCAGATTACATCGTCTGAACTGCAGTGACGTTTTTAAGTTCTTAATAAAAGTTAAAGTCTGCCTGACTCCACGTTCCATTCTCCACAGGCAAGTGTATCACGAAGAGCTGGGTGTGTGACGGGGACATGGACTGTGAGGACCGCTCAGATGAGGAGTCCTGTGAGTCCGCTGTCTGTAAGCCACCCAAGTACCCTTGTGCCAACGACACCTCTGTCTGCCTCACGCCTGATAAGATCTGCAATGGCAAAGTGGACTGTGCAGACCGCTCGGACGAAGGACCCATCTGCGGTATGTTGGTTTTGTCTCTGCATGTCAAGTCTTTTTTTTTTTTTTTTTTTTTTTTTTTGTCCTCCTGCAACATCCTGAAAATGAAGCAGAGTAGAGAATCAGCACATTTGACTCCTAAAAATCTCACCACTATTGACATAGATAGATGATAGATGCTGTCGTAGTCGCTGCGACCCGTCTGGGAGGGTTTTCCACAAGAATTTAGAGATTGAGCACTGACCTGCTGTTCCAGTTCATCCCAAAGGTGCTTGATGAGGTTGTGATCAGGGCTCTGTGCAGGCTAGTCACATTCTTCCCCACCAAAAAAAAAAGAAAAAGAAAAAAAAGCTATTTTTGGACCTGATTTGTGCATTCCATCCACCAATCTATTTCCAGCTGCTAATTTGGGTCTGGGTCACAGTGGTAGCCGGCTAAGCAAGGTAGCCCATACAGATTGTCCCTGTGTGTGTTGGCCTTTCACAAACTGTTGCCACAAACTAGGACAGAAACTAAAAGTACACAGAAGTATGAGGACAGATTACCGAACACTCCCCGGGCAGTTTGAAGGATTATATAAAGTTTCTGTAGTTGTCAGTTAGCAATTGAGCTCCGTCTGTCACAGTAGATTCCAATAGTTCAATGGTAACCTCTTACACAGCAGACATAACGACATACCACTGTGCATCAGTATGGTCCGTCTGTCCCAGACAGTCTCAACTTTGGCTGAATGCTTCTTTCTGAACTTCTGACCTCCGAGGAGGGTGACAGACTGACAAGTACGGTTTTTGAGAAGTTTGAGAAGTTTCTATTGATTTTCTTACTTTAAGTTGAAAAAAGTTGTTACCAACAAAATTCATGCTGACCATAGCTGCCGTTCCTCCCGAGGAGCTTTTTATAGCCACACTTCAAGCCTACAGGGGGTCAGTGTTTGATACTCAAAAAGATATATTTTGGGTGAAGAATCACTTCAAAGTGAAAAGACCAACAAAAACTGTCAAAAATAATGGCTCCCAGAGACTTTTAGGCTTTTTGGATGTTGCAATGCTCCCAGCTGTGTTTTGAGGCTCTTTGATTGGCATGTCTTTATTTGTTTTAGAGAAAATAAAACAAAGAAAACAGTTACAATTTAACAAACCACATTTACATTGCAAATGAAAACTGCAGCACATTCCTCTTCTCTTTTCAAATATAGCTCTTTATTTCTCACAATTTACTTTTTTTTTTATCAGCCTTGCAGAGTTGCAGAAAAAATTAATTGGAAAAGTTGAAGCACTTTCTCATCCTCTAATTTTTCACTGTGGAGGTTCAGGACACGTTACCTGCTGAGGCGCCTCACAGGACTCATGCCAACTCTAACTCTTAATTGTTCATCTGATGTTTTATCATGAGATGGTGAGGAACATCTCCCAGAGGCGCCCCGCTGCATCCTTCACATAGAGCAGCTTAGCGCTTGGCCAGGAACCGGTGTGTTGTCTCAGAAAGGGACAGAACACAAACTAATATTCTGGCTTCATCCAGTTCATCCAGCAGCCTGAAGAGAGAAGAAACGGATCTCATCATGTGAATAACCCCAGCCATCTAATCTCCTGAAGTGAGCAGTGTAAACATGGAGGTCCATTTCCTAGAGCGTCACTAACCAAGCCTCTGGGGGGGGGGGCCTCCAGGACCTTTGAGTGTCTGTGTTATCAAAGCTGAGAAGAGCGTTTCTGCCTCCTCATAGACATTTATGTGTTCAGAGAGACCTTGAGAGTCTGATTGATTTGAACCAGCTCAACAGGACTCGCATCTATTAACAACTGTGACCACATACAACCAACACCCCCCTACCGGTGGGAAAAAAAAAAAGACACCGGGAGCAGTTTCATTTTCACCAATATACCCTGGCAGACCAGGCAGCTGCGAACAAAAAACAAGACAATAGAACACAACGTTAAATCTCGTCTGTCACTTTTGAAAGGAACAGTAAAACTCCTTTTTTCTGTCGTGTGATGGAAATAAAACGCTTTCAGCCCACAGGTGAAACCTTAGAGAACCTGCTTAATGAAGGATTCCTCACTGTACACCAACTTTCTCTCAGTTAGATTGTGAACACACTGCTTGTGTTTGGCTCATGATCTCTTGCTCTTGAGTGGAAAACATGTTATCCGTGTGACAAAATGTCGAAACATAAAAACCTAAAGATTGCATGCAATTATTGACAATAAATGTGTCCGTAAGATCCGGATTCAAACACTGCCATCTTACAGAGCCACCACACACACACACACACACACACACACACACACACACTCTGTATTTTCCCAATGCTCTTTTAAATCCCAGCCTCTCCTCCAACGTCTGCACCGTTTCTAAGAACGTTTGGCCTTTCTTTACCCCAGATATGTGTCTTGTAGCCAGAGGGGGCTGCAGTCACCAGTGCACCGTGGCACCAGGAAAAGGGGTTGTGTGCTTCTGTCCCCCTGGGCTCCACCTAGACTCCAGTAACAAGACATGTGAAGTGGTGGACTACTGCAGCAGTCACCTGAAGTGCAGCCAGGTGTGTGAGCAGTACAAGACCACGGTGAAGTGCTCCTGTTATCCAGGATGGACGCTCGACCCAGACGGAGACAGCTGTCACAGCGCAGGTAACAGACTCCAGCATTTTTAATGTTTGTGTTTTTTTGCTGTGATGGTGTGCGACTGTGGGTCTGTGTCTGCAGTAATTCAAGTTCATCCAGTTGGAAGCTTGACTGTGCTCATGGAGCGTCGGCGCCCTTAATGAAAAATAGTTTTAAGTATCAATTATTAATGCAAGATTCACACCATAGATAAAAGAAACCGGGAAGGAAACTTAATAAAAGTCAAACTACAGAATTTTAAGGTTCTTGTGTTATTGCCGGGGAAACAGGAGAGAGCAGGTGTTGATATAGAGTGCTGTCAGGTCAAATTCAATCAGTTTAAAATCTGAAGAGACATCTGGGCGATGGGTCCTGTCTGTTTCTATCTGTACTGATGCTGAGTGAAGGAAGCGCGTTCTCCCTCCTCAAACCACCAGAGCTTTGTTACTTCATTCAGCCGCGCACAAGTTCACCGCAGGACTAATCCCATACAGGCACAACTGTTTCTCCCATGTAGTATCATATTTCAAATTCAAGCTATCAGCTACTCTCTTATTGAATAATGTATTTGATGAGAGCGCTCTTGAAATACAATAGTTACACACACACACGCATGCCGGTGCTTGTCGCATTCAGATTTATGGACCTCGTTTTGATTACTTGCTTCTCTATTTCACTCCTAGATTGATGGCAGTTGCAGCTTTAATCTTACATTAACGCAGGAAAAGAATACACAATTTTTTTTTTTGGAAGCCGATCAGAATTTTAAAGCTTCATCATAAATCAAATTCTGTATTCAAACACAAACATTCCAATATACAAAAAAAGAGAGGTGTTATTGGATGCTTTGTGAAGTCCCGAGGACACATCCACCCCTCCTTTTCCTTCGCACATCTCAGGAATAAAAGATTTGCAAGTACAGATCTTCACTTCAGAAACATTAGAGCTAGCAACACCGAAATGTGTCATTGAAGCAAGGACACCATTTTAATTGCATTTTTACAGTTCTGTTCCCTAAAGAATGGTTTAGTCTAGAATGTTGTGGGGAGAGTTTTAGTTGTACAAACATTTCTCGGAAGCAGAAATAATCTTCCTGATTGAAATAAATCTCAGTGGGCAAGGCCAGAGAAGTTCAGTATACCAGCTCTGTTGCCAGCGTTAGGACTTGTGACTAGATTTAGCAACTTCTTAGAGACCACTTTCAAATGTATCCACTTTATTCAGAAAATGGAAAACTGTAATGTGTTGATTCCCAGAGTGTTTGGAAACAAATTGATTTGGCTGCAACTGATGCATATAAATGTGCTCCACATAGTGGTATAAACCAGTGAGATATTTTCTAAAGTATGTCCTGTGCACAGTGGATCAAGAGAGAGAGAGGGAGAGAGAGAGAGAGAGAGAGAGAGAGAGAGAGAGAGAGAGAGAGAGAGAGAGAGACGGGGAGAGAGGGAGAAAGAGAGAGAGGGAGAAAGAGAGGGAGAGAGAGAGAGAGAGAGAGAGAGGGAGAGAGAGAGAGAGAGATTAATATTGATTAAAATTCATATTTGGAACTAAATTAAGGTCAACTGTTTCACTTGACCTGCAGAATTAACTTTATTCAAACATTTTATTGTTGTACATGTCCACCATATGTTAATGGAGAATAGATTGTATCTCAGAGACAGTTATTCAGTATAACCCTGCTTTAGTGATAGGAACATCAGTCATGTTCCAACTCTCCCAGCTAATGATAGATAGAGCTAGCAGCAGTTATATAGTGTCACATGAAAAGAAACAATAGGTCTTTTTTTCACTAGTGCAGTAGGAGAAGCACAGCTTTTACTGACACCATGAACAATGGTTCCATTCGCCACTGCTTCAGTCTTCAAGAGACTGAAGCAGCTAAATGGAATTCAGCCATCTTTAGTTTATTATGTTCACCTGTGTTTTTCCTTCTGTAACATTTATTCTTTAAAAAAAAGGCTTATAATATGTATGCACTATAGTTGCCTTTGTACCTGGTGGTCAGTTCAATTGGATTTGTTTAGCTAATGTAAAAAAGAACATTTTCTTTCTAGCGTTAGGTAGATCTTTGATGGTTGCTAGGTTAATAAGCTCATGCATTTTAATAATAGAAGCTTATGCTTTCTTTGATCCCTCGCCTTCTTTAGCCCAGCCTTGAGTCAATTTATTGACAGAGCACACTGTAAAACAACAAACGCTGACCAAAGCATTGATGTTAAAAACACGTGTCGGGATATTCATGAAAAATAAACTATTCACTTTTAAAAAAAGAAAGGCACGGCACAGAACAGTTTGACTATAGCTGAAGGTTTGCTTCATGTTTATTCTAAGTGCACTGGTATTGTAGGATGAATAGGAATGACTGAATATTTAAAGGAGACATATTCTGCTCATTTCCAGGTTCATGTAAACTTTCCTTTTTATATATATTCCTTAACTGCAACAAGGAAATAAACTGGGACAAATTTAGGATGTTAACATGTGAAACTGTGAAACGTTCATATATTATATAGTTTTGACATTGCAACTGTACGGAAAACACTTGACGGTTTGTTTAAAGGCCCAGTTTCTGAATATGGAATATATTTCCCCATGGATTGAGCATTATGATACTTTCACAGTATTTAAATAGCACTGACACCTGCTTTATAATAGTTTATAATCGTTTTATTATCTATTTAGGCTACTATCTATTTGTTTGATTTTTTTTTTTTTTCACCATGAGCACCAATCAGAGGATGCTTGCCCTCATAATCCGTACGGTATGGATGTCACCACTCAATAGGACGGCCGTGAAGTTAGAGCAAGTAGGACGATCTGTGGGACAAGCAGACAATGTGTGACGGCCGACCTGCTCCCACAAACAGGCTGCTATTGGTCTTTGTTATGATAGTGTCTGTCTGACATACTGTATGAAGCTCAGCTCAGCTATGTGTGAGTGAATGTAGGTGTAGATTGGTGTGTGTATGTTCATGGGTGTGACAGACATTTCCTAATGCGATAACATTCAATTGATTTGTGTGTGACGGTTTCATTGTATATTGTTAATTGTTAATTCTTTTTTTTTCCTCCAATTTCCTTTTAACGTTTGACAATAATGTTCCTCAGAAAATATGCCAGAGCTTTATGTATCGTCGTCATTGATTCATTCAAGTGGCCTCTCTGCTCACTCCATCATATCCAATGCTGGACATGGTGTCACACGTTGTCGAGTCACAATTTAAACTTCAAAAAAAATAAAAATAAGGTGCTTGCTTCCCGTCTCTCTCCTTGGCCAGATCCCTTTGAGGCTTTCATCATTTTCTCAATCCGCCACGAGATAAGACGAATAGACCTTCACAAGCGGGACTACAGCCTGCTGGTGCCGGGACTGAGGAACACCATCGCGCTAGACTTCCACTTTAATCACAGCCTCCTTTACTGGACAGATGTGGTGGAGGATAAGATCTACAGAGGAAGGCTCTCCGAGTCCGGCGGTATTTGCACACACAAATACATGCGCCCCCACAAACATTCGCTATCTAACGACTGCTGTGATGTATTGGCTAAAGAGAATCATGTCATGCTCATCTGTGCTGCGACCGCTGTAATGGAGGTCTGAGACACTGGCGATGATAACGCTCTAGGTTTACTCTACTGTTGTTACGCATACTCAGGTCTGATGCCGTGAGTTGATAGTGTCTGTTTGTCTCTCCCTGCAAATTTATCACAGGCAGTCCAAAGTAGAAAAATACTGCAGGACCAGAAGTCTTGGAGCTGTACAGTATCTCCCCCCTCGTAAAATGATGAAACAGAATTTCTCCTTTGCTCTGTATTGTTGTTGGTGGCAGTACATTCACCGTGTTCGCCTGCCTTTAATTCCTCCGTAGAATTCACCTCGTTGCTGTACCTATTCCACCCTTTTTGCGAGGCACACGCAAAATCCTCAGCATCTGAGAATAATTGCAAACAGCGAGATTATAAACATCCTTGGAAATCCCTTTTAACAATTCTTAATTTAACCCCGTAGAAAGCAATCTTCTTTATATAGAAGAGCTTTCTGAATATCCTCTTTTTGCCTGGAGCACTGTAAAGATCCACCAGCCACCGCCTCTGCCCCTTGATCACAGCGTATGTCAGTGCTACATAGTCATGCTATCGTGTTGTTGTTGTTGTTGTTGTTTCAGGGGTCACGGGGATTGAGGTGGTCGTGCAGCACGGTCTGGCCACCCCAGAGGGCCTGGCTGTGGACTGGATTACGGGGAAACTCTACTGGATTGACAGCAATCTGGACCAGATTGAGGTGGCCAAGCTTAACGGAGATATGCGCACCACGCTGATTGCCGGCGGCATGGAGCATCCACGGGCTATCGCTCTCGACCCGGGGCAGGGGTATGTTACGCACTACCTCCCACATACGGAGCCCGCTGGCAGCTGTGCTATCCATCAGGCACTGAGATCATTGGAATAAAGTAACATTACAACCTCCTTGTTTTTCTCACGTCTGCATCTGCCTTGATGTATGAATATCTCTGCTGCGTTAAGGTCCATTAAAGCAGCAGATATAGTGTACATCAATAACAGCGCCGTACGCTCCGGTACAATAATGACAACTGATGTAGCTAAAACACCCCCAACCATTGCTCCCACTTTAGACGCTTTGCTGCCCATTCATTTGTGTTCCCCAGCAATGTTCTTCTTTTAAACAAGTTAAGCAAGACCTTCAAAATACAAATTCCCAAATATGCTTTTTTTTTTTTTTATTCGTACATCATTCCCCTCAGGGCCATTTCAAAACCATGGTTGTTTATCCTGCTGAGCTGCATGTGGAGAGTGTTTGCAGACTGATCTGTGACTCTGACTTGAAAACATCTGTTACAGTGCATCGATTACGCCTTCTTTTTCTCGACGTAACAAGTGCCACGATAAAGTTTTTAATTGGTAAAATAAGATTGTGAGACGACGTCACACTGGGGGGTATCGGGCTGGTTGTTCGGCACCTGGGAGGCTTTGTTAATGTCTGTTGTTTTGGACTGTTTTAAGAATTTGGAACTTTGAGATCCGCCCGTTTGAAATGAAACTGAATTACCTAAAGAGGAAACACTCAGGAGTGACGATACATGTTTGTTATGTCATAATGCCAGTGCTTCATGCTGTCCTGACACAACTTGTTTATTTCCTTACATGAAGAAGCATATTTTATTGTACAGGCATTGCTTGTTTGAGAGTGTGTGGCGTGCATACATGTGTGTTTGCCAGGTACTCTCTAATCTTCATTCATGTGTGTGTGTGTGGTTGTGTGTGTGTGTGTGTTTTGCTATTTTTTTCCTTCTTTTTAATCTGTGAATGAGATTTACAGAGCAATAAAAAGCTTTTAGTGCATCATAATTGTTCGGCATTTTATAATTATAGTTAACAGAAAATAAACAGTTGTGAGTATTTCACTGTTGGCATGACCTTAAATTTTCAAAGATTTCATGGTGGGTTGTGTCAGGATACAATTTTATTTCCTTATTAATCAGTTTTTCTGTGGCATGTGAGATCTGTTTTAGTTTTCCGGTCACAGTCCAGCGCTGACGGTGCTTCAATCCAGCGTTAGGATCATAGATTCGGGGGACAGAGCTGCTGGAAACAACTCTGATAGGATGATTTGGACAACTTCATTTTAGCTTCTGTTGTGGTTATTTATAAAAATGAAAAACATAAAAGTGCATGCATACTACCTGCGGCAGTAAACGTGATAGATCCATTTAGGACGTGTTTTCTTAGATCACATTCATTAGTATACCGTCTCACACTTTTCTCTTGGAAGGCCTGGTTAAGTTAATTTGATCAACTGAATCGTTATTCCTTATGTGAGAACAAGCAGCCATCGATCCACTATCCTCTTGTGCAAGGCACAGATAAAACAAATGTGCAGTAAAAGCACTGACCGATGCTGATTTGCAGACAGATAAGATGGGCGTAATGGATTGTACTGACAGTATTTTAAAAATGGGGCATCAGTAATAACATGTTGAACAAACTGCCACAACGTCTGCTCTTATTTGCTGGCTGTTTTTTGAGGTTTTGACCTAATAGGTTAGCTTGTTGAAGGTTTAAATATCCTGAAGAAAATGATCCTCTGTCCTCAAATGTTAAAATATTTTCCATGGAAGTGTCAATTAAGTAAAGAAAAATAGTTTTTCAGAAAAGGAAACAGGACCATCCCTCACTGAAAACCTCTTCTAGTGCGCCTGGCTGGGATTCGTAACCACGCAGCCCTCCATGTCCTTCCAGCTAATCAATTAGAAATGACCACGAATCACGGTGTTATTTCGTAATTTGAATTAAATCATTTTATTGGTGGATTGCAAATTATGCAATGTTGATTTTTTTGGGGAGTTCTTGCAATTATGTCCACATACTTCTTGAGGGATTATTTGTAGAATAACAAAAAAATAAATAAAAAAGTCAATAGAATTATAATTAGTTACATGTCTTTTGTTGACTATTGAATATTGTTTCAATACATCATGCAGGAAAAAAAAAAAATTGTTGGCAAGCAGTAACTGCTCTAAGTCAGGGAAATTAGTTCTGCAAGGAGAGATACTGATTAAAAAAAAATCCAGGGGCATCTGAGCGAGGTAGAGAGAAAAACACTCAGCCACCAATGCAGAGACCCAGGTTCACTTCCCAGCAGCTATGCCTCTGTCTTGGCCGGGTGCCGCTTCAAACACAGCTGCACAGCTGTCAGTGTTTGCTGGTGCAAACAGGGGATGAAGCCGGGGAAGGATCATGTCACTGTGCTGTGACTCTACTGGTTGGTCAAGTAGTCTGGGTAGAGAAGGGTGGGATCCGGGTCGATTAGCCGATCTTATATGCACTTGAATTTATGATTTAATTTGCTGTGAATTGCAATTGTCACAACTTAATTCACAACAGCAGCTGCTCTCTCGATGTCCCCCAGATGTGTTGCATCATATGTGGCCTATTGCAAAACTATCATTATTAAAACATCTCTGAGAGGGTTCATTTTGGTCCATCCATACTTTCCAGTGTGATAGAGTTGAGTACATATTTGTTAAAGATTCAAATGAAATACTACTTTAGCAGTGTAATTGTATCACAGAGTACTAACAAATTGATTATCTATTACTTAAAACACATAGTTGTTTACTTTCTGAGTGCTATAAACAAAATTGCAAGATTGTATCCCATGTGTTTCCCTACATAAAGAATATAATACAATATTTGAAATAATCAACACTGGTACAAATTATATAAACAAAACAAAAACAAGATTCTATTTCCTCTGTTGTAGGTGTGATGCTTGTATTTAAATTGGTACTCTGGGTGAATGCATCTGAGAAGTAGCCAGCCGTTGTATACTTTGGCTAGTATATTTCAGATTAAAGCAAAACCCAGACATTCCTAAAATCAATTTAACACCCATAAGAAATGAGTAATCTGCTCATGCACTCTCTCCTATAGCACTCGTTCACATTTGTGAGGATGACTACATTTCATGGTTGTACAGAGTAGGATTAATGGGTGCATTCGGTGCCTAAAGGCACATTTCCATACCAGGGCAATAATTCTAATCTAATTACTTGAATCCACTCAAAGGAGTGGGTCATCGATCAGGGAGGCCTTATCAAGTGAATAAGGCTATTGATCTGGACAAGGATATTTCTTCCTAACACTGTTTCGTTGTCGTCGGTGTGTGATTTAAGCTTAAGCACCCATTTTCTCCTTCATTCTAGTTGACTTTTTTGACCAAGGCAGGACATAGGCGTTATTTGCTGAGTTGAAGTATGACTCGGGATCCTGCCGATGGTCACATCAATGACGGCGTTCATTTTTAGGCCTCATTGAGCAGTGGAGAGTCATAATAAAACAGATGGCCTCCCGTTTCGAGGCATGTTGCAGATGCTGAGGGGTTGCACTGGATCGCTGGTGCTGTTCTTGGACAGTCATCGCTGCCACTGCCTGTGTTAATACATACAGTTTCAACAGCATTGTTTACGCGTTTACTGTGTTTTTCAGTGTACAGTTGTAGCACTGAAAATTGCAATGTGACTGAGGAATTGTTCTTGGATGCTGTTATGGTCTAACAGCCCTTTTTAGTGGATCTATGAAAGACTATGAATTGTGCATTTTGTCTATGGTTGCTTTTCGTCATAAAAACAAACAAGCCAGTGATCAATACTAAGTGTTGCCTTTGGGTTCCTGCTCCAAGGATCCTCTTCTGGACTGACTGGGATGCTACCTTCCCCCGAATCGAGGCTGCGTCAATGAGTGGAGGAGGTCGACACATTGTGTTCAAGGATATGGAAATCGGCGCCTGGCCTAATGGACTGACTCTGGATCATTTGGAAAAGAGGATCGTTTGGACAGATGCACGGTATACCATTCGAGTTTTCACACTGTGTGGAGAAGCATTCGCACCTTTTACAACTTTCAGTACATGTGACATTATATATTCAGAACGTTTTACCAGTCCCTGAGTACAAATTTAACTTGAAGCTCCATTAAATAATTGAGGATGTGTCATATTTAGAGATCTGCAATGTACAATGCCCATATTTTGGTTTGAAGTGGGTCTTGAACAATTCAGTGGTTTCATCTGTGTCACACTTTATCCTGCCTGTTTTTACTCCTCCCTTTCAATGCATTCGAAGAGCAGTTCGGACGTTGATATGGCTGTTTGTGTCGGTCTCTTTTGAACAGCTCCGACGCCATTTTCTCTGCACTCTATGATGGAAGTGGGGTCATTGAGATCCTCAGGGGCCACGAATACCTGTCCCATCCTTTTGCTGTGTCTCTCTTTGGAGGCAGTGTCTACTGGACAGACTGGAGGACGAACACTTTAGCGAGAGCCAATAAGTGGACTGGGCGGAATGTCACAGTCATCCAGAAGACGAGTGCTCAGCCTTTTGACTTGCAGATCTTCCACCCCAGCAGGCAGCCACAAGGTGAGAAGAGTTTTTTTGTTTTTTTCTGGCTTTACTGTTGGAGAGGGTCATTTCACTTTGTTAGCTGGAACCAGCTTTATATATAAAAGTTGTCAGGTTTGCTGTCCTAGTATATATGCAGTAGGGACTTAAGCATTGCAGTCAAAGAAGACCTTGAAGGTGGGGCTTGTTATCTTATTTAGCATGGCAACTCTGTATCGTTTAGACTAAATCTGACCTTCCAATTCCAAAGAATTATCATTCAAATGAGACCAAGACCATAGCAGCAATTAAAACGGTTCAGTAGGTTCAAGAGCAGTAACAATTCTCCTTTGGGTCTGTCATATTCAGGCTTGTGCACAAAGTGGGGGTGCTTGTTAAAGGGGTTTAAAGTACAAACTTACATCCTAAAATCAAAATCCAAAAAGGATTCATGTTGAATCTGCCTATAATCCTTCAGTAATACAGGATGTTGACTGAGGATACATTATCTTTTAAAACACAATTTATTCCTGTGTTGCAAAAAGGGAAATTAATTTGTCCTGTCAATCAATGAGCATGTGTGTGAATGAAAAGGGTACTCATGCAGAGAGTTAACTAGCTTGAGTTAATGGTACCCTGAATGTGTTTTTCTCACCATCTAAATGATTCCATTCTAAGTGGTTCATACCACTTTATTAAGGCTTTTTTCCCCCAGACTGAATGTGAATAAAGATGGCTACAGAATGGGAACCACATCTGCCTGTGAATAATTGTAGCATATCCAATTATCAAATCAATTAGTTATGTGAATAATGTCTTGTGGTGAGAGGAAATAAAAAAAAAAATAGTTTTGGAACCATATTAATATTAATGTTGCCAGCATTTTCAGTGAAATATTCTGAATCTGTGTCTTGTCATCAGCTTGCAAGATATATTACTAAGCTCAAATTGATAATCACACAAATTCTGTTTTCAATTAACTTTTTTTTTTTGCTAGATAGGTTGTTTTGAAATTGATTTTTGATTAATTTGTTAAAGCAGAACCAATAATAAAACACTGGATTAAGGAACATGTTGGTTCATGTGTGCCAAGACCGCCTGATTGATGGATCAGTTTCTGTTTCAATGGCCTTCTTCAGCATTGCCAAGCTTCACATGTATCTTCCTCAGCCTTCTTCATATGTAAGCCACCATCTTTAAATGGGGATTATTACTGTGGTAATCGGGTTTGCATCTATTCAGTGATTCCTCTGCTTCTCCAGTGTGTCACGAGTTAATTTGCTTGTTTCCTTCCTGTATCTGCATTCTCTGACTGTTCACCATAGATAAGTGTGAGCAAATGGGACTGCTTTAGCAAAGAAGACAGAAAGCGCGCCTAATCCTATTTTAGAAAAACTCAACAGGGGGTGGGGGTGGGGGTGGGTTATTATCCACTCTAGCCAGAACCGAGGCCTAGGGATGTGATGCTCCACTAGACCACGAACATCTGGACCAGAGAATAAGGAAAGAGGGGATGGATGAAGAAAGGATAGCTGAACACCAATATGCAGATCTATTCAGCAGGTGCCACCGTGGAGATCCAGTGGAGGCATAAGCGACCTTTAAATACATTACGTGTCGGTTCAAAAGCCAACAATGTGTTTCCTCATTAGAATGGGTAGCGAGCATTTTGAAATTAGGAGGCAGTCCCAAGACATCACAGTTCTAACAGTTACGTTGTTGATTACAGACAGAGCAGCACAAAGCATTGCACCATAATACACAGCAAAATGTGGAGAAAATTACTTTTTTCAGACGCTCCCATGATCATTAATGGCTCCATGTACTTCTCTTCTCAGCTTTTGGGTTAGAAGCTGAGTACACAAAGAGTAGCCTTGAATTAGTGTGCAATTTTCAACACAAATTGGCACTATGGAGTCTTCAATACTTCCAGTACTAGTACATAAACTTCCTTGAATTTATCCTTTTCACTTAAGTGAATGAGGAAGAAAGAACGGTTTGGCTGAGGCTAATTCAGTTTGGATATTTGTACAGTCATAATTGTTATTCTCAATCTGATATTCATACCATTTAGAACACACAGTTATTATTTGCAGGCACACAAACCACACTGTAATTGTGTCGACAGTATTATCGTGACAAATGAGATAGGCTTTGAAACAAATAAGCACAGCGAATATGGGTGTCTCAGTCGAAAAAAGAAGCGCCAGCGTACTAAATTGTATCATCACCACATGTGAGCCTTCCCTGAATATGACTTTTCTTCATTTTTCTTTATTTTTAGAGAGTGCCACCATTTCCACTGCTTTAGCATAGCAGTGGGCTCATTTCTTCATTCGGTTTTTTTTTTTTTTTTTGCAAATACATCTGACAGTTTAGAGCAAACAAGCACCTTGGCTCTGTTGTTGTTGTTGCCTGTTATCCATCATTCAGGTGAATGCAGCGCTGTTCAGATGTCTCCCTATTAGCATACTGAGTCAGCTGGGTGCTGTTTACAGCTCGCAGACACAGAGTTGTGTTATTATTATTATTGTCTTAATATGAGCCACATTTGTGATACAATGGGACTCTCCGATGTGTTGCTGAAGGAGTCCAGGAAATGAACTTTGAATGATCTTGTTTGACATGAATCATCCAGAGTAGTTGTATGATGCATGAAATGTGATTGCAGCATGATGGAAAATAATCAAACTGAGGGTTTCTTTCCTTAGTTCTGCTGTAGTGATTTATTCTGAAAAGGGCACAGTCCAGTACAGTTCATGACAACGGACTACACACACACACGTATACTTCTATAAGATAACTGCTCAGTTGAAAGCTGTGTAAAGTGAGCTTGCTGTGTGCTTGTCTAGTAAAAAACTGTCGGCAGCTTATGGTCTGTAGATGGATACTCTGCTGACCTACAGTAACGGGTTGACTGAGATAATCAGTCACCATTAAGTCCTAAGAATTGACAAAGAGTAAACAATACAATCTATCTTTTGTATTTCATTATTTCAATTAACCTCTTAAGACTAAATGCAACAAGAGAGCAACCGAAGAACTCAATAACATGAGTGAAGATCAATTGTATTGGTTAAATGTTAATGTTCTCTTTGTGCTTGAAAAGAAACCCTCTAAACCGTTCAACATATCTTTGTGCCGTCTCTCTTACTCAGATGTTTTTTTTTTAATGCCATGGTTTTCATACCATGGCAGTTAGTCATATTCACATTATATTCATATGTTTGATTGTCATCTCAACTTCTCATGCTGAGTGTTCTGATATGTTCCTCTTTCTTCCCTTCCCATCAGCCTCTAACCCATGTGAAGAGAACGATGGACGTGGTCCCTGCTCACATCTGTGTCTCATCAATTACAACCGCACGTCGTCCTGCACCTGTCCGCACCTTATGAAGCTTTCACCCAACAAACAATCCTGCTTTGGTGAGTGACAACATCTTCCTCATTGTTCATGCTTTCTCCTTATGTGTACAACTATAGGATGTTAAGAACCACAGCGCAGGTGTTTCGCTTAACATGTGAATTTCTGAGCTTTTTGATTGACATCGGCGTTCAAATTCAGTGCTGTTCTTGTCGCACTCTCACCTGGATCTACTAGTATGGAATGATTGATTTATTAATCATCTCGCCAGCGTTGAAAAGGTTCCTCCTGTACGTGCGGCGGTCGGAAATCCGTGGTGTGGACATTGACAACCCTTACATGAACGTCATGACGGCGCTGACGGTGCCGGACATTGACGATGTCACGGTTGTGGACTACGATGCCATGGAGGAGAGGATCTACTGGGCTGACATCAAAACCCAAACCATCAAACGGGCCTTCATCAATGGCACCCAGCTAGAGACCATCATTTCTGCAGGTGGGTTCACTCTAGACATCCAGATGAAAATACAAAGTTAAAGCTGCGTGCGGTGTGTACTACAGTGTATGTGTGCGGCAACTAATATTGATTCGTTGGTACACACTCTGTAGTACTGTTCATGGTCATGGATTAGTTGTAATTAATAAGTAACTTTAATATGTAATTGTTGTTTTGTTCTCTTTTTGATACGTTTGCAAGGTACATCAAATATATAAATAAGAGTATAGTCATTTGTTGAAGACCATTCATGTAGCTTGAGCTTATTTACATAAGAGTTGATGGTTCTTTTCATGCTCTTCCCTGACAGACATAGTGAACTGCCGCGGTCTGGCTTTAGACTGGCTTTCCAGGAACTTATACTGGCTCAGCTCTGAAAATGACGAGTCTCAGATCAATGTGGCTCGCTTTGATGGCTCCCTGAAGACCTCCATCATCCACGGCATTGATAAGCCAAGGTGCCTTGTAGTGCACCCCGCCAAGGGGTGAGTAGCTTCGAGCAGTCTGCGCGCTTCATCAGCGCCTCGCCTCCGATGCGTGGTACCAGGAAACGTGCCCACAGACTGCACCTGTACGAGCGATCAAAGCCTCGTTGTTGTAAAGACAACACGATGAATGATTTGTGCAGATATTTTCAAGGTTGTCAAGTAAAACAAAATCTATTGGGTTACATTCAATTTTCAGTTAATAAAACGATAACATTTATGTTTTAAACCTGATTACACGGTATCTCGCGCCTAACTGGACCACTAACTATTCACCTCACACCTTCCCCCACAGAAAAATGTATTGGACAGATGGCAACACCATTAACATGGCCAACATGGACGGCAGTAACAGCAAGGTCCTCCACCAGAACCAGAGGGATCCTGTAGGTCAGTATGAGCGCTTGACGTAGCATACTGAGTTAGACCTCCTGTCCAGCTGTAGCTCAAGGGTGACCGAGCCAAGAAGATACGTGAAATGACATTTATTTTCAAACGATGTCTGTTCAGTTTGCATAAACTCAGTATGTTTACATGCATATTGTAATCTGATTTGATCTGAATATAAATAACCAGATTAAAGCAATTACATAGATAACGTTCACCAATAATCCAAGAGAGCTTGAGTAGTTTGATTATTGGGCTACTGGCTGGAAGAACAGAAATTCTCAACAGAATTGAGTGTCGGTATTCTTTTGGTTGTGGATTCAATTTATGGTAATTTAATTCAATTAAATTCACTAGCATCAACAGCTGCGCTGCTGCATGCACCACTTTACATCTGTGTTCACCTCATTACAAATTCATTTGAAGTAATTCCCCTTTTTGAACCTTAATTTGACAAAGATTACCTGATAAAGGTGTTCTCATGAAAGTTATAGCAATAACAAAAGTTGACTTTATCTGTTTACAATCAATTCATCTCAATGCTTGTACATGCCCTGACTGTTGCAAATGGAATCGGTAATGTTTGTGCCTGGTGATATTTTTCTCCATTTCGACAATGTCAACAAGAATCAGACAGAGCATCCTCCTCCTCAGTGGTGATGTTATCTCAACAGGCAACGTCAAAGAATGTCCTGGGTAAAGCTGTCGAAGTGGCAATTTCTTTGAAACCTAAACAAACACTAACACAAGCCTAAAAAAAACACATTATCTGTGTACACTTGTATCCTTTGCTAATTGATTATCAAAGAAATAATTTACTTTTAAATGAGTTTGCAGCAAAAACAATTTGTGTTGCTTTTCTCTGTGTCTTCTTCCCATGGGAGTTCATTTCATACCTGATTAGAGTGTCAAAATCCTTTACGTTAGGATCATAAAACCAGTTCTGTGTGAATCTTGCACTAGAACTTAAATGAGTATCACAATAGAAAGTAAATATCCACTTGGGTGAATAAGATAGCTGTGAATGGATGGACCTGGTTTGCTCCTGACACTGTATTCACCCCAAGGGCTGCCTTCCACTTTGCACAATGAGCTCTTGTTTTTCTGGTTCACCTTTTGTACATCGGTGAGATTGTTTCCTTTGAAAAGCTGAACAAATCTACAGCATTGCTCGACCCCGCCTTCCTGGCTACAAGGATTTTGACTCTCTCACTGACTGTTGGATCGTCTTTTAATTGGACAGTGTGTAACATTTAGAGAGGGTTCATTGGCAGATATTGAATATAATATTCATAACTATGTTTTAATCAGTGTATAATCAGCCGTAGCTAAGAATCGTTATGTTTCCTTAGCTTAGAAAAGGCCATTTATATCCTCCTAGATAGCGGGTCGTCTATCTTGGGCCGCCATGTTTCTACAGCAGCCCAGAACAGAATCTGGCTCCAGCGAGAGCCTTTTGTGTTTTATGATCTCTGAAGTTAGGGTGAAGTAGGGTATCCTTACCTGTAGGCCACCGTAGTTATCCGACACGCTTGAAAAGGGAGGGGCAAACTACTAGATGTCACTAAAACGTCCACACTGTCCTTTTAATGCACTCACACGTGTGGAGGTGGAGGTGCTGTTGTTTGTGCAATGCTTGCAGTGACATACTGTATGTACAGATACTTCTTCTGAAAGGGTAGGCTGTGTGTTTCTGGTCACTACCTACTGCATGCACACAGCAGACACCATTTTGACTGATCTGTGATGATTTAAAAGGACGGCAAAGGTGACAAGAGAAGAAACGAATCCAGGTCTGCAGCAGAATCCTCTGTTGTTCTGGACAATTCTTTCACTCTTTTTGTTACATCCATTGTTTAGAATATCTGTGCCTGTATGTTTACTTTGTGGTATTGTCAGTTCATTCAAAACACCATTTACTATTACGGGAATAAGAAATCAAATTGTTAACTAATTCAAATTAAAACATGAATACATGCATTTTTTTATGTAAACAAGAGGGACAAGAGGAGAAAACACAGATGTAAAATCCAGTATAACAAAAAATCCATCCAGGGCAATGATTAGGATGATCGTCAACACGAGTTCCTTCAAGCAGCTGTAGAGTAGGATCAGCCTTTTGGTGTCTGAAGTGTGCAGAAGTGTCGGAATCATTGAGCGGTGGATGACCTCCGTTGTGATGCACTGAAAAGTACGGGAGCGATGAAAGATGTTTCTGTTGATGTATCATTGAAATTTGGGGAAATGAATGTCCTCCAGCATCCATATCTGACAATATTCAGAGTAAATAGGGTAAATGTACATAATCTTAGATTAGAGATACAGGTTTGTACAGCTTAGTCCTCACTGATATATTTTTGCATATCAATCTTGCCGAGCAAGCACAACACCGATATTCATACTGTGAGGACAATCATTTAAATTCATTGGGAACACTAATTTAGTTACTGCTGCCTGATATTCAACATTTCCATCACGTTCATGTGACTAATATTTCTATTATTGTTCTCTCTTGCTTTTTAAGTAAACTCTCTCTCCCCACGTGATGCATGCTCAAGTGAGGAACTGCGGCTTGATTTAGCAAACACATTCGGCGGGTCTTCATTTCGAGAGGCTGCTTTCACACCGCTCAAAGTCAAACTCCCAGTTTGTCACACAAGCAGCACCATTGTCTCCACTGTGTTTCTTCATTCTCCTCTGCCTGCCAGCATAACAGATTGCAGGGCGCACCCATATTTCACTGGCTTCATTTATGATTATGGGGAAGACCTGCGGGACAAGCGTAAATTAATGACGCATTGTGACTGTGAATCTGCCAGATATAAATCCAACACACGGTGTGAGACAGTGAGTTGTCCAGAGGTCCACAATTGAAATTGCTTTCATTTTCCACCATTAACAGTCGATTTTTTTTTTTTTGAAAACACGATCATATCAGGAAATGAATAAAAGCACCCAGTCTTACTCTTTTCATGCCAGCTGGAGCTCCTATAAAGAGATCTCCCGCAAATATGTGACAGTGAACACATAAACCTTTATATCAGCCCTAACTCAGGAAAATGCAGAGAGACTACGATATGCACATGTTAAGGTAATGACGTTTATGAAATGTACTGTTGTAATAATGTCGACGGATAGTCAAAAGGAAACCAATGCAGCTAATACAGCCAAAGGTTAGCTGAGACAACTATTGGTTTGCTGTAATGTCTCAGATTGAATACAAATCCAAACAATTTCACATGTAGGAATATCACATGTAGCATGACCAATATATTCTTATTCTACAGCAGATTTACTATTTTATGATTCTGTTATCCATTTACAGCTTAAAGTGTTTTGCTTGTGTCTCAATGAATCCGAACAAATGATCGCTAACCTGGTGTCCCCTCCTTCGCTTGTGTTCTCAGGTCTCTCAATAGACTACGCTGCCAACAAGCTGTACTGGATAAGCTCAGCCAATGGCACTATCAACAGGTGCAATCTGGACGGCAACGGGCTGGAAGTGCTGGAGACTCTGAAGAGGGAGTTAGCCAAAGGCACGGCTCTGGCGGTGATGGGTGAGTGGAGCTTGTCACGAGTGCATCAGATTGCCATAGGGGATTAGTCAGAGAGTGTGGAGGGATTACATGTTTAACCGGTTAAGTGGCTGTAGAATGGAGCTATTTAGTCAGCCTTGCAACAGTTGTGCTTCACTTTGTGTGAAGGAGCAGGGGCATCAGATAATTAAAACGTAGCGCAGCAGTGATTGATGATTGATTTTCTCACCCCGTTCATAATGAAAAGGGAGGAGGATGTTCATTATGTGTTGATTTTTGGTATCAGTGTTGAATCCAATGTGTCACGTAATCCATCAACTCATAGGTTCATTTAGAAATCTCGACGCCAAACTCTACGTGCAATTTCTGGAAAGACATAGGGGAGACTGGGGATGGTAGTAATAACTTTTATTAGAGCAAATGAGAAATCACATCCACACTATTCAATTTATGGAAGGTCTTGGTGAAGAATAAAGTCTTTTATGTTTGTTTTTTTATTAAGTGAACAATTTTAACACTTATTTCTTAAAAAAAATAATAATCTAGGTCAAAAGAATTGCTGTGTGTGGACTGTTGTTCTGTATGTGCATGTGTCACATAGGCCGTACGGTTCATTTCCTGCCACAGCGATGGGAAACGTAGACGGCTGGCCCTGGGGTCCAAACTCTGTGGGCCCAGAAACGACTTTTTAATGAACTGTGACAACTCCGCCCACCCGAAGCAGCTGTTACAAAGCATGTGGATTTGAAGTTATCACGAATGCAAAACATCAAATTACACTTGAGAAAATGCTTGTTTAGGTCGTGCATACCAAACCATTGTATGTATACAATACAATACAATGAATGCGATTCAAAAAATAATCTTGATTAAAAAAAAAATGAATAATAATTTTTGGCCGTAATATACAGAATTTTGCTCACAGAGAAATGTGACTTCTCTTGTGAGTTCAACAAAGAACTGGGAGTGTACGGTATTGATAACATCATCGCATCTCTGTTCTGATTGGTCAAAGTGACAGTGTTACAACTCAACCAGTGTTACAAACCCCCCCGGTCTCCCCTCGTACCTTTAGCTCGCATTACATCAGTCTTAACTCAGAAGGTTTGGCTCTTACCTTTTCTTCAGCATTTCCTTGTTTTTCTACAAACATAGAGGCTTCCAATTAGCACTGCATGTCAGTTTAAACTGAAACACACGCTAGCTCTGCCACAGCTAGTGTGCAACACTGCCGCAATGCATTGACAGCATTGTACAGTCGCAGTCATACTCAGTGCAGTAGCCCACAGAAATCAACCTTTATGACTGTTTTGGTAAATAACAAAACTGATGTTTGGGCTAAACCTGTATACTTCAAATGGGTGACTTATACAATATCTTTTTTCTCTCTTT
Source organism: Cebidichthys violaceus (assembly GCF_023349555.1). NCBI lineage: Eukaryota > Metazoa > Chordata > Actinopteri > Perciformes > Stichaeidae > Cebidichthys > Cebidichthys violaceus. The sequence continues at coordinate 4,766,709 of NW_027176274.1, read as the reverse complement.
TTTTTCAAATCAAATCAGAATTTCTAAATTGTCTCACTTCCACAGTGCTGCAATTGGGAAGCATCCCAGTGAGCTATGCTAATGTGTTTTCTTTGCCAAGATTGGTAATTAGAAGGGAGAAAACATACTGAAAAGAGAGTCGTTGGTTTACGTGAGTGTGTGTGTGTGTGTGTGTGTGTGTGTGTGTGTGTGTGTGTGTGTGTGTGTAGGTGTAGGTGTAGGTGTGTTTGTATGTGTGTTTGGACCAAATAGTCATTCTTATTTTTTAAGGAGAAAATGAAATCAATAGTGTTGTTGTTGAAGCTTGTTACTTATCACGGCAGACCTTCATTTCATGCGTGGTGGATATCTGTCAGTATGTGCTGAGAGCATAAGTGCACAGAAAAACACGGCAGTGTGAATCCCACTGTTTGTTATCGGTTAGCATTCTGCATCCCCAATCTTTTAAATAAATACAATCTTTTTTTAACACTATACAAAATGGTGTATAGTCCCATGATCTTTTTGGATCATTTTTACAGGCATTGCTTACAGTCAAGACTTTGGAGGACTGCTTTGTATATGGATTACGGGAGACTTCATTACTGCGTTACTACGAGAGATAAAACTGGAGGTGACATAGACTAATGGCTTGGTTCCTGCACAGTAGCAGGTACAGCAAAACAGCGGAATGGTGTTTGCAAGTTTCATCAATCACAATTAATGACATTTTCTTATGTTGAGGAAATTGTTTTGAATGCTAGAATGGACAGCTCTGTACTGTATTGCTATTAGACTTTGTTAAAAAGAGAAATTTCACTGTGGTTCAACGGCATATGTTTTGCATTGGAAGGAATTACTATGTTTAGAACAGCAATCTAGTGGATTTGAACATTTACATTTGGATTCATGTGAGCATGAAAGTATATTTTATACTCATAAGACCATATGACCATATGGCATCCTTTTTTATAATCCAGCCTTGGGATGATTGGCTTTGCCCACTGTTAGGTGTAGATACTAATATTACGTTTGTAACGTTAAGTTTAGTGTCTAATAACGCATGAAACAAATCATATCTTCTTTTTCAACCTTTACCAGATTCTACGTCAGCGATGATAAAGAGATTTTCTTCAAGCATGTGGCAGAGATGTCTCATTTAGTGTTAAAACGACACAGCTCACCATGTGTTTATACGCATTTCAAACTAATTGTACCAATTCAAAACTACGACTTTAATGTTGACTGTAAATACTGCTGCTGAGCAAAGAGCACATTTAAAAGCTCTCTTAGCCTGTGATTAGTATTTTGCATCTGGTGTAATGTTCACTCCCTGTTTGTCGTCAGTGGGACATTCGGTGTCTCTTGCCCTCCTTCTCTGTAGACCATTGAGCTGCTTGTAAAATGTGTAGGGTCAGCTGAAAATGAGGCTCGGGGATGACAGCAGGACGGCAGCCAGACATGTCATTTTCCAGTCCTGAGCCTCTTTTGTTGACGAGCGAATAGACTGTTGGCGATACCCATTACAGAGAAATGTCCCTTCTGCAGATGTTGTTGTTTTATCTCCATGGTGAAAGATGCAATTAAGTGAATTTGCTGACCATTCACTCGGTTTACCCCCACGTTTTCTTTATCTCCTCTTTCTGTCTTCTTTCTCTTACTAGCTCAGCAAACTGATTGGATTACTAATGGAATAGAACAAAGTATTAGAATTACAGTGTTGATATACAGATAAACTACATGTACAGCCATTGCTCGGGAAATAACATGTTAGGTATTGACAAGTAATTATGGGTAATTAAAGTCTCTTGCTGATTTAGTCAACAAACATTAATTAACACCAATCTAGCAATCGTTTCGACTCTCTCTTCTGGTCTGTGATAGCTTGATCGATCAGTTGGTTGTGTTTAAAGTGGTTAAGGTTACTCAACAACGTCATGTGTTGAACGAGGAAAGCTTGAGTTCTATCAGGATACATCCACAAGCGACCGGCTAAATTAAACCCCCACCTGTCAGATTCAGAGAGCAAAATAACTATAATCGATCAAACTGACAATCCATTCAGCAGTGTGCAGAAACAAACACGCTGTGGTGCTCGTGTTTCCTTTTGACTTTTACGTTTTGCACGCAAGTCTTAGCGCTTGTTCAGGCTGGTTGTGAAAAAGATGTAATGAAGGCACTGTTAGTGACACAAGGTCGATCCACTCAGATCTCAGGGCTCTGTAATAATTGGATTGGCTTGAGGAAAAGGTGAGGGCTTCTATTTGGAAGATGTAGGTGATCCATCAGCCTTGACTTGCCTGGAATCAAACTAGCGGTCGAGGTGGAAATTGAATATGATGTGCCACAAGCGAGCAATCACAGCTAGCCGGCGGTCCCCACGGCATCAAATTAACACAGAGTGCAAAGCTAATCTAGGCTAGCGTGCCCTCCAGGGTCAAATGTTTTGTAAACTGCATGTAGACTGTCATTCTCACTCATGGGAATTTGTGTGATTTGTGAAAACGAGTTTTGCGTTCCCTTCAGGGATGACATTGAGCCCAAAGCTATTAATGCAAGTGGGAATTGTTTCTGTGTGTTTGTGTTTTTATTCTAAATAAATCAAAAAGGGTGAGATAACAAAACAGTATCTTAGCTTCATGGGATTTGTAGATTGAAACCCAAAGGGCTCAATTTTCGATTGTTTTTTGTAAATACAAATATGTCACTAAATCGTCTGATATCGTGTATTGACTGCAAGAGAGTGCTTTTCTCATCTTCATGCATTTTCTATATAGTGTAGTTGTACAGTAATATACTGTAGCCCAAGAGAGTAACAGACTGCAGCCGTTTGTTTGCACCAGCAATGTCGCTCAGAAGGGTTTGTTTACCTGTAATTCATTTCATATGTGGTTGCTGCTTCTAAAACATTTTTTTTTGTTATGTTTTAATCTTTGAGAAAGATTATCCTTTTCAATAACCAATTTGTATGTTACTTTATAAATAGGAATGTTCCTTTCCATAATGCTGCCTATTTTAAAGCACGCCTCCTCTGAGTAATGGTCATTTCTGCAATTGTAACCCTTTCAGAGTCCATCTCCACCCCACATACAGCGTCTATTTCGAAGCGAGGGGAGCCACCTGACTCGTCTCCACTTTGCACTTCAGTGGGATTTTAAAAATTGAGAGTTCCTGTCACGTCTGTGGAGTCTGTGGCAAAGTGCCTGGACTGTGCATCACTGATTTCTGCTGAGGACAGAATCGGGGGGTTGGAGGATAGTGTGTTGGTGGCTGGGTGTGCCAGGAGCCTATTGTGCATGTGCCTCTTTACAAAGACACACTCATCACTTATGCTCAGCATTACTGATGCCTGGGGGTTCACTGTCACACAGAACCAGGCAGACCAGCCAGTCCGTCAGGGAGTAGACAGTGAAACGTAATGACACATAACAACTACAGTACATGTTGTCGTTTCCCTTGGTCCCAGACCCAGCACTTTGCTTTTTGAGCTCAAAGATTGGCGCATGAGAGAGAATTTTTTTCTCACGAAATATGGTTTTATGAAACAAGAAAGATGAGGTCATGCTGTCTCAGAATCGCAGAATCTTTTTTTTTTTTCATGTTCTGTGACCGAAATTACCAAATTAGATTGACAAGTATCACTGCGGTTCATGCATGAGGAGTGGGAGTCTGCTGAATAGCAATGGTTGAGAAATTGAATGTGCATCTCATAGTCATACAAATATAAAGTACGTGTACATCTTCCCCACTTGAAAATTACAATTGTGCCATATTGGTCAGGCAGCCACATTGATGAAGTGCATGGATGTCTTTGTTGGTCTGAAACCTTTTGTTTGAATTGAACATAATTTGCATAAAGTAAAGAAGACATACAGTAATGATGAGGTACTACCTGAAGCAAAATGTACAATTTGCCCTTTCATTGCAGTCTGTAGCCATATATATATATATATATATATATATATATTTGTTTAATATCCATATCAGCAAATGACATTGATTGTTTCAGGCGGGAAGCTCTGGTGGTCAGATGAGGAATCGGCACAGCTGGGAACGGTTACCAAGAGAGACGGCCGGAACCCTGTGATCCTGAGAAACAAGACGACTGGGGTGGTTCATATGAAAGTGTACGACAGGGAGGGTCAGAAAGGTAAGCATGCTCACATTACAAACACACACACACACACACACACACACACACACACACACACACACACACTGTCCTTATGCACCTATGTATGGTGCCTTATATCCTACCTTTTGCTGGTTGTGCTTAACATTCAGGAAGAAACCAGTGCCAGATAAACAACGGAGGATGCTCGCAGCTCTGCTTCCCCACTTCCGAGAACACCCGCAGCTGTTCCTGCACCGTTGGCTACAACTTGCGTAGCGACCGCATGTCCTGCGAGGGTACGTTCCCCAAATGATGTGCTGAAGAGTCGCCTGTACGCTCCTGTCGGCATTTTTTCTACATGCATCTTTGAAATCTGTCTGCATTCATTACTCTAAATGTGATTGATCTATACGTAGATCATAGCGCATTCAGTATTTGCAATGCTTTAATACCATTGTTTCGGGAATAATAGGTCAATTGTCATTCTTTAGGTGTCGACTCTTTTCTGATGTATTCCATCCATGAGGGAATCCGGGGGATCGCTCTTGACCCAAATGACAACAGTGAAGCTCTTATGCCCATTACAGGAACACTGTTTGCTGTGGGAGTTGACTTCCACGCAGGTATGGTATCATGCAACACACAAGGGGATTTTTGATATTGAGTATAAGTCAGCAGATATATCAGAGCTATATTTTCCCAACTGACTGACTATATATATATATATATATATATATATGTACGTAGCAATAGTTAATTGTAACTGAAGTTACTAAATGACATTATATTACACAACATGCCGCTCTCTCCCTCCTTTACATCCTATAGTACAAATCTTTCCTTCTCAATCTTAAAACAAGGAGGAGGGAAAGGGTTTTGTTATGTGCTCAAACCTTATGAATAATGGTCTATGGGCTCGTGAAAGTGTGCAGCGTAGATGTAAGAGTAAAAAAAAATCACATTACGTAGGAACCTCAGTATGAATTACTTTTTACTCACAATCCTAATACAAAGCAATTCCCAAGATATTGTATCAAATGAAGGTTCCGTAACGTGCATTGCAAAACATGAACACAGTAGCTTGTGATGTCATTTGTTACATCCCTGCTTCCGTACACATTATATATATATATGATAGAAATGATAGATTTATTACACCAGCAAATACTATGAATATACTATCGGCCGGTAGCGTTCCATATATATAATTGGTTGCCACTGAAGCATGATAACAAAAGCTATGTAGGAAATTGCATACACACAACTGAAAACAAACAAACTGCTCACACACACAAGGTTTCATATACCAAGGATTTGTAACAATTATTTAGAAAATAGGCACCAGATAAAAAAAAATGCACGCTTGGGTGATTCCACATGTTTCCAATGAATTTCCCATGTAGGTTTGCAAAAACTAGAAGAAAATTTAAATGTAGCAATAATTTGCGGAAACGAATATAATATTTTCCCAACTGACCAACAGACCTACGCTGTCACTACTATACAAGGAATTATTTACTACAGACTATTATCTAATAAAGGGACAGTACCAGAACACTGGCATTACATTGAGTTACTGGAACATTGTTGTTTTTTTTTCAATTTCAATGCAATCAACACAAATTAAATTCCATTAACTGTCAACAGACGTTTATTCAGTTTTAGGTATTCAAATGATCTCAACTGCAAGGAATCTAAATAATGAACGGTAGTTAATGACAGAAATGTATAGTCTCTATAACACACCTCCGAGGTCTGTACACGCCGACTGTAATGAAATATATATATATATATATAAATATAGCACTTTACTCGTCTAAGACTTTCTATATAGACCTTTTTTTTTTCTCTGTCATGGATTACTAAGCCCATCCAAGAGCAGTAGCTGATAGCTCACGTACATCATTGACTTGTCATTACAGAAGCCAGGCTGCCAGAGCAGAACAGATGAAAGCCCCGCAGCTGTATTCTGTCGTATCCGTGCTACGTGTTAACAGCGTGCGAAGGCACCAGAAACAAGAAAGTGCAAATAAACATGTTAAACCACTTAACCTCCTAACAACCTGCACAGAGCCAACCTGACAGGCGTGCATGGAGAGACACCTGAAGACTGCATCATAAATACATGACATGCTATTTGATTTGCCTTTGCAATGAGGCTGTAAAATCAGAAAGGGTCGATAACAGTTTTACCAACCACATGTTTGGCATGAAGCGATAAACTGCCCTGTAAAAATGTTGCCGACAATTGCCTTTGCTGTTCAGCCACTGTATGTCAACAAAGAGCTGTGGATGAACTGTGTGGGTATTTTTGCCGCCATGCTTTATAGTCCCACGCAACATTTGGTGAAATGGGCCGTGCTGCAATAAAATGCAGTTTCATGAGCTGCTTTGTTTGAGGGCATAAATACTGTTTGTGGCAATCGCATTCATCATCCCGTTTTCCCTCGTAATTAACTCTATTGTATATTTTGCAGGAAATGACACGGTGTACTGGACAGACATGGGTCTGAACAGAATATCCCGGGCCAAACGTGATCAGACCTGGAGGGAAGACATCATCACTACCGGCATCAGCCGGGTGGAAGGCATCGCTGTTGACTGGATCGCTGGTTAGTGTCGCCACTTTATTACCGTAGGCTGTGAAGTTGGTATTGATTGGTGAAGATTCGCACTTTATGCACAGCGCTTGTCGTTATGGCGTTAAGTACTTTTGTTTTGAAATGCTAAAACACATTGAGCCTTAGTGACGGTGATGGGTTTCCTCCACATAAAATATTTCACAGGGCAAAATGCGTGTGCAGGATTAGTTATTAATAGTTTATGTGTAAGTTCATGAGGGGACCTTCTCATGTACCACTGCTGCATTTACACCAGGCTATTGTTTTTTTTTTTTCCTACACAGGAAACCTGTATTGGACGGACCATGGTTTCAATCTGATAGAAATCTCTCGTCTGAATGGCGCCTACCGCTCTGTGGTCATATCTGAAGGACTTGACCAGCCCAGGGCCATCGCTGTACATCCACAGAAGGGGTGGGCCATGTCTTTGTGTTTTCATGTCTGTGTTTGACCTATTTGTGCTCTTACTATTTACAGAAAATAATGCACTCAGACACTGGTTATTGATGTCATTAAGTCCTTTGGTGGCAAATGTAGAAGGACAACTGACGTGACAGTAGAACTTCCCGTCTCTTGATGTGCAGAACAACACTGTTTATCAATACTGGCTCATCACATATATTGGCACTCATGCAAATAGAGAGGCTCTATTGGGTTATATCTTTAATGCATTTTGGTCCTTATCTTTCTTAAGTTTGAAATGTATCATATCTGTTTTTATATGAATTATTGTTATCTTTACAGTGCTCTATTTTACTCTTATCATAAACAGGTTTTACAGTTACTGTCATCTGCAATGGCAACGTTTATTGTTCAATTTTAAATAATCTACTTTATTAGAAATGTTTGTCACACCATTGAGCAAATCTATTTAAAGGAACATTGCAGAAACCATTTTTTAATATTGGCCAACAGAACCAGATATGTCTTTATTGTGTTCCTCTTGTTTTTTTTTATGTACAGAAATCAGTGTGTTTGTGTGACGCTACTCTGCTCACCAGGTATCTCTTCTGGACTGAATGGGGCCAGAACCCCTGCATCGGCCGCTCCCGTCTGGACGGTTCCGACCAGGTTACCTTAGTCAACTCGGGCATCATGTGGCCCAATGGAATTTCCATAGACTACGAGGTACAGATGCAAAAAAAAAAACACACTATCACCAAGCTTCTCCCCCTCCGCTGTGCTGCTACTGAATACTGTACTTCCTCCCTCATCTCCTTTGTGGATAAAATAGGACTTTGACTAAGAGGTTCAGTTTGTGATATGCATTTTAAAATTACCTTCCAGGAAAATACATTATACTGGTGCGACGCTCGCACAGATAAGATCGAGAGGATCAACCTTGAGACAGGGGAGAGCCGGGAGATTGTACTGTCAGTGGCCAACGTAGACCTGTTCTCGGTGGCTGTGTTCGGTTCTTACATCTACTGGTCTGACAGGTAATTTATTATTTTCATAAATGCGCACACATGCAGTGCCCCGCAAAGCCCACAATACTAACCTGACAAAAACCCCTTCCCTTCAAAGGTTTCGGGAGATATTAAGTTCAGCGGTTCCTCATAGCGACGGTCACGGCCTATTTTCTTAAATACTCCTGGTGGAATTCACCGTCATCATCAAGGGAGAATCCTTCTTCGCCTTTTGTAAATTCAAACGCAGTTACATTTGATGAAGCCTCATTTCTGTTCATGAAATCGGTCGCTTTATACATTTTCATACACCTGCAGCTCTTTGGAGAACAGACTGAGACAGGTTTCAAACTATTGGTTAACAAATGGTTTTTCAATAATGAATCGCATGTCTCTTTTGTTTGTTTGTCTGTTTTGCATGTTTTTAACCTCTCTTGCATGAGATCAATTATCTCTCTGTCTCCCCATCCCCCCCACCACAAGGCCCACAATGGAAAGAAGCAGTTCGCTTTAATGTGTTTTGATCATCAATAACTTGAATTGTATGTCAGGACTGGGTGACGGTAGTCTTTGATTTTGCTTTAATATTTTCAAATGAATGATCAGTCTTTATGTGCATCTGACTTCGTCATTAGCTGGTACCTAGTGAAGAGTCAGAATACAGTATGCGTGATTCTCTGAAGCCACTCATTTGTTGGTGTACTTCAGGGCTCACTCCAACGGTTCAATCCGACGCGGCTTCAAGACCGACACCAGTGAGGCTGTGACCATGAGGAGTGGTCTGGGAGTCAATTTGAAGGATGTGACAGTCTTCAATAGAGGCAGAGAAAAAGGTAAAGACATCAATTTACAAGTCTTGTCTTGATTTACTTGTCTCTCACTAGACTTAGTGTTTTAGGACTTTTACAAAATTCCCCTTGCAAGAAATGTGTGGCTGCTACAATGATTCTCATATGTGATGTAAAGTCACGTACAGTTTAAAGATGCTTGCAAGGGGGCAAACAAATCAATAATTGAGCAATTGTTTGTGTTTTGAAGGCACAAACCCATGTGCCAGGAGTAACGGAGGCTGCCAGCAGCTGTGCTTCCACCTGGGTAGCGGTCGCCGGACTTGCTCCTGCGCCCATGGTCGCTTGGCAGAGGACGGCTTTGCCTGTGAGCGCTACGAAGGTTATCTGCTCTTCTCTGAGAGGACCATACTGAAAAGCATCCACCTTTCTGATGAGAATGACCTCAACTCACCTGTCCAGCCGTTTGAAAACCCTGCTTTTTTCAAGAACGTCATAGCCCTGGCCTTTGACTACAGTCAGAAGACAGCTCGGACCAACCGCATCTTTTTCAGTGACGTCCATTTTGGAAACATCCAGATGATTAACGATGACTGGACGGGGAGATCTATTATTGCAGAAAGTAAGTGTTTTTACATTTACAACATCCCCACCACTGATAATAACTTCTTCTTCTTCTATGGTATTTACCGGTGTCTTGGATGCAAGGTTGGACCGCACAAGTATATTACCAGTTTTATTCAATATGGCCACCTGAAGTTTTGAATTGCCATGTAACGTGCGCTTTAAGCATCTACATTTTTAACGTTTACATTTACATCTCTGTTTTTTTTTTTTGTTTTACTCATATGTAACTACATTGATTGTGTATTGGGCGGAGCTTGCTGGCAACATGCCTCTATAGTGCACAGTATCACTGGTGCTGAGTAGGTCCAGTACAGACACTGACATTTGACTGCAGCTGTTGCTATCGTGATGTGCTGCTCTCATTACATCAACGCTCTAGATATGGTGTCATATTTATTTGTGTTAACGGGGCACATTATTCACATGTCATTAATAGCCTGTACGTAGGTGGCATAGCATTATCATCAATATCGTAGCGTTTATCTCGACATATCCCACTTCTCTGCCGCTCCCATTTTTTTTTTGTTGCCCCCAGCACTCCTCTGAAAAGACCATTTAATACTAAATCAGTGGGGTATAATACCAATGTTTGAAAGGTTTCTGCTTACTGACTGTCACAGATTGAATGATGGAACCAATCCTTCTCTATTCCTCCACTAAATCCCAGTCAGTCCTGTCTTGATAAGCTTGACTGGAGTCAGATGAACAGCAAAACCTTCTGTTCTGCTCGGCTAGCATCCTCTGTGAAGTTTCCACTGGGAGCAGAGCTCAGCACCTTCCCACCCACCCCTCACACTGGGAAACTGGCAGTTTTCCCACTCAGTTTTCTGAGTGTTCCCACTCCCACCCATCCACCCGGCCCATCTCCCACACCCTGCCGGGAGAGCTTTCTGCTTATTTACTTATCCTCCAGAAATGAACAAGCGTTAATAAGAACCCTCGTCGTGTCCTTCACACTTTCGCATTTGTGAAATGCTAAGTCAAAGTGGTGCAAAGAATTCATTTGAGTACACCGTACAAAAACAAACCCCTGTAGTTTTTATAAGGGAACGGCAACATTGTTTTTGTTTGCTGTTAAATAGATACAACTGGGTTAGGATACCACCATCTTTCTTGTTTCAAATTAGCTCATTTGATGTTGTGCAGCTTCTCCTGCTTCTGTATGTAAAAGCAAGATCTCTTCTATTTTCCACCAAAAAAAGATTCTGCCTGCATCACGTCTTTGAGGGAAGGTGAAGATGTTAATCATCCATATTTCCCTAATTAAACTCCATGTGCCCCATTAATTACTCCCTCGCCCGGCCAACAATTTGTGAGAAACTCCAAACTGCCAGACGCCTTTTATTGCAAACTATTAATTAGTGATCGGCTGACTCAGGTTGTGTCTTAAGTATTCTAGAGTATAGTTTATGGGTTTTAGATAAGGGGACACATTCAAAATCTCTAGAATTGGCCAAATGTTCACCATTAAGGCAAATTAGGGGCTGCATTCACAGATGACATTTCACTCAAACGCAGAACCCGATTCATGCAAGTGAGGTTCCAAAGCCCTTAGAAACTACTCTGTTATATCTGATCTTAGGGGCCAGTGGCTTAGCATGTCTTTATTGCATTTTAATAAATAGGCTCTATCAGGGTAAGTATGGTAATTAGGAATTACGTTTCCTCTTTCCAGGGAAATGTAATGCTTCGTTCAACTGATTTTATATGATTTTTTTCAACATTCTATTGTACTCAGCAGGGCATTTGTGTTGTTGTTGTTGTTGTTGTTGTTGTACTGGTTAGACATTTTTCTTTTTCTTTTTGCATGGTGCCAACATTTATTTTGCTGCTTACAGTTTTTTTCCCCCAAAAAACATTTTCATAATTTTAGTCTCCCAGAGCCAGATCCCATTAATCAGAGGCTTCCACAAATACCCTAGATTGCTCCATGGGAAGCAGTAGTCATATTCAGTGACACAGTATCACTGCAGTTATTAATTGACGCTTGTGCAATATTGTTTTATATTGTGCAATATGGTTTTAATATTGCACAAGCGGTCACATTCAATAGGTCATTTATGAAACCAAAAAATGAGAACAGAATCTACTGTACGTGATGAAACGATATGGCCAGGTTCTCTGTCTGTGATCACCGCCTCTCTCTGAGGGTCTGTCAGTCACATTATTGCACCCGACCCGGGAGCTACGAGGACCTTATCATATTCTCTGTTTAGGAAATTGGTTCGCAGTGAAAACATATTCAGCTGCGGAGTGACTGTTGCATCAACAAATAGCTGTCTGTAGTGAGACATGAAGTCATTTCCCTGTCAATCACCGAGGACACATAATACCGGTTCTAACACAATCTCAACCTGCCGTCTGTTACAAGTCAATACTTTACCTAAATCTGCAACGGGGGACTTTTGCAGTTTAATGGCGGATAACTTAAATGTTTTAATGTGGGTTGATTTTATTTCCCTAAGGCCCCACAACATGATATCAATATGTGCTCCTCAGGAACAAAACAAAAAATAATCTTATGTGTTTTGCTAACAACTTTAATTTTTTACTTACAAAGGATGTAGTCCACTTTGTTCCATTACTTGTTATCTAGACTGATATATATATATATTCAACATTTATGCTTTTCCAAATGCAGCTTTAAACATGAGTTTTCTTTCCAGGCCTTTGTTTTCATTAAACCACGCAAGATGCGGTGTCTGAATGAACTGACTTTGTGTGGAACCCGAGCAGAGGTCTTATGTGTCTGTTCTTTTAGATGTGGGTTCAGTCGAGGGCCTGGCCTACCACCGAGCCTGGGACACGTTGTACTGGACCAGCTCCACTACTTCCACCATCACCAGACAAACCGTGGACCAGAAACGAGCCGGCGCCTTCGGTCGACAGGCCGTGGTCACTCTCTCGGAGGAGGACCATCCGCATGTCCTGGCCCTGGATGAGTGTCAAAAGTCAGTAGCTCTTCTAAGTAATAAAAACAAATATCACAAACGTCCACACGCACTCAAGGTTGATCTATTTCACATTTAGTGGTCAAAGATCACTGTTACCTCAAAAAAAAAAGAAAAGTTTTTGGCAATAACTCAAGAATTGAATTTCGAAGATCTTCGTCTAATAGAAAACTATTCTGAAATGATGACATTTTGACAGACATGGATGTAAATTACATCATGACCAACACATTCCCTGTCCCCTCTTGTCAAATAGCAACGCTTGATCAGTGGCCCAGGTTCAACCTATAACGCTCTAGGTACCCCGTAGCGTTAGTTTTGGACGTGGGAGTGTCAGTTTCCTCTCGCTACATGCAGTAAGGTTTGGGGACACACATTGCTTGTTAGTGTATGTAGGCTATCAAGACAGCCCCTATGTACAGTATGTCGATGTGATTATATTTGCTTTTTAACAATCATGTTGGCAACCTTACAGCCTAGATGTATTCAGAGCCAAACTTCGTAGCAATAGGTCTGAGATATGGAATGTGTTTTGGTTCGCATGTTCACACTTCAGGTGTAAGTGTTTTGATCTGATCTGAGCTGTACTCATAGCTTTTTGAATACCTGATTTAACAGTTGCTTTTAGTGTGCCAGTAAAAAAAAAAAATCTCTCAGAAAAGGTGATGTCTGTTGTTCAAAAAAGTAACGCCTCAGTCTTCCTGTCACATCCTGCTCTCATGTAACACTTGCATATGCATGAATATAAAAATGTTTCTGCTGTGAGCAGTCTGAAAAGAGTGAGTAGTAGCTTGCTCCGTCTGTTGTACTTTATTACTAAATTAATTTCTTGACCTCAGACTATATCCTTGGTTGGCAATTTGGCACTATATCCATCCTACCCCAGAAGCACAGTCTGATAATTAGAATTCAAACTCAAGTGATTAATTAGCAGTCCCTGGTTGTGACTTCTGACCGGAACCCTTATTATCACACTAGAGAGGACTTCCATGACTTCATCATAGTATGACATGAGAACCCAGGAGCTGAAAAGCTTTTTTTTATACAATTTGAAACATATCCACCGCTTCTTTTTCATGGTGTATCTGCATCTCTGTGGATTTAAAACCATCCATCTTGCAAACCCATATAAACTAAGATATACATCTTTCATTTATTTACTCCGTTGCTATCATCTGTGTTTTTCATATTCTTAGAAGTCCTCACACAAGGGAATATGAATAAATGACCTCTATCTCACAACGTGTGATGCTAATCCGTTTTATCAAATAGAAACTGAGCTCCACTTTATCGGTGATGAGCTCCTTCAGGGCAAAAAGGGGGAGGCCGATGACAGGCCACGGAGGTCTTGGCAACATGTTGATAACTGACTGAAACAACTGCATAAACCCCCGGCAATTTAATTCAGGGGAGAAACATGTTCCTGTCCATTAGGGTTTGTTATGCCAGCATGGAACAGAGTTTCCTGGTATATCATTCCTGCTCCCTGATTTCATTTCAGACTGCACATACTTGGTGGTTCTTGCTCAGGTGGTGTGAATTCATAGAAGTACCAACGTGAAGTAGTGCGTCTTTTTGGAGAGGGCGAACGTCTCTGGTGACACTTACACAAGTGTGTAAGTGTCTCTGGTGACACTTACACAAATAGGCCTCGTGTATAAAAGGTTAAGATGAAGCCGCTTGCTCTTGCTTGAATTGTAAATGAAAGGACTGCTCACTAGTACTTACATGTTTGGTTGTCCTCTCACATGTCAGCCTGATGTTTTGGACCAACTGGAATGAGCAGAGACCCAGCATCATGAGATCCACCTTGGCAGGCAACAACATGAGGGTGATCATTGGTTCTGATATCCTGACGCCCAATGGACTGACTATTGACCACAAAGCGGAGAAGCTCTACTTTTCAGATGGAAGCCTTGGCAAAATTGAGAGATGTGACTACGATGGTTCCAGCAGATATGTGAGTATGAAAATAAGGTAAAGGATATTAATTGTGGTTGCTTAATTTCAAGCAATAGATTTGTTTATCTCTGTCATTATCAGGGTCTTATTTAAAGGCCCACCTTTGTTTGTGTGTCCTTTGTATCCCCTTTGAAATTCCCATGAATCAAAGCAAGTTTCTCTTATTTGTTTGTCATGTTTGCCTTTGATTTGACAGTTTGGATAATGTGGATAAAAAGAGGGGTGAGGGGTCCCAAGGCTGGAATTGAACCTGGGACATCATGGTAATGTGATATGTGCTCTAACGACGGAGCTACGGAAGCGTTCCATCAAAGAATGTTTTTTATGAAATTGACCCAGTGAGTGACTATAGGTAGATTATATTTTCCACAAAACTCTCAGTGATGGAGATGTTTCATTAGACAACATGAGAGAAACAAGGGTGTCAGATTGATCTGCCTTTTTCTCCTGGAATGAAACTTTTTTTTTTTTTTCTTCCATTTAATCTCCCATTCCTATTGAGCTCCTGAAACATGATCCTCTATACAGAAGATAGGATCAGAAATACCTCTTGATGCTCTTTCTGATATCTCAGCACTGAGGGGACAGATGGTTTCCTTAATCACAGAAGCTATTTCCTGCTAAAGTAAGGAAGCTCAGTGAGGGGGGCTTTTATTTTGTCCATGAAACGTTGCAGCTATAATGTATGAAATCACAGCCGGATGAATGAAATATTAAAAGATTACAGTAGAAAATTGACTTTTTTGCCAAAGATTTCAGTTTTAGCTTGACATGACCTCAACAGCTCAGCACCTTGGCCCATCTCAATTAGTTACCCATATGCTTGCTGAGCCGGGTCACACGGCTCAGAACGTCCTCACCTTTGGGTCCCCACCTGCCCTTGCTGCAGTGGAGTCCTGCTAATGAAGGCTGTGCAGTGAGACCGCTCTGGGTTGCAAATTCACCATTCCAATTAAAATGTGTAAATTGAACAGAAGTAGCTGATTGTCAACTTCAGCACTTATCCTAACTGCGATTGTGAACATCTTAAGACAACCCATCTATTATATACAAGAACTTGCTGTGGAGATGGAAGCTTAAGGCTCCTGGTCACTCCGGTGGGTTTTGATTTTGCAAAATTGCCAATGGCTGCAGAATTTCATTTTGGAATAATACAAAAAAAAAAAACGGGGTAAGGCCCTCGATCAGATACAATAAAACCCATTATAGAACACCAATTACGTATTGAGTCATATGAATGAAGACTTGGATGGTGGTGGAGTGCTCTCGAGGGCCCAGCACCCCTCTTCTCTGCAGCAGTGCCATTACATGCTGTCAGTGTGGTTGGAGCTGTGGCAGGGCTCACTCCCCCGTGCCATTTTGAGAGCGAACAACCCATGTTGTTAATGAATACAGCGCTTCACAAAGGGCAGAAGAGTGCATTATAAGGGGAAGATATCGGCATGTTTAGTGGGGAGAAGATGGTCTTTTTTTTCTTTTTTTTTTACCATGAATAGATTGAATATAAATTGAGAGCTGTCTGGGAATGATTAGTGTCATTTGAGTTCCATGTCAGCATTGTGCTCTCTGGGCATTTTAATGTTTCCATGTAAAACCGAGGCTCACTGAGGTCATCAGTTTGGAGTTTGCTGGCGTTTGCAATTGAAGTACCTTATTTCAACATTGCTGGAGAGTGAAAGATATGTGAAATATGTTCACATTTATCCAAAACACAGCTTCGGCGCAAAAGTAATATGTAGCTGGCTGTAACCTTAATGTTCCCCAAATGTAATTTCCCCATCAATATGTTCCATCCAATCCCATCTGGCGATCTATCTTTCCCTCCTCTTTCTCTCTCTGCCTCTTTTTCTGTCTCTAACTTGCCGGATGGCCAGTTGTTGCTTTCACACGCTGAGCTCCTTTAATCAACACCTGTCCTATTAATCCCAGTATGGCACAGGGCTAATGTGATGGTGCTTACAAGTCTGTCCCACTAATGTCTGAGACTACAGAGCCGCTGGTGGCCCTTATCCCCCCCCCCCCCCACACACACACACACACACACACACACACACACACACACACACAATCCCCCACAAACCTGGAGAGTCCCACCAGGAGGCATCTGATGGATTCCTGCCTCCCTGCCAATGACACCGTCGTTTACTCCCCCAACATCTGGGTTAAGCAGTCATGTGGGCAGCGGGGGTGATGTGTTGATTAATGAGTCAAAACATTATCTTTCGCATTTATTTCTAGAGTTGCACTCAAAACTCTGCCAATGCTTTTTTTTTCCAGCCAGATCTAGTAGTACAAATATTGACTTTGTAAAATATACGTATGCTCTTGTTATCGCTGTGTTATCTACTCTGGCATATAGAATCCTTCACATGTACTGTACATTTGCCAGTACCAGAGCACCGGCCTTGAATCTGGAAAACAGCTCTAACATGAGTCCTTTGCTCTACAATGTTTAGGTAATAGTGAAATCAGGACCGGGGAACTTCTACGGACTTGCCATCTATGCAGATTTCATCTACTGGTCAGACTGGGCCCGCAGGTCTGTGCTGCGATCAAACAAGTACACGGGTGGTGACACCAAGGTGCTGCGAGCAGACATACCTCATCAACCAATGGGAATTATAGCTGTGGCCAGGGACACTAACAACTGTGAGTATTTGAACACCCGGAGATGTCCGTTGGATGCAGTGTTGTGTCTGCAAATGTTTGTGTATGATGTGTGCAGGTGCCCGGGCGATGATGTGTGCTTATTGGCAGGAGTCTACTGTAAGCATGTGCATATTCATTACGTTAATCTGTGCCACTAATACAGTTTGAATGCACTTGTGTTTTAATTTGCTTTTTGAGGCATGCGTACAGTTTCCTTCCCCACTGACTTGACATTTTTTCATTGGAAGTAATAAAGCCAGACCGATTGTGGTTATTTGAATTCAACCCCGATAAACATGTTTCAAAGTGTAATTTAAATGTTTTAATTCCCCACAATTAACTGTAATCTTTTACTTCATCAACCTGCACATCGCTGGTGGCCTCCATCCAGGGACTAAAGATGGAAATGAGCTTTTAGCTTAACTAGTGCAATTTACAGCGCAGTGTTCCTGTCAAAGAGACAATAAACTCTACATTCAAATAAAGAAATCTGAGAACCAGATTTTAGCTGATACTCATTTTTTGACAAGCATAACCTTTTTAACAACTTTAAAAAACAACTTTTTTTGGGAAAACGAATAGAAAAAAAGCTTTCTTGTTAAAGATGAGTAAAAGTACATTCTTGGTAATATTGGCGGATAATATCTGACAACTGGTAGGTCATATAGGTTGTATTAATTAAAAGCAAATATTTAAAATATGCTTCTCATTGCGATGTTAAAAACAGCGGGTATGACAAATGAACGTAGTCTTATTTAGAATGGCTAGAAACTTAAGTTTCAGAGGTAATTAATAAAACAAGTAGCCTACGTTGTAAAGGGAGTCTCTAAAGTGTCATAAAAAGTTTTATTTCCAAGTAGGACAAAGGGAAGTGGGCTTAAGCGTGTCCCACTGGTTGGACTCAGACGCCTAGAGCCACGCTGTTCCTCGTTTATCTCGTCATGAGAAATAATCCTATGACCTGCATGGGCGCAGCTGCAAGTCTACAGCGTAATGTGCAGTGACCAACAATGGTTGATCTGATAATCAGTTTCTACTTTTCCTGTTTGTACAGTGTTAACCTCTTGCGTTGTCCTTGTCAAGAATATCCTGAATATAGATAATCATGCAAATGGTTTACTCGAGTTGCAGAGCAGAGGAATAGTTTCTTTCCTCATGAATAAAATACTGATGGCTGGAGGGCATGCAGTATAACAGAGGGTCTCCAACGGACACACATGTCTGTGAACGCTTGCTCTTGATACTATGTCTCTCGTTGCTAAGCTTCTTTGCTACGTTTGCTACAGGACTAGACAAGCATTGAATTTTTCTTTTATGTCTGCAGTTTGGTCATGCAATTTAAAGCAATACATGATTCCCACAGCGCTACACAAAGCATTTTCACATAATGCCGCAGGCAGAGAAGGACCAAAAATTGTAATACATTTGCTACCTGTCAGTAAGGGTAGTGGTAGCCTTTAACAACAGCACAGCCCCTTTTATTCACATGTTGACCCCTTATGAGTCTTTAAATGGAAACAAAATGTAAGGGCAGCATTTTACACTTAGATCAGATCCATGCTTAATATAAAAAACAATTAAATAAAGATACCTGTCCTATGCATTTGTTATTGAATAACAATGATTCATCGATTTATGGTTTAGTGCTGTACTTTTTTTTAATCCTGCTGGTATCTGTGATTACAAACAATTTCATGCCATAACACATCACACCAAGAGGTTTCATCTCAGCTGCAATTTCATTTTATAGGACAAAATCTATACCCGCTATCTCATGCATTAACATTATTGATCAGGGTTTGTGTCAGGCCCTTAGATTAAAAAAACAACAGCTTCTTTCTTAATTTGCCAACCATTTGGGAAGTGCAGAGAATCCAAATTCTCTGCCAATGATTTTTAAGATTTATTTGGAATATCACCTATCAATAATACAGGAGACAAGGACGGTTCAGAAGATAACCCCATGAAGGTATTGAACATCTTAGACTGATGACATCTAACAGACTGTGCCCAAGGGGAGATTTTTTCCTTTGACTGCATCTGACCGCTCAATCGCTTCTTTTTGATTGTTATTAAAGGTGAGCAATCCCCATGCCGACACATGAACGGAGGGTGCGGTGACCTTTGTCTCCTGACACCGTATGGGAGGGTCAACTGCACTTGCCGTGGAGAACGTGTGCTGTTAGACGACAACAGATGCGTGTGTAAGTCATGACGCCTTAAGATTCAATCATCCCACAAATGCTCACGCTTGGAACATTCTCGGCACCAGATATTGATTAGCACTCTTTATGGATGCATTTACATGCATAGTTTAACCTGGCTTCTGTCCACACTCAGGTTAAGCTCTTGTTTGTGCTGTTTACATAAACCTTTGATGTCTTTGAATTGATTTCTTTGAGCATAACACAAACAGGAAAGCATGAACTGTCAGAAACAGAACGTTGTCTCCTCCTCTTTGCCTAAGCATTACGTTTGTAATGATTCCGGTAGTCTTCGTCGATACCGCTCAGGAAAATAACACGTAGAATGTTTTCTGCCAGCAGGTAGCAGAAAACAAACCTGAAAGTATTGGGTGTCACAGTTACCTGCTTAAAGTCAAAGGACAAAAGCATTTCAATGGCGTCTGGCTTTCTAATTTGACAGATTGCTGGTTGAATTTGAAATGCAGTGTGAGGATAGACCATAAGGTGGGAGGGGCTGTTCAAACGAGGGAGGTTTAGCCAGACTAAACATGGCGAGTGACTCAGAAGAGCTGGATGGTAGCCTGGATGTCACGGTAGAGGACGACAGGCTTTTTTTTTTTTTCCACACCCCGATTCCGCTCACTACTAGAGCAAGAAGTTTCTTATTTTTAGATTGTGAAGCTGCAGGAAGCAGAGGCTGGTCAACGTCTGTGAAGATATTTATTGTTGGAATATATTATTAAATCAGTGGACTAGATGGAATAAACATGTCCTATACTACTGAATATCAGAATGTGCCAGGATTTCACAGCCATATTCCCCTCAAGCTGAAGTAGCTTATAAGGGTAATGGGGTTATTTTGAATGCAGTTATGACATTTACAAATGTTGACCCCAAACTGGGTTGCTGGAGTAAATGTGGAGTTCACTACAGCAGGCAGCGAAATTTGTTGCCTCTGGGTTAACCTGTGTGTATGAAGTTTGTTGAGATCTTGACAGTCATAGTTCGTCACCCTCATTGTCTTCCTCTGCAGCAGAAAATTCCTCCTGCAACATCCACACTGAATTTGAGTGTGGGAACGGCGAGTGCATAAACTACCAGCTAACATGTGATGGAGTAGCCCACTGCAAAGATAAATCAGATGAGAAGATGCAATACTGCGGTAAGAACGCACTCCACAACTTGTCTGAAGCAGATTGGGAGGAGAATGTTGAGTATCAGATCAAATGCGTTGGCTTGATTTAGCAGCCTTGGAGAAATAGCTGAAATTTGATTGATGCCTGTCATTAACATTTATGGGACCACAAACTGGCAAGCATTTGGTCATATCTAATTATTCATGAATTTCACTGTGTTCAGACAACAGGAGCTGTCGGAAGGGTTTCAGACCCTGCTACAACCAGCGGTGTGTGGCCAGCAGTCGCTTCTGTGACAGGATCGATGACTGTGGGGATAACTCTGACGAAGCTTTCTGCAGCAGTGAGTCACAGCCGTTTGATCTCCTGTTCAATCCGTCCTGCCTCTGAGGGCAGGATCCAGCGGCACTAATGCTTATATTAATACGGAATGTGAGGCCACATGCTGTGCTAAGCCTTCACTGTCTAATGAGCCCCAAGATCATGAAGAGTGCAGAAATTTCAAAGAGGCTCTGAACCGCCACCCTTAAAAGCTGCCTGGACAATATTTTAATGTCTTGTCAATATGGCCGGACCGATTTTGTTTTGGCCTTGATGGTGAAACAGTACAGTTGTGTTCATTCCCTCGCTGTAATTGGACTGACGTTGGATAGTATCAAGGTATATAAACTCTTCATACTGTAGCTGATTGAGCCCACACGGTGTTCTCTTAATTAATGTGGACCTTCCGTCTTAGCAGACTGGGATTTCAGGAAGAAGTTTATTCCACTATGGTGTGTCATCTTCAGCTTTGCGTTTTGTTTTTAATTTGGCATCAACGATAACATTCTCTATTGCTATTAGAAAATGTAATTATTGGTGTATTATCTGGCAGTTTTCAACTGGGACAAATTTCAACCACCCCCGGAAAGAAGTTCTAAGTGTTGTTGTCAGCTGTACCTGTAATTGCCTCTGAGTGCTGTTTCCATTACCTTTTTGAAATGCAAATTCTCTTCCCCCAGATGTCACGTGTGGCTCATCGGAATCATCGTGCAAGGATGGAAGCTGTGTACCCAGCTCAGCCTGGTGTAACCAGGTCATCGACTGTGCCGATGCCTCAGATGAAAAAAGCTGCAGTAAGTCCTTTAGCCTGTGATTTGCATTGCAATCATGGTAGAAATGTAAATGTAAACACACAGCTCTACATGTGGATCAGACCGATCCAGTAACTCAGATCTGCGCTCGTCACTTGGATCACCCTTACCTCCACCGTTCCTTCCATTGTGACGAGACAATTATTGTGTGCGCTGTGTTTTGTATTCAGACCACACCGACTGCTCTCACTTTTACAAGCTGGGGGTGATGGAAAAGGAATTCATCGGCTGCAACTCCACCTCGCTGTGCATCCACCCAGCGTGGATCTGCGACGGCGCAAACGACTGCGGAGACTACGCCGACGAGACCAACTGCCAGGGTGAGCGCCCCGCACAAACGCACACGCAGAGCGACGCGCCGTAGTGCGTGTGCGTTCAGGGACAGATTAAGGAAGCCAGCTTCAATTAGAAAAGACTTAAGACAGATCTCATTTTCAGAGGTGATTATGACAGGGAAATAAGATATTCAGAGAGAGCTTAGGAAAAGATAATGGCCTCAATCATTGGTAATGCCCAGAGGAATGACTTTTTTTTTATTTATTTTTTTTTATTTATTTTTTTTTCGTCCCAGTTTCCCATGGGCAGAAGTGCGAGGAAGGCCACTTCGCTTGTCCGAGTGGGAACTGCATCTCCAGCGTGTGGCTGTGCGACGGCCAAAAAGACTGCGAAGACGGAGCGGATGAATTCCAGTGTGGTAAACCAACATATCTTACCTCTCATGGGACGGCTTCTACACAATGAACTCATATGATGTTTTGTTCTCGAACGGGTAGAAATAGATGAAATATTTGTTTGCTGTACACAACACTGTTGCCAGTTGGAATGGATATTTATTTTCCATTAACAAGAAGCTATTTGTTGTATTGCTTTTGTCATATTGAATAGATCCAGGCCTGCAACAAATAGTACATACAAGATGTAAGGAGGATACCGAAATGCAACAGACAATTGTGTATCATGCCATGAGGCAATTTCTCTTGACTTTGTTTTGCCACCCTCGTGTTGTGTGTTTGAGATTTTTCAAGTGGGTGTTGCTGCTTGTTTGAAAGTCTAATTCCCACCCTGAATTGACAACGAGGCTGTTGAGGACACAATTTTTGTTTTCCGTTCCTCTCTTAAAATGATGATACGCAGCACTTCCTGTGTTTCAATTAATGAATGAAGGTATCAGTCAGTGAAACTGAAGAAAACAGGGACATATGCAGGGATTACACATTACAATACCACTCCTCTTCCCTCACCAGAAGCAGCAAGAGCATTGGTACCTGTGCTTTGATCCCTGCAAATGTATGCACAGCTAACTGGGACAGTCAAGATCCGTCCAATTAAACGGGTGGTAGGGGACCATAATTAAGTCATGGTATGGATTAATATAATTTGCCCTCAAAACCAATAGCTTGCACACATAACCATTCACTGGTACTACTTTTGGCACCAAAGCACAATGGACTGGGTGCTCTATTGGTTATAGGTAGCTGTTAAGCGTCATCACCGTCACATGCATGCACAATGTAAAAAACACTCGCTGTCTGTTTTTGAGTTGTCATCCTATTCTTATGCCTATCTAGCCCATAGACTGTATGGTCTCGCCCTGTGTTTCTCCAAACTGTTATTCTGGGGAACCGCTGTTTAGAAGATGACAAACAAAGCAACCCAATTCACAACAGGCCTCATCTATAAATCATGAGAAGAGCGAATTTGTCCGTATTGAACATTCTTGCCATTTCCACATCATCAAAAGGCAAACCAGCCATTTTTATAAGACATGAATCACAACTTGATTTCATGTATATGTTATTGAAAACATTTGTAAAATACATGACAATAAATGCATTTAGGCAGAGTTGACAGGCTGTTTAAATGTCCTCATATGCTCATCATATTATATTCAATGTTACAAGTAAACAACAATGAAAACACGAAGGCTCTCTCACGTGGCTCGAATGTGTACTGCAGATATAAATGTTAAAGGACGATGGAAGAAATTCAGCACATTTTTTTTTTTGGCGAGCCTAATAAAATCACCTGCGACCTCTCTGTGAGTCCCGACTTCCTGGTCCAGCCTATTAAAGTGTAAGAAGTCATGAAGCACTCAGCAGTTAGTGCTGTCATCAGCGTACAGAGCTGCTATTGCATTCTCTGTGAGGTAAGAGAGATGAACTGTAGCTATTGCGATTTGCAATTATCGACACCAAATAGCTCGGATTCCTCTCACTGAAGGAGGAACAATGAGGAATTTTGTTGCAACTGTTTTTCTTCTTCGCTCTATGCTAGCGACGGCTCTGCTGTCCAGCCAGACTCAAGTTGTCTGGGACTGATGACATCAGGGACTCAGTTCAAGAAGGATAACACACATCAAATTCGACCATAGAATTGTATGTGTTTGACTGAATGTTGCTGATTTCTTGCTTGTCTGCGTTGCTCTTCCTGGATAATTAACCAGCACCTTTGTTCACATTGCACTTGCAGCAGATAGAGAAAGGCAGTTCAGTGCAATCCAGTTTCCATATTTAATGCTCTTCGAGTTATCTGATTTATTTTGTAACTTGGCCATGAATGTTGTTAGAGAGATGCATAACACATGAACAGCATTTCCATTCCTTGATATAAAATGTCATTTGTGCCTGTGTGAAATGATAACATCCCATGCTTCAAACGCGCTTATATCAGAGCTCATATGAATTATGCCACGATTCTTTGAGAAGTTCTGAATAGCTTTTCAGGACAAATAGACAATATTCCCATTCCTCTCAGTTAATTACCATATAAAAAGCTCCAGCCACTGATAATCTGACTGCAAAGTCAAAGTGGTTTTGAGGAAAATGTCATTACATTTCAGAAATTTCAAATTCCACAGCTGATTAGATGAAATAGTCATTTGTCACTTCACAATGCATAATGCGCTTTTCAACTGTGTGAAACACTATTGAAAATGAGACATTAAAGACTTTCTTTGATACATTTAAATTGCTGCAGACCCGCTATTTTGTCATACACTTGAAACAGCTGTGGAAGCAGCATTTGAAGTGCAAATTTAGTATCACCTACAAAAAGTCTGGATAATCATGATTTCCAGATTTAGCCATCTAATGTTTATCTTATCCGTATCTTACATCTCCGTATCAAGGCATGTAAATCCGCTGTGATGTACAAAGTCTGACAGGAAGGACAGCAACGCAGTGTGAGAAACACTCCACCCCCCCACCCCCACACACACACACACACACACACACACACACACCCCACCCTAACTCCTTGTACTGTGAAATGACCTGGAGCACACCCCCCCTTTCTTTCTTCTCTCAACATCTCATCAAAGCCCTGGCAGAGTTTGTCAGGCCTGACATCTGAAGGAAAGAGTCCACAGAACGACTCCCCGGGGAGAGTGGGTGGCTCAGTGACACAAAGTCAGCACAGATTATGAATCTATCCACATTTCACACAATAGCTTTTTACACAGCGATCAGCAGAGTGCTCTCTTAGCTGACGTCCAACTGTTTCCTCTAACACATAGCAGACTAGTTAATAAAATGAACGTCAATAATTCATACTTTAGTGCTTTGATGTGGAGAGGATATTCAGTCTAGACACTTGGTTTGGGTTCAGTTGATGTTTTTATTTCCCTGCACAGACACCAGAAGCGTTCATCAAAACGTCTTTCTTCTGTGAGAGAAAAGGAGAATATTTATATTATATTTACAGTCTTTTGTGTGGCAACTACACTCATGTTTGCTGCTTGGCAGAAAAAAAACTTTGTACCAAATGAAAGCCAGCCAACTTGCTGTGTTCTGATTACAAACAATCTGCCCCTTCTATAGGGTATGCCACTGTTGTCGTTGTTGTTTCCCCCCTCACTTTGTTTGATTTATGGCATTGAAACTCGTTTCCCACTGCCCTCTGCAGACTCGTCGTGCTTGTGGAACCAGTTTGCCTGCTCAAAGAACAAGTGCATTGCCAAACAATGGCTGTGTGATGGAGAGAACGACTGTGAGGACGGCCTTGACGAGAGCGTGCAGATCTGTGGTTAGTGCCCTTTCAGATGTCATGGGGAGTCTGCCGTTGGTGTAAAAGGTCACGTCCGCTATATTGCGCGTGACAGCTCCATGTGTTCCCCTAGCAGGAGCTGGAAATGAATGGACAGAACGGAACAACCTTAATGAGACAACAAATGAGACCGCAGGCCTTTCTGACGATTCAAGTGGGCACTGAGGCAAATAGATTTTTCATCACCGAGGCCCAAGAGGCTCAGCTTTTTCAATGGGCAAACGAGATGTGTGTGTAATGCATTGTAGAATAAAATAAAAAGAATCCAACCGCAATAAAGAGACAAGAATTGCTGTGAACATTGGTTGTGTAATTGGATTGTAATGGAGTGTCAAGGAAATATTAATGAAATGGCCCAAAGGTTTCCCCGACACAATTCTCGTCAAAAACAAGATGTGCATTTTAGCCATACAAGTCTAATTGATCTTCTGTATTTACCTTTGTTTCTCGTCGCAGCCATTGTTTTTCTACTGCTCTCTTTTGTCTTAAAGGGCAGCCCTAAGATAAAGGAGAGTATTGCTGACTTACAGAATCCACAGAAGTAAATAATTGTTTCTCACAATAGCACTTTCATTATTTTTTAGCTTGCATAAGGGGAACTGCTGCCCGACGAAAATTAAGACTTTGTTCAGGTCATGAAGGGGTATCAGTTCAAAACCTTAATTCTATGAGTTGTTTCCGTGAAAGAGCAGAACAAGGAGCTTTAGTTTATTGGAATTGCTGGTGAATGTTCACTGATAACAGAAGGTAGCGTCCCAACAAAACAAAACACATCTGCTTCAGTTCAGTGTCCCTTGTACTCGTTCTCCTCTGCGGTGCATTTGACCCATTGTATTCTTTGGCTTTTGAAAATGGAGCATGTGGTCCTGTTTTCCTCTCAGGCTCAGTGACATGTGCTCCAGGGCTGTTCAGCTGCCCGGGGTCGTATGCCTGTGTTCCGAAGCGCTGGCTTTGTGACGGTGAAAGGGACTGCCCGGATGGGAGTGATGAGCTTTCTGCAGCTGGCTGTGGTAAACACTGGTTCAACGCATTGAATAGCTCCCTGAATGTATCAAAGAAACTTCATAGAAACCCAGAATTAAGAAATGATTGCTTGTTTACACTGCAACATTCTAGATTTCATTGTGTAAAACAATAGGCAGGAAATCCACTAAACACCTACTGTAAATCCCTTTGCAATTTTTATTTCAAGCATAAAAAAGAAAACAAGCATATTGTGGGAAGTAGTGTACAATGGATGATTTTGCACAATTGTATTCTCTTAAGTGGTGCAATTTGGACTGCAACCATTCAAACTTTATTTGTCTTATTTTGATTCAAGCCTACCGAACACTGAAAAAAATAGAATTACGTTAACGCATATTTCATGCCAAGCCATGTTTAGGAAGCATGTCTATCCACTGAGTACTTTTGAATTGACCCTTTCTTTTCCTGCGTCAGCACCCAACAACACATGTGATGACAGCTCGTTTCGCTGCCGCAACAAAGCGTGCATCCTCCAGCGATTCGTCTGCGACCACGATGACGACTGCGGAGATGGGTCTGATGAGTCAGTGGAATGTGGCAAGTAGATTTATTCTTGCTCTTGATATTCACCAAAAGTATTCACTAATAGTATATGAATATGCCCTCATTGAAAGCTGCTCTAGGCAAGTTGAAAAAAACTGTTTTGTGGCACAGCGACGCCGGACTTGTTTGTCTTTTCTTCCGTGTACCATTTGAAGTTTGCACATTTTAAGACGAGGGGTTCTCCATGGTAGTAAAAAGGCCTTTAAACGAATGAAGTTGAAGTGAATAAAAGTCAAAGTCAGCAAATGAAGCCCAGAATAAAGTCCAGTTAATAAATGTGCCAAATTCTAAATTCCGAGCGTTAATATAGCAGCAAACACGTATTTGCTATGTAAAGATTACGGGTGATGTACTGGTATTGACGACAGCCGTGATATTTAGAAAATTAAATATTTATATCATGTTAATAATACATATAGGTTAATATTGTGTAAATTATCCAGCACTACTTAAATCACCCTCTTGTACAGTTCGGGTAAGAGATTCTCTCTCCACCCCCCAACACATGCATTTTGAATGTAATACATTTTTATTTTTTTTTTAATGTGACAAATCACACAATAAATAAAGTTAAAGATGACTTTGACTGAAGTGTGTTGGCCACGATAATCTTGCTCTGAAAATCTGATATTGGGACAGCCCTAGTAAAGACATAGATATATAGACACTTAGAGTGTTTATATGCTCACTACATTCAATGGACCGTAGCCTGTTTTTATGTAAAAAATTACAAGTTACAGAAATATTGTTCGTAATGATAGAAATATGATCTATGTAATGGGTTTTATATTGTTTATATTGATATATTTGATACTCTGATACTTAGAAACATAAGGACACCCAGGTTTTATTTGTGTATACATAATGTTTGGTGTCTCAACTAGAGGAAATGATCTGTCACAGCCGTGATTTGTGACGACTGGTGTTGAACATTTATTATTGAAATATTGGCCAATGCAGCTGTGCACACCATTAAGCCTCCAGATGGCTTGATTTGCTAATCAGGAATGATTCTATATACACTGTAACTATGAGGGTGCTTCAATTCTATATGAACAATGAACAATTCTTTTTCACTATTTGCACTTAATTCTATTACATTGAAGCTGTGTCACTGCTGAGCCCGAGTATGACTTGATGAAAAAGTGTCTCTCTCTCTCTCTTTCTCTCTTCAGTCTATCCCTCCTGTGGATCGGAGGAGTTTCGCTGCGGGGATGGCCGGTGTCTTCTCAGCTCTCAGTGGGAGTGTGACGGCTATGCAGACTGTCCCGACCACTCTGACGAACTACCTCTGAACCTCAAATGTCTGGCCGCAGGTAAGACGGCTGCTTGGCTCGCCACTGGAATCTCTTCATCAGTGTCACCGGCTGCACCGCTCACGCAGGAAACTGGCGGGGACATATGGCAGAAACAAAAGGCGCAGCAACCCGGAGAGATTTCTTGAAAGGAATGAATCTGTCGAGATCCATTGTCAGGTCAAAGACATTCCCCAACTTTGTTGAGAAATTAAAGGGCGTCGTGCCAGTGACAGTCACGTCTTTCTCTTTTCAGGAAGCTTGTGCAATGGCTCCTTCTTCATGTGCTCCAACGGACGCTGCATCTCTGAGGGGAATCTCTGTGATGGGAGAGATGATTGTGGAGACCAGTCGGATGAGAGGAACTGTAATGTGAACGAGTGCTTGAACCGCAGAGTCAGTGGCTGCACCCAGGACTGCCAAGATCTTCCTGTGGGATTCAAGGTAATGACCAGCGGACTAGTCACGGTTTAGTAGCTTGGAAGTGCACTCCTCTACAGTTAGTCCATAAAGCCTAATTCATCCAGTCAAAGCTTAAACCAGATAGAAATAGAACCATATTTTTTTTTCGTCATTAACATTTTTCACATCCTGCAACATTACAGTACAAAACACACTCTCCAAGTGTTAGTTTGCAGGTAACAACGTACACAGACAAAAGACAGAAACAAAAACTGAAAGCAAACACAACAGCAAGCCCCTCAGCAAGTTTGGTAACTAAATATAACCGCATCTAGAACAACCTGGTCATCGTGGTTTGGTGCTAAAGCAAACTCAGTGCACCAGCTGCACGGAGTGCTCATTTATAAATATGAGTACATTTTCGAACATTTTAATTCATAGGCCTGATCTACAGTTCTAAGCTCTAGCATCATTAGCAGCAGGTGAAATGTAGATGCTATATTTGTAATAATGTGGACATTAATGATTAATGAATTTACCCTAACGTTGCACATAATTAAACAGATAAAATGGGTTGTAGCATACACACTGCTTGAATAACCTTGAATGCTGCGAGGAGAGTCTCCAACAACTGTCTGCGTTCCAATGGTGGCATGTGATATCAGGGTTGAATCCAGTTCAAGGCCACGTCCGCTGGAGTGCTCGGGCGGCCATCACTGTTGTCAGACTGCTGCGGTTTATGCCTTCGTCCCTGGAATTCCCTCTCCTACTCTTCCATGAAATGGTGCTAACTGCATGCGAAAACTGGCTGAAAGCACAGAAAACCTCTCTTCCCTGTCATGTCAGGGGCAGAGGTGGACAAAGAGCACATCAATGCAGACCTTCGGCTCATTCATTTGTGGCCTGAACAGGGAAATCAGCACTAAGGCCCTCAAGGTTATAACTGTGGATTAAAAAAGGGGATTTGCTCTGGGTCCATAGCAGCTGATTCAAGCACTACAGTCGTTTTGGGGGGTGAAGTACGACTGACGTATGATGGATTATTTTGAGCCATGGTACAGTATGTCTATATGACAGCTTTGATGTCATCATACATGTTGGATGCTACATTTTGCTACATTTCCATTGCTTCCGTTGTCACAGATTGATCTCAAATGACTGTAAAAGCACAGCCTCGTTAAGTGCACTGTACACAGAACCACAATGAAGCACTTCATAAAGAACTCTAGTGGTTAGTGTTTCAGACATGTTGAAGTCAATCAGTAAAAAAAAAAAAAAAAAAAAAAAAAAAAAAAAAAAAAAAAGATTGATTTGAATGATTTGTTTTATAATTCATTTGAAATAGTTAAGTAGCAGACTCATAATGGCTAAACCGAGACATTAATCTTAACCATTCTTGTGTTTTGTTTGTCATTAGTGTAAATGCTGGCCTGGTTTCCATCTGAAGGATGATGGGAAAACGTGTGTGGATGTTGACGAATGCTCCACTACCCTTCCTTGTAGCCAGCGCTGCATCAACACTTATGGCTCCTACAAATGCCTGTGTGTGGATGGCTATGAAGCCTTGGAGCGCAATCCTAATACATGCAAGGCTGTGTCAGGTCAGCCTGATTTTTCATCTCACATCTTGCAGAATATGAGTGCGTAACTGTAAGTCCCACAGGTCCCTTAACGCTGTATTTTTCTCATTTCAGTTGAAGAGCCTTTTCTCATTATGGCAGACCACCATGAAATCCGGAAGCTGAGTGTGGATGGTTCAAATTACACCATCTTAAAACAGGTAAGCAATATGTGCATCACCCACATCGTGCCTGCAGTGAAGTGTATACCATCATCAGATTGACACACTGCAAAGAGGCATCAACCCATTGTCAATCAGATTGCTATATTTAATAATGCCATGAGTTTAATTTGGAATGTCCCCTGCCCCAGTCTGTCAGCTATTTATTGAGGAAGTTTGGGTTTAGATGGCTACACACGTGTTAGTGATCTTTACCTGCTAAATGTGTGGAGGAAACGGTACCTTTGCAGAGAGCATCAACATATACTGTAAGTGATTACTTATTGAATAGTGAATGTTTTGTATTGGACAATAATAATAACATTATGACATCAATACAATTATGCTTTTTGGATTTTGATAAGGACCCATTAATGATAAAAAGTTTCTGGTCTTCTGCAAATCAATCAGTGTGCTCCAGTCTACTTACCCACCGGTGTTTGCTCTTCTTGATCTCAGAAGCACCTGATTCAGCTGCACACTCTTGAACGATGCATGCTGGAAATGATCTATTACCTCAGAGACATTCAGTAATACTGCAGGTGATTGCACGCCTCGGTTCTAGGAGTTATATTCATAAGCCAGTTTTGGGATTCAACCTGAACATGTATTGTTCCGTTTGAATGAGATGTCCACTGTCCGACATATTTCTCAAACCCCACCGCACGGGCAGAGGAAACTGGCCATTCGGATTAGCAAAGAGCAAAATCACCCTGTGAAGGACCCCATGGAAAAGCTATTTGAATCATTCCTGGGTTTCATCTCCGCTGCTCCAGGCAATGCTTGAATCTGACTTCTGATAAGCACAAATGGTTGGCTGTGATTTACTCTAAATCAACCTATGGGTGTCCTACAGTCTCCTCTTATAGTCATATTAACCTCTTGGCTCCATGTACTTTACTGTCTGTATCGGAGTTCTCATCAGCCACAATTCACTTTAATCGCTGCATGCTAGTGTTAATGGAAGCTAGAGAGGGAAATATGCACATGACTTTACTAAGTGGAGGTGGATACTTGACTGACCTCGTATCACTTTACCACACCATTACATACCCTGTGCAGGTTATGTGTTGACGATATTATGTAAAGCCAATCATTACCCTTATGTATTGCTTTTGCTGTTCGCATAAATTTGTCTTCCCTCCACAAACACAAGTTACTCTAAATATAATGGCATCACTTCAACACACTGTTTAAAGCCATTCAACGTGTTTAAAAGCTGCTCTGCTCCTGTTCTCCTACCTAGTTTCACTGTTCAATCGTACAGTGGGCGATGCGATTACCTGGTATGACATTTTGCATTAAGTAAGTTAGACTCTCCGTGAGTTGCTCATGGAAAAGGAATCCTTAAATTCAGATTACAAAATGTTCTCTGACAAAACTGTAGTGTTGAGAAATGACTTAATGCCACAGCTGTACATGAAGTACAGTACCGATACGTTTTAGCATGTTGCCAACAAATGACATCAGTATTTTAAAGGTTGAATTAGTAGCCGATAGCAAAGTCAAAGTGAAGTCAGTTGGGAAATAAACTTGTATCCTCCGCCCTAAGGTTTTACTGTCAGCTTATGTCTTAATTTTGAAAGAAAAATAGTTGAATTTTTCGAACAGGAAATCAATGGTATGTTGACAGTGATGTTAATATGAGTACTTGCACTTTATATGCACACCTTTTACAATTTTTAAAGCTAATTAATGTCCATCTATTGCTACAAGCTTGTGATTCATTTAGCAGTTGGTTTGTCTGTACGCTGTCTGCAGGGAAAATGAGTGGTAGATAGAGACAATGATAAAAGGGCCATGCGGGCTTCATCTCTAGAACGGATGGAAGAGTGGAGAAGGGTTCCCCCAGGACGCATGGGTGCCTGTCTGTGAGGGTGCTGATGATCTGATGAAGATGTCTCATTTCTCCTGTCAGATTATCTGACACCTTTTGTCAGCACCCACAGTATGAGACAACAGGGTGTGGGGGGGGGGCACTTGTTTGGCGAGCGTCTCTGTCTGACTGACAGTGGGGTCGTGGGAGCATGACGAAGTAGGGAATCTCCTCGCTCTTCCGCTTTAAAGAGGACTTCAACTTCACAGAGCATTTGAGAATTCACTGGCTCTCCAAATGCACTGTATAGCTGCAAGCATTGGGACCTATGGGAGAACCTCCTGAATCAATAGTGCATGTACAGTAAATATGACATCGCACACGGATACTGTAGAAATTGTGCTTGTTTTGCTATGTTTCTCATCCTGTTGGTAGTCCCACCTGTAGGCATTTGAAATAATGAATTCATCTTAACCTCACTGGTTTGGATTGGTTTGGTTTGGATTGGTTTGGATTGGATTTTTTACCGAGAAAAAGCAGCATTAGCGCTGCAGCGGCTCCAGTCCTCTGTCAGTGTCTACACAGGATTGGTAGAAGCAATGTTGAGTATTGATTACGTGGGTTTTTGGCAGATCTCAGAACACACAATCACTGTAGTCACAAACATTAAACTGAAGAAAATAGACTTCAAGCTTAAAAATACACTTTGAGTAAAATGTTACATCGCCTGTTGTTTATTTATTTATATTTATACAACTTTATTGTATTCATGTTTATATTTTAGACCAAAATATACCAAAATGTTTAATGAGCATTTTTGAAGGAAGCCTGAGATCCGAGATTGTATTTGTCTGTAATTGTTGTGCATATGATAATAAAGCATATTAATATGAATATTAAGATAACCAACATTTGCTCTGAAAATGCATCATAGATATGCTGTAAAGAAGGACCTACAGACCTGGGTATTAATATAACATTAGGGATGATACGGATAGGTCTTCTTCCAATATTTGTTTCACCCTCACACGAAACTCAAGATCCCTTATTGTTTAATAGGCGCTGAAAGTAAAAATGTATTTTTTTATATCCTTGTGCTCTCTCTCCTCTGTATCCTAAGGGCCTCAACAACATCATCCACATAGACTTTGACTACAAGAAAGAATTCATCTATTGGGTCGACTCAACCAGGCCAAGTGGTCGAAAGATCAACAGAATGCGGCTCAATGGGAGTGACCTCAAGGTACCACGGGGTTCAGTTGCTGTGACTGCATGCCATACGGCGCCTTGTGCCACTTTACCCAAGATTCATGAGCTTGTCTTTGCTTGGAACCTGTCCAGCTTGTATTGATGAATCTTTCCTTGCTCTTTCCACTTGTATTGTTTTTTTTTTTTTTGTCACTAATTTATTTGACTTGCATTCTATTGTGAAAATGTGTCGTCTGTTTGAGTTTTAGAAAAACCGAGCATGTTGCTTTAAGTGGTTCATTATCACTGTTCAGCTGAAGATTGGCGCTTTTCACATAGTCAACATAATGGGTTTGTTCTGTCGGCAGCCAACGGCCCGTTATCTTCACAACAGTGAATGTGTGTTTGTAATAATAGGAATAACATCAGTGGCTTTCAGATTAATGTAATAAGCCTAATGACACAGTGGTAACTGTCTGGTGTTATCACCGGGGTTCACCGGGGTCATGGGATGGAAGCCCAGACACTGGGGACACTCGGACGTCAGCAGGACACCTGCTGGGCCCCCATCTCATTAACAGTGGTGTGTGGGGGTATATTATTCAGCTCAATTACTACCAAAGTGTCTGTTTGAGCCACTGCCACAGCTTAGCTAAGAGGAGAAACTGTCGGAGACACAGATCGAGGAGCTTTTCGCATTGGCTTAATTAAAAGAGCCGCTGATACCCTGTGCTGCTGGTGTAGGCTCGCCATATGAGGAAGAAAAGATCGGTGGGCAGAGAGTACTTCTGAGGATCTGTTTCTCTGCCAAGATGGGAGTTTCATCTGACCAAGGCAGAGATTAATTGAATTCTGTGGTTTAATTAAAACAATGTAGTGTAATTATATCATTTATTTTGTTTATACCTCAACATTTCTCAAGAGTACCCACTCCTATGTGGGTTGAAACTTTCAAGGATTTCGCTGTTTTCTTCTAGCGACGCAATCAGTGATGTCCCAGCAGGAATCTTTCATTTTATAGCTGAAAGAAAACAACCATTGTTGAAACAGTCAGTGTTACATGTTGCTATAGTGACCAAAAAAAAACACTTAAAAAAAACACTTTAGACTGATCAAATAATGGACAAAATGAGCGATGAGTCTTCTGAAGAACATGTCCTACTTTAAACGACTGAAGGGACAAAAGGTGTGTGAGCCTTTCAGTGACTGGATAGATCGAACGTAACTGTTCTCTGAACTGTGTTTTGATGAGCTTCATCGAAATGTTGAAATTCCTCACAAGTTAACCTTCAGTGCAACATGAAGCGGGTCCTTTTGATCAGCAGTGAGATATCATGAATAGAGTCAACCAGAAGGACTTTATGTAACGAGTCTCACCTCCTCTTTGCCCGAGGAGGCGGTTGTGATGGAAAATAGTACACAGCGAGTGATACTTTAGTGACTGTTTTAAGCTCAGTTTTGTCCAAATTACTGCTTAGGGGACGGCTATAGTCTT
Organism: Cebidichthys violaceus; assembly: GCF_023349555.1. Taxonomy (NCBI): domain Eukaryota; kingdom Metazoa; phylum Chordata; class Actinopteri; order Perciformes; family Stichaeidae; genus Cebidichthys; species Cebidichthys violaceus. The sequence continues at coordinate 4,731,565 of NW_027176274.1, read as the reverse complement.
TTGCCAAGACTATATATTTTCTTGCAAACGGTGACAGAAAAGACCTCAAAGCATATCGTGTTCCTTAATGACAGATTGCATGGCTGGCATTTTCATTTTATATTTTTTGTAAAAGGGGGGTTTTAAAGACGTTGGCTGTACCTGCCAGCTGGCACAATGATTGTTTATTCTACACAACTGCTTTTTACGACTCAAATGCCGGACTGGTTCGGGGATATTGAGTTCCTAGATAGTTTGTTTTGTTTCTTCGGATAAATCTCTTCACTTGTATTTTAACCAAATTTCTCATTTGGATTTGCGCAGTGAGAGATCATTCATGTCTCTCTGCTGCCCTCCACCCTACCTGCTTTAATCACAGTATTTACCTTTACACAGTTAACACATACTCATTTATGCTCATACAAACGGGTACTTCTTAGCAAATCAACGTTTTCTGATTGCATATACAGTACAGAGTTCTGCACTAACATTCGTTTGCACTACATAGATCAGGCAACGCAGTGCAATGTTGCAAAGAGCATATATGAAGGCTTTAGTTAGTGCACTTCAAAACCACACCAAAAAGGCTTTTATGCACATTGACTGAAGCGTTTCACTGTATTTATATTAGCAGCTACTACAGCTGTGAATGCAATGCAAAAATAATTCATTTTTATGTGATTAGGAGTCAAAACATGTTTGTACTGAGTGAGATAAATTATATTCTTACTAACGTCGCCACTGTAGCTACAGCAGCAGGAATGATTTGTGCCCTCTGTCTTTAGTCTCTATTATGAGACATTTGTTATGCATAATTATGCATGGTTCAAACAACATTGGTACCCTAATTAATTGGTTAAGTCGTTAGACGTAACTGCTCGATTTGGTAAAACACTGCTCATGCTTCTTTCTTAACGCCCGACGATTCAATTCTTTCACATTGAGTCCAAGTGAAGTCACAGGAATCCTGACCTCAATAAAGATGCCATGACGCTTTTAACGTTTAGCAAAACTCTATGAGCTGTCAATTAAGTCAATATGTGAATATGTGAATATGTGGAAAATACTGTGCACACACATAAAACATACCTAAATATGACGAAGTAGTAAGTACAAGAAGCACAGACAGCAGACACGTTTACTAACGATTTTACACATATCAAATGAATGATGTATTTAATCACATCTGACTCAGTGTTCTGCACAGCCCCTTTTCAACCACAGGGACTTTCACCAGGGACTAGCAACCTTTTGAGGAACTCATTGCCTTTTGACCACTGGGTCCAGGATCTAAATTCAAATCTTGGGGACATTTTCTGGGGACAAAAATGCCCTTGCTAGGGGAGAGTACTTTCTGAAAGTACACAAAGTTTCGGGGTGGCCGACGCAGTTCGGTCTCTGCTTCAGCATGTGTAGCACTTTACTCCTAAAACAACTTACTGTAACGTCAATTTAGGACCATTTCAGGATGACGGGAGAGTATTTCTCCTTGTTTGATAAAAAGTAAAGTCAGGCTTTGATGTCGGCTTCCCGACTCATGTAAAACAAGACGCAGAGAAAATTGGAGATGGTGAGCGAGCTGAGAGGGCGAGCATTAAAAGAGAGAGAGACGCAGCACGGCTGTGCTGCGAATGAGCGAATAAAAAGCTATTTTCTGATTGTTTCACAGCGGATACATTCTAAAGCACAAATTAATATCCATCCAGCACACAACATGTTATTTACTGTGGAGACACTCTTAGTTTCATTTTCCTCCTCTGAATTTCATTCCTTACATCCAACATGTATCAGTAAAAACTAAGCAGCAGTAGATGTCGCCGTGAAAAAGAACTTAAGGTTTTTTTAAATACATTTTGTTAAACGTGTTTTTTTTAGAATGAGGTGGGTGTGCACACTGAACTGCAGGCCACAGAGTGTGCTCACCCACTGTCCTTATGTCATGTTGCTTTTTCAGACATCAGCAGACTAATTTGCCAAGTCTCTGCAGGCCTTTAGACCGCTATGGAAAGGCATTCTGCACGTGCATGTAGAGCCATTACGATTAACACATGTACATATCGGATCTCAAATAAATCACCAGAATGCTCCTTTTAGCTCTGGATGTTAGTAGTGTGTTGAAAAAATGACATTGCATTTGTTTTGATGGAGGAGAATATAATGTCTCACGGAGAGCATACTTTGAGGCCAGAGATTGTTTGTTGAACAAAAAGTGATTTTGAAATATATTGCTCCTCCCTGACAGAGTACGACCTTTTCTTTGCACATGCTCTTATGTTTGACAGTAGTAAACTAATGAAAGAGACAATTTTGACAATATGACAATATTTCTTTGTATTTGTTATTTATATCAGATTTAAAAAAAAATAGTTCTTTACATTTAGAGCAATAGACAAAGCTTCAGACTAAAACTGATCTTCTTCTCCCTGCATTACTAGATAGTCCACAGAACAGCAGTGCCCAGCGCCTTAGCAGTGGATTGGATTGGAAAAAATCTGTACTGGTGTGATGCGGAAAAGAAAACGTTGGAAGTGTCCAAAGCCAATGGCCTCTACCCTACCGCCCTGATTAGTTCTAGCCTCAAGAACCCCACAGATCTAGCTCTGGACCCCCAGACAGGGTAAGTATATTATCATTACTGTAAAGCTCACCATAATGCTTGAGTGTTTTCTTAATAAGGATTGATTTCACAGCTTGAGGGAGAGCAGGGATGGAGTTGCTCCTTTCAGATTATTAACCTGGAAACTGTTAGATCCAGCTCTCATTAGAGGAGTTTAATTTGGTGTCGGTGCTAATTCTTCATTCCCATCACGTCTGCCTGCTAAAGTATACAGCTCTTTGAACTGTGCTTTACTTCTGACTATAGGTACGTGTTCTGGGTGGACTGCTGTGAACCACCTCACATTGGGCGTATTGGCATGGATGGCCGAGGGCAAACGGTTATCATTGACACAGAGATCTATAGCCCCACTGCTCTCACTATCGATTACACCAACAAGAGGCTCTACTGGGCAGACGACAACCACATCCTGCTCGCCAACATGGATGGCACCCAAAGACGCAAAGGTGGGACTAAGGTGTTGGAAGAAGAGTTTGACATTGTCGGGGAAGTTCACTTTGATACTTTGATTCACCCATATCTGTTTGATGACAAGTTGGAGCCAGCAGCTGGTGAGCTTAGCACAAAGACTAGCTCTACTTGCTCTAAATCTGACTTTTAACTTGTGTTGTAGATGTTAAACACGCATAGTTAGACTTAAAGGATGAATGGCTGTGTCAATATTACTGTTGTTTATGACGGTAAATATGGTATAGGGTTATTAGCAATGCTAAAAAAAAATCTTTATTGCAAGGACATTTGTTAAATTGAATTTAAAAAAAATATAATTAGAATTTAATTGAAGCTTACCACGGCCATTTTTTTCCCTTTCCAGTATCTTATGATCACATCCAAGGGGTAATGGCTCTGACTTTGTTTGAGGACTTTGTCTATTGGACGGATGGGAAGTCCAAATCACTACGACGTGCTCATAAGACTACTGGCGCTCAAGGGATGGAGCTCCTCAACTCCTGGCAAGCCATCAAATCCATCAAGGTCTACCACTCCCTGCGCCAGCCTGAAGGTACGAAGTCCATCTGGCACCCGTCTTCATTCTACCCTCTCATGCCGAGCAGTTGTTGCGGGCCTCATATATAGTTTGGAAAAAGGAAATGATTCGTGTTTCACAGTATGAACTCAGTTATGTCCTTCTGTCCTTCGGTACAGTACCCAAGCACCAGTGTCAGATTGCAAACGGAGGATGCAGCCACTTGTGTCTTCTATCCCCCGGCGGAGAACACAAATGTGCCTGTCCGACTAATTTTTACTTGGCTGCTGACAATAAGACCTGCCTCTCCAACTGCACTTCTAGTCAGGTCAGCCATCTCTCCTCCCACTTCTAAGTTTACTTCTGCCATGGTGATGCTTTTCTATTCTGACCGGTACTTTTCCCCTAAGGGCAAATTGCTTTACTCTCATATGCTTTCCTCTTCTGGCATGTACGGTAGGTTCTAGGAAATGGTTGTGTATTGATTTTGACTTTGGCTTTGAAGAAAGTTAACCTTAAAAGGAGAGTCAAATATTAATGTTCACTCCAAATTCATTTTTTTTTTTATAATATATATATATATATATATATTTGTCTGGGCTACTAACAGTTTCGCTGCGGGACAGATGAGTGTATCCCTTTCTGGTGGAAGTGTGACACGGTGGACGACTGTGGGGATGGATCAGATGAACCTACTGACTGCCGTGAGTGCCATGTTATTCAAAGGCTGGCTTTAAAATAGTACTACTGTAAACCACAACTAGTCCTATTTTTGGTGAGCTTTGAGAGATATTGAAATTGAGTCTTTTCTACTTACAACTGAATGTCTGTTTGTTGTCATTGTTGTTTCGATGTTTAGCATTTAACAGCATTTACACAATGCTCAGTAATGATTTATATGTTCTCTGATTGAACTTTTAGAGCATAAACCCTGAGATATAGTTATGATTTGTTTTTCCAACAGCTGAATTCAAATGTCAACCTGGACGTTTTCAGTGTGGTACTGGCCTTTGTGCTCTTCCTCCATTCATCTGTGATGGTGAGAACGACTGTGGCGACAACTCAGATGAAGCTAACTGTGGTAAGGATGGAACATCTAAGAGGATGTTTGTAACTGTTCATTCATTCATTGCTTCTTGCACTGTGCCGATTCTCACTCGTTATTCTATTAACCGTGTGTCCAGAGCGGGGGTTATGGTTTTTGTTTTTTTCTGTCGATGGTAGCGCTGAAACAATTAGTCGATGAATTAATTTGTTGATCATCAGAAAGTGAATCAAGATCATTTTTAGCAATTCATTTTCAATCAATCAGTTGTATGAAAATTGTATCATGTAAATTCAACCTGGCATTTTTTAAATGTAACCTTGGGTTCTTACTATACTTTATCACATTTGTACTCTTTGTTAATATTTTATAGTCTACATTAATTGCAAAAGAAATACTTAAAATAAAGTAGATTCAATAATGAGTAGCTGAAACCAGTTTTTTTTAAAAATTTGCATTCACTTCTATTTACTCAATACAAACAGCAAATATAAAATGCTTCATTAGCAGACACTGTGTGTACAAAACCTTGAACAGTAAATGTAAGAGTTTTCATAAACTGTCTCTGTTGCAGGTTGAATCGTGGTCAGTAACAGTTTAGATGCTTAGCTTTGTCTGGACTCCTAACATCTCTGATTGATGCGACCTCCCGCTGCTCCTGCCCTTTTTTCTCTTTCAGAGACATACATCTGTCTGTCAGGCCAGTTCAAGTGCACCAGGAAACAGAAATGCATCCCTCTTAACCTGCGCTGCAACGGTCAGGACGACTGTGGAGACGGAGAGGATGAGACAGACTGCCGTAAGGCACTGCATTATTACTTTAAGAATCACTGTCTTAAAAATGGCTTTACTGAGCTTTTATCCCCGTTAGTTAATGAACGTATGTTTGATCAGTCTGCCCCAACGTTGCAGATAAATAACAAGATAAAAGTCACTATTTTAGTGTTTTCCATATTGAATTTCGAAAATAAAGATGTAATCTAGTGGATTCAGATAAATTACCTTAATTGTCTTTTTTTTTTTTACATATTTCATTTATTAATGTGTTTGGACAGACTATATGGCGACATTAGCATTACGTAGTAACGTTAAGAATTCCAAAGGAAGCCCTTGTTATTGGCTGTTTCTGTGAAAAGGGATTAGATATTAATCGCGCAGAGGATAAGAACAGATTCTCTTTGCCGTGATGTAAGAATATCACACCCCGTATCACACCCAGTCTTTTAGGCTGCTGCATTTGTCTTGCATGTGATTGCAAGAGGGATCAGAGTGTGGGGGGGGGGGGGGGGAGAGAATGCAAGAAAGTAAGGAGGAGAAAGAGTCTTAGAAAAAAACAGGCTTTAATTAAAGTGAAGCTAATCACTTCACCCCTTCTTAGACTTCCACAATGATTGGATGTGGTTTGAATGCACTTTTGTAATGAGCACTGCACCACTGAAATTAAAATGCTATCTGAAACAATGTGAGGTTTCATAACAAGCAACTACTCGCTATAATAACGCGCTGTAAAGGTATGCGAGGCGTTTGGAGAAATGAATGGCTGCCTCACTGGTTCTTATATCACTGTATTTTTTTACGAACACTCGGGTCATTTCTACATTCCCAAACACACTGCCTGTCTCTCTGCCTGCAGCTGAAAGCACCTGCTCGCCAGACCAGTTCCAGTGCAAGGCCTCCATGCACTGCATCTCCAAGCTCTGGGTTTGTGACGAGGACCCCGACTGCGCAGACGGGTCCGACGAGGCTAATTGCGGTAAGTTGTTGAAACCCACTTCACCATAAATCACACCACTTCCCTTATTTTTCAGTTAAAGGGGAGAAGAATCTGATTTAATCTGAATTAATTTTACACTTGGCTTCACTCTGGTACTTCTATGTGTTCTCACCGCCTATCTGATGATGTGCTGAGGGAAAATGCCCTGAAGGACAGGCTGTGCCTTTCATCAGTAAGAGCTCAACATTATGGACTCAGTTTGCCTGGCATTTTTAGCAGCTGTCAATCATAAATGCTGACCTCAGACACACAAAAGCCATTATTACTAAGGCAGGGCACCTTGGCAACTTTTCCAGCACTATGCACGGGGGTTATATCTGCTTGACGTGCCTTGAGTTCTTCAATCAGGACTCTGATTCAGGACAATAATGCAAAGCTCTGTGTAAAGCGTTACTACACAGAATTTTAAAATGTTCCTGTCAAAGAGATCAAATAAATAGTATCTCCAGTCATGAAGTCGGTCATAATGTACAGTATCAGATTTTTTTACGTGCACTTTCTTAATGGTAAAGCCTAGTTGCACGATGGGACTTTTTTCACCATGTTTGCCTGCACAGGCAGGGGACAGATCATCCCCCGGTGTGCGTGGGCCAGGTGCTTTCTATTTATAGGTGTGACATTTGAAGAATAAGAACTATTACTAGTCGTCCTATCAGCATATGTGTCGCTGCACGACAAGGATATTCATGCTTTAATGTTTGATAAGTCGCAGCTCCTCTCAATAGATGCCTTTGTGATTTTTAGGTGGGTTTCATGTGGAGGTGTTGCTGCTGCTTCTCGTGTAGTTTACTGATGTTTGACTTCAGCCTCTCCAACTGCATTAGCTGCAGTTTGAGTCATCTGATTTTTCATCACCTATAAAGTTCTCACCACTTAAGATCACTCAAAGGAGATGGTGCCGCTCCAAAGCTATCTTATTTCTCACTTCGCATCACCTCAGACTGTTTAAGGAAGTTTTGCTTGTTAGCACAGTAATGAGCTCTGACTTAGAAGGGAAATATTGTTTTTGTTTTTTTCCCCGCGTCACGTCTTTTATAAGCTGTTAGTGACTGACTGAGCTGCTTCCTAATGAATTGCTGCCTTGTGTCCTCCGCTGCTGCTCTCAGCTTTCCCTCCTGATTCTCTCCTCCTGCTGTCATGTTGGAAAGAGATCCAGGCGGAATCTGCCACCCTCCTCTTTTGACGCATCTCTTCCCTAACTGATAACAGCGCTACCTTGGCCATTATCCCTGATGATGCCTGCACTGAAATGACTTTTCAGAAAACCCATTCGGAATTATTGCTGGAGCAAATATCAAAGCATCTGTTCTCTGTGAAATAAATGCAAATATGTTGGATAATTCTGCCCATTAATGTTTAACACTGGAATGCCCAATTTAAACTGCAATAGATAGTTGACTCTGAAATGACATGTATTGAATTGTGTCATTGACAGTTTGAAGCCTGGATCCAGACCTCTATCCAAATCTTTGAATTCTTCAGTCTGATTATCAGGCTCGGTATTTTAAGTAGGAAACATTATCTTAAACTTAAATCCTGTTACCAATTTACTTTAAGCTTATTTGGTAAAGGTGTCCACTATTTTCACACCTTGTGCATAAGATGATTCATTCTCGTTTCACTCATCATTTTTGTTTTTCTGTATTAAACAGTGTTATGAGCATCCCGAGAAGGAATCAGTGAACATCAGTGTAACTTTGGGCATTTTAAATCATACATTCTAAATCACGTTTTTACTAAAATCAGTAAAATTAAAAGACAAAGAAGAGACAAGCTGATAGCCAGACAATGTATCTCAGCTGCCGTCAACACATCACTATCATGCACTGGTACTTGTTGGCACTGACAGGACACTAAATCAGCAACACAGTGTGGGTGCGGATAACAGAGCCAGAATCAAGTGCTTCAGCATTTGTTGTGTTCTGTAATTCTCTTGGATGTTTTCTTGAAGAAAGTTCAATTTTGCCAACTTCCTGTCACAAATTCTGTTGAGGATGATTGGTAGCACAGTCAGGTATTTCATCTTACGGTGTGTTAGCCTCCAGGGGTGCATACTGTGTTTTGAACTCGGTGTCAGACTTGCTTAGGGAAACCCTGAGGAAACGATGATTACTACACGTAGAAAATACGATAGCTAGCACACTATTAATATTCATGCTCTTTGAAGCCATTTTCATCTTCATGTTTGTTTGCTCCTGATGAAAAAGATGAAAAGACCTGTGGACCTCATGAATTCCGCTGCGAGAATAACAACTGCATCCCAGACCACTGGAGGTGTGACAGCCAGAATGACTGTGGAGACAACTCAGACGAGGAGAACTGCAGTGAGTACCTGACTCCTCACTTTCTGGCAGCTCAGTTTGTTCGTTTATATACACCGTTGACGTTTTTACATGCGCTTAGGCAGTGAAGAATTGGACTTCTCCGAAGACACACGAGTGCCCCTCCCACTATCACACCACCTCTCTATCTCTTTCGCACACACACACACACACACACACACACACACACACACACACCCACCCTTGTATCTATACACCTTGGGTGATTCTTCCCACTATCGACTCAGCCGGGCTCAACTCTTTCTTTCAAGCGTTCTCTTATTATCCGTGCTGTTTCTCTGAGAATAATGTGAGGCTCAGACTCCTGAGCTCTTGATAGCATCTCTTCTCTGTAATGTACCAAGCTCATCTCCCCCTTTGTTTGGATATTCATCACCACTTTTAGAAGAAAACTTTTATTTACGCATGAAATGACACCGGTAACCCACCTCGTTAAATTGCATTTCTTATGTGCATTCAAGTCCCTGTTGCATTTGTGTGTGTGTGTGTGTGTGTGTGTGTGTGTGTGTGTGTGTGAGAGAGAGAGAGAGAGAGAGAGAGAGAGCGAGAGAGAGAGAGAGATTGTTTGCCTCTACATCATATATGAGTATGTGCATGCCTCCTGTGTGTTTTTGCTGAGGGTGCATCATTTGTGTGGTTTATAACATGATTATTCCCCGTACCTATTAATGTCACTTGAGATGCAAATAAAAGCCAGTCAAGTGTTGGATGGCAAATAATTAAGCAGGTGGACCAGCAGACATTGGAGAGGCTGCAAATCCGATTTTGCTGCAATGCCTGCTGGGAATTTCTTTTGCAGCACAACTCATAACACACGCACACACACACACACACACACACACACACACACACACACACACACTGCCTTAGCTAACAGTCCATGATAACAAGGGGAGGGCCCAGACATTGGATCTGATGCAGCTGTTTAGCGGCGTCCTAATATTGTCCTCAGGGACAGACTTGCACTAAATGGCAGATACAAGCTTTTTGGCTTCAGGAAGTATGTCGCCCCCTCCATTGTGAGAGCCGCAATGAATGTATTTACATCTTGATCAGCTTTGCCAGTTTCTTCACTTCTAATACCAAATGACTCTAATTAGCTAAAATGATGGTTTTGCCAGCACTGAACGTTTGGCCGATTACTGCATCAGGGGATGTACGTTTGTTATGTATTGCTGCTGAAAAATGAAACAGTCTGGCAAGATTTTGCTTCTGTTTTTCTCATCTTAGAGCCAGTCACCTGCAACCACAAGGACTTTGCCTGCGCTAACGGAGACTGCATCTCCTCCCGATTCCGCTGTGATGGAGACTATGACTGCCTGGATAATTCAGATGAGGCCAGTGTTTGAGATATGTGTACCACTTACTTATAAATCAAAGAGGAAGGTAAAGCCACACGAGTGCTGCTAATGAGGCACAGATATTAACGAGACGCTATATTGAGAATAAGTTACTGCACACTTGAAAATAGCTCGAAAAGATGGACCCTTTTAAATCAACCGTGGGCATTTTGGACATGTTGTCTTTTTCTTTCGAACAACGTGAATAGGAATCATTCCCAGCACTTTGCTTATTTAACCATTCTGTTATGGACTATTATATATCATACTGGCTACAAAAGGTACTATTGTAAAGACATTTGCAAATAATAGTCTAGACAACAAAATGACAGTATTTATCTATCAATACTGTGATGTAGTCTTTAATTGATCTCTTGAAAACGTGTGTTAGTGTCTGAGCTTGCAGCCCAAGCGCAGACTAAATATCCCAATCAGAAAGGGAGATTAAATTGGACAAGCATATTGCCTCCTGCAAAGAAAATAATCCCATTCCCGACATATATCATTGTGTTGATCCAAATCTACTCGTCACGGTCGCTATATTCCAACAATGCTGGACAGAAAATATCACTGCGATTGTGTGTGAGTTATTGTACCTTCAAGTACATTAGTGCGTGAAATACCTTGTGTTTCTTTGCCTCTGAAAAAATCCTAATCCCCCAAGCCTTTCAGCAAAACAAAGAGCGCTCGTTTAGTTCATAAATATGCTTGAATACCTTAATTTACGAACCTTCAAATTGCCATTGTAATTTTACGCTCTTGTAACATGTGAAGAAATTGCCTTAAATGTGCCTTTATCAAGCATTGTATGGCGTTAAGACATTTTTGCAGGATTCATACAAAAAAATGCTCAATCAGTGGTAATGATGCGGTGCAATGCATAATTCAAGGACAAAGGCTTATTATTACTATTCATTATTTTTGTTAATGTATTGCTCGCTTTTACATGTAGTCCTACTCCATGCAAAGCAATGCAACCCTAATTAACCCTTTATTATGCGTCTCCCCACTGCAAACTTTCCAGGTCAGTGCAGGCAAATAGTCTCAGGAAAGAAAGTCACCTTTCAATCAGCATTAGAATGCCCAGTGGTTATTAAATGCAGTTATTCATAGTCGTTATTCATAGTGGCCATCATGGAGTAGAATTGTCCACCCTGTTATAGTTTGAACTGTCCATATTTATCTGAGCATGGAAGATTACTGGAATATAGCAGAATTATTATAAACCTCTATTCCACTATCATAAACATTTGCAACATTATTCCTTCAACTTTCGAAGATACTCACAAGTTGATGTATTTGGAACATGTTTTTGTTTTTTACAGTAGTTATTTTCTTTCTGATTTGATCAGTCACCAAAAAGTCTGTATGTTAAAGTCCAAACATTTTAGATATTACAGCAGTTTTCTTCATCTATATTAAAGTGGATGCATGTTTATAGTAGGGAGATCAATGTCACATAGTTTGGTTGTATTCACACTGAACCCAATAAATCTTGAACCTCCTCGATATGTTGTGAGTGGATAGGAAAGTGCATAATGAATTAAACATTCTCTGAGAGGCTACTGGCCCAGGTCCTAAAGCAATTCAACTTTACAAAGAGGATTACAGTACATCACTGAGAGCACAAGGGCCTCTTCACCTATTCAACCTTTTTCAAGCCCTGAAGTCCGAAGACAATGAACAGTGAGCCCTGCCTTGAGGATAGAACAGTTGCATCATCAGTGGTACCTTCAGTGATATTTCTCACATATTAAGTGCTTTCTGCGAAAACAAATAACGAGCACCGTATAATAATCTCATTACGACGGTGATTATCGACCATATAGTTGTGTTATTTCTTTACTGTATGCCGTTTACAGAAAGGCTGTGAGGCACGCTGTGCGGATGACCAGTTTCAGTGTCACAACAACCTCTGCATCTCATTGAAGTGGCTGTGTGACGGCCAAGAAGACTGCAAGATGGGGGAAGATGAGAAAAACTGCCAGGAGACAGGTGCAAAACGAATGTCCTCTAGTTTTATAAAGGAATCGTATCGCGTAACAATGGTGTACTGACTTGTACTTGAACATTGCCTGTTTCTAAACATTGTGTTTTCTGGAATATATATATATATATATTTTCTTTTCATAAGAGTGGAGTTCATTCAATCAGTCGTATTATGTTTTCCGCTATGGGTGATGGAAGAGGTTATCTTGTCAATGTCAATCGTGACAAATATAAAAACGTTTTGTAAATTGATAGACTGTGAATTTAACAGAAAATATACATCATTTCATAAGCATAAATCCATTATGCTTTGAACATTGGCCTTGTTATCGTTCCACATAAACTCAGAAGGACTGGCTTGAAGAAGTTATCACATCCTGTCTTTAAGATACTGTGCAGTTTACATTAAAATGGAAGACTTAGAAAATGTAACAGTGATTTTCAGAAGTGTTCTCATGTTCTGATTTAACAAGTACAAATGTCTTCACTTCCGCTGTTTATTACTGGCCGCAAACTGTAAAGCAGGTTGTTTTTAGCAGGAAGTGGTATGACCTCTTAGACCTGCAGGACATCATCATACTGAAGCTTCATGTGGAGTTTTCCACTCGTTCATAGAACGGTAAACTGAAAATGTCTCAGCCGAGGGATTTGTGGTTGAGAAAAGGCCCGATGTTGACTGATATGCTTTGCCCTTCTCCAGTCGCCCCTTCATGTTCCGTGAATGAGTATGTGTGTGCCAGCGGAGGGTGCGTGTCAGCCAGCCTGCGGTGTGATGGACATGACAACTGTCTGGATGGCTCAGATGAGGTCAGTGCAGCTTCACGAGATTTAAAAAAACTAAAAAAAAAGCAACCTAAAGAATATTTGTTTTGGTTTTCTTCTGATTGCGGCTGACAACATTACTAGAATGGACATGTGTGGTGATCTGCTGTGTGTCTTTGCTGACAGACTGGCTGTGTGAAGGAGTGCAGAGAAGATGAGTTTCTCTGCCTGAATCGTGCCCACTGCATCCCTCGGCGCTGGCGCTGCGATGACGTGTTGGACTGCATGGACCACAGCGATGAGGAAAACTGCAGCCAGGGTCGGTATGAGTGTGACCTCACACGAGTGTGTTTATGTGCTGTGGTACGTTTTTGAAGACTGATATTTCTCATCATTCTGGGGGATAAAAAAGGATTCTACTATGCCAGCTCAAGTCTTAACACTGCATATAGTATTATTTAACAGATAAGTCATGTGAACCGTTTCAAAGTATTTCATATAAAGGAGACAGCAATAGAGAATAATATCTTGGCAGGTAAGTTGAGAGCACGTGGCAGTGGTAGGGATTTTAAACACAATGAGAATGAAAGATTTGAGATCAGTTTAATGGCTTTCGATTTTTGAGGCAATATGATTCAGGGCTCTCTGGATCATTATGTTAAATGATATTTCATTCAATCTTGTCATAGACAATTTCTGAGTCATATCTTCTACAACCCTGAATGCACTTTTCTACCCAAGGTAGAGTGTTGAAAGTCTTAATTTGTGTAATTGCAGGTGCTTTCTTCTGCCGGGCTGATGAGTACATTTGCAACAACACCTTATGCAAACTCCACACGTGGGTGTGTGACGGCAAGGACGACTGTGGAGATAACTCCGACGAGGACGTAGACATGTGTGGTGGGTTGAAAGTGTCGCTCGCAAGGCTTTCCTTTGAAGACAGTCGGTGCATATTTTAAAAACCACTACTAGTCTATTTTCTAAGAGGGAGAATGTCATTGTCTTTTCATACAAGAATGCACGCCGGTTTTTGTTTTTTTTAAAGACATATCTATTAACTTGTTGTGTCTTTTCATCTCCAGCAAAGCTTCCCTGTCCTCCTACAAGGCCATTCCGTTGCAGAAATGATCACGTGTGTCTGCGCACAGACCAGGTCTGCAACAAAGTCGATGACTGCGGTGACAACTCGGATGAAGACGAGTGTGGTGAGCACAAAATGCACCAATAGAGATCTGATTTTAAAAGCTTTTATGTGAAAATACAATTAAAGTCTTTTTTTTTTTTTTTTTTTTTTTTTATATATATAAGTGAGTAGAAGTCTGCTTCTATTATTTGATAACCACGCTCCCCTGATGCACTTGTCCTTGACCCACAGAGGTGCAAAGAGAACAGCTTAAAATATGAATTGGGGCTGGGACAGAACTTGGCAACCCATGACCACGGTTTTTAATGGTGACAGGAAATGACATACAAACCTTAATAGTGAACTCCAAATCAGTGGCTCCCGACTGTTTTTAGCTCATGAACCCTGAAAAGAAGCCGATTACTTGCGACCCCATATCAAATGTTCTATGAGTTGAAATTTAGAATAAGAGAGTGATTCTTTTCTGACTTGTTTATCACTCACATTTATCGTATGACCTTCTTACTTATGAGCGTTTGGTATATAATAGAAAACACTGACCGGGTCGATAAATGTCAGCAAGCCCAGCAGTTTTTTTTCTGATGACCTGTTAAATGGGGTCAACGGTTAGGCCTGATTTCTAATGCATAAGAGGATTCTTGGTCTTGAACTGACTTGATCCTAGTACTGAATGAACTGTGTGTACCATCTATTTGAAAGGCATGCGGTTGTACAATCCAGCTTTGAAATTACGGAAAAGATTTAGGATTTAACATTTATTTTCATACCAATATTTTTTTTATACCAAACGATCACCTCACAGGCTGCCTTGTAAAACATTTGGTGTAATTAACATTGTTTTGGGTTTTTTGGGTGGGGTTTTATGTTGAATATGGCTTTTATCTTTTCTGGTATGCCCGACGGCATAACAGCTGCCGACCCTCTTCTAGTCTCCTGACACAACACAAGCCTGGTGTGACGATCACACGGAGCAGACAGGAAAGGAAGGGACAAATCACTTCCCTCATCCTTCACTCTTTCATTCTTTCTGTCCTCAATTCATCTTCCTCTCTGATTCCATTGATACATCCATCCATCTCTTACCTCACTCCATTACCTCTCACCATTGTGTTCTTCGTCCCTCCATCCATCCTTTCAATCTCACCTTAATCCCACCGTTCCCTCCTTCCACCTCTGTGTCAATGCGTTTCGTTCTTTCACTTCCTTCAAACTCTCCTTCTTCTTTGGAATATTTCGCTAGGATAGAGGAAAACAACAGTTAATTCAAGTAAGGGAATGATAAGAAACAAACAATAATTAGGATAAAGAATTAGCAACAGCTGTGATAGTGTACAACCTTTATTTTGAAAACTGCTACAAATGGACTGACCCTTATAGATTCATTATTGAAGTTAAAACATTCAGAAAGAATAGGTATTGTTTACAGAATATATTTATATATATGCATATTTATTTTCAGAATGCAGTGAAGTGAAAGTAATATAGGTAAAGAATTATCAATAAGCTCCGTCCCCATTGGTGCACATTTCAGAATTTTCATCTTCCACTAAAATATCTTTTGAAACTGAATATTTGAATATTTGGTACCGCATGATGTCGTTGTCTCATCAACCGAATCTGTGTGTACTGAAGCAGAGGTGATGGCCGGAAGACCTCGGCCCTGTGGGAAGACAGAGTTCACCTGCAGTAACCAACGCTGCATCCCAGTCCAGCTGCAGTGCGATCTCTTCAGTGACTGCGGTGATGGAGGATCAGACGAGCAAGACTGCAAGGCCTGTGAGTACAGCGGCGGTTAACTTGAGCAACCAGATCAAAGGAGCTTTCAGAGAAGATGAAAAGTTCCAAATGTCACAAATGATGTAATCAAGAAGTATAGCAATCTTCTCATTTTAAAAGGGGATGTTTTGTTATTTATGGTAATATATCGTATGTATGCCCACGTTTGACGTGTGCTGTGTACTATATGAAAGAAGATGCTGCCCTCTCTGCTTTTTGCACATCAAAAGAAACACACAGCAGGTATCTAAGAAGCAGAGCACTGGTGTAATCAAAGTCCTGTCTTTATTTGTAGCTTCCAGTGGAGATGTATGTGAAAAGAAAACAAATCCATGTGGAGAGGATGCAATTTGCAACCAAACAAATGCTAATGCTACATGCCAGTGCAAGCCTGGCTTTAAAAGGAACCAACAGACAGGCCAATGTGAAGGTAATGTGTGATCACTTTTACTCTTTCTTTCCCCCAGTGTAACATTTAACGGTACAGCAGTTGTTAACATTTTCTACTGGACTGTTGGGTTCACAATTTATTTTCCTTCGATCAGCCAGGTTAAGATACAGGGATAATTAAGTTGCAAATACCGTCAGGATTCATTATATAATATAATACATATTGAGGTTTCATTATAAGTGATGGATGACTAATATTAAAAAGTTAAAATATATCTGCTAAGAACAAACATGCCAGTTCTCAGCAATGAGAATGGTGAGAATGGACAAGGGCCTCTGGTTTAATGACAATAAACAGTCTTCCTCATAATGTGGAGAGCACAGGACACAAAGACCCACAGTCCCCATAGCATGAAGCTACAATCAAAAATAGCATTAACTGTTGATAATCTACAAAAGAATGTACGTTACATAATATGACTCCTCTGTGCTGGAAAGTATTTGTCATGTATTCCCCATCATCGCTCATGATAAAGTGTCTCATCAATAATGAAAAATATAAATTGTTTTCTAAAGCAACCTGTTCCTAATTGAATCAGTCTCTCTTTTTTTTTTTTTCAGAGATAAATGAATGCTTGCAGTTCGACACATGCCCTCATTACTGCACGAACACTAAAGGATCCTTTAAGTGCACATGTGACCGAAATTACAAGGATATCAATGGCAACTGCATAGCAAAAGGTATGATCCTGAAGTTTAATATCAAATATCCTTTTTGTGTACTCTGCATACATGCTAATTTGGTGATATGACCGCATTGTAAAATGGTATACTGTATTTGTATGCACTGTGTTTCTACTGTTGTCTAATACCCAAGATGGAATTTTGTCAATTGACTTTTCTTTTCTTTCTTTACATATTAATAACTCACCGGGCAGGACCAGAGGATCGAGTGCTCTACATTGCTAACGATACTGAAATCCGAAGTTTTGTGTATCCATTTAACCAGAGCCACGGACACAAACTGCTCACTCACATTGAGGACAATGCCCGCATTATTGGGATGGATGTTCTGTTTCACCACCAACACTTTATCTGGGCTACCCAATTTAACCCCGGGGGAATTTTTTACAAAGACAATCTAGAAAGAAGTCAAACTAAATCAAATGTCAGAAACATTGTAAGTATATCTAATGTGTGTCCTTCATGTTCTTTCAAGCATCACAGCAAATGTTTTGCGTCGGCTGAATATTTGCTCAACTCAAAAGGTTGAGAAAGTATCGGCTGAGTGAATCAAAGAGCATGCTTGTTTATACAAATCTATTCCAAAAAGAAAAAAAATCTGTAATATGTCTAGTTATGTTTTCTTACCGCAGATATTATAAGCATTACGGTAATAATTGCTATGTTATTTTCTGTCAACTGACACAACTCTGGATGAATGTATGCACACATGTCGAATAGAGCGCCTGAATTTGCGGTGATTCTTTGGTTGCAGTGTTCAGACTTCCGTCGACCCAGAGACATCTCCGCTGACTGGATCACAGGCAACATCTACTGGACCGATCACTCTCGGATGCACTGGTTCAGCTATTACACAGCCCACTGGACTAAATTACGATATTCCATAAATGTGGGGCAACTGAAGGGACCAAATTGCACCCGCTTGATTACTGACATAGCAGGAGAGCCGTACGCCATCGCTGTGAACCCAGCCAGAGGGTAAGTTGTGCACAGCAGGGTTGTATTATAAGCATTCTGATACAGTAGATCTGGTATGTAGTTTTTCCCCTCCCTACTATGAAGATTATTACTCCAATCAACAATTAGGCAACATGCCTTGTCAAACACACCCCGCTGTTGCCTCACAGTAAAATCCTTCTATTGTGTGAGTGAGGTGCTAAATCAAAGATTGACAAAATAGAGATTATAGAGAATAAAGATATGGACCTTTTTCTATGCACTTATTAGAGGATACATTTTCAATACATAAGGAAAGGAGTTACGTGGAAAATGTCATCAATTAACCATTTCTTAATGGTCATTGGAAATGTAAACGTTCCATTAATTACTCAACTGCAGTGGAAGTGGCATAATCAGTTATTATTACATCGCTTAATGTTTTTCACAGCAGCTCAATCAAAGGTGCCCTCCAACAATAACAAGGCTGCCACACCCACATTTGCTTGTGATGCATCACTCCCACAATGAATCTTGAGGCTTTCCAAATGTTCTCATCTTCCGCATCATCGTATAATACTTCATTACTTGGCAAATAAAGATGGATTCATAAGAATGTGCACCGAGAAACACCAAACATTATCAGGCTATATGAATGTTATTTTAGGTAAAAAAAAATAAAAAAAAAGGTACATTTCTACGCATACTGTCTGCAATATTTTACAAGAAGATGGTGCACCATGGGACACAGTACAGCATTTCTCTTGTGTGTGTGTGTGTGTGTGTTGCAGTATGATGTACTGGAGCGTAATAGGTGATCACTCTCATATAGAGGAATCAGCCATGGATGGCTCCTTGCGCAGAGTGCTCTTGGAAAAAAACCTCAGGAGACCCACCGGTAGGTCTATTCTATATAATGAATTTACATTGCTATACGTCTCTTTCCTCTCATTACTTTAGTGTCTTTAAGGAACAATGTGGAGTTTTCGTGAGATATTAACATTCAGTGTTCCTCGTCACTCGTTATGTGTTCCTTGAGGCCGAATGCTCAGTCCGCATGTCCTTTCTCGTAAAACATTTTCAAATCAGTGGACTTGTATGTAACCATTGGCAGGAAGGAGAGTTGTCATTAAAAGGCCTGTGCACACGCATACATGCCTTATGTAAGTTCAAAACAGGGACATGTCCATTAAAACATTGTTACATAGTGCTGCTGCCGGTCATCAAAACTCCTCCGGAGACTTTCATTATTGGACAGCTACAGTTAAAACATGCAGCTTTGACACCCATTCAAGTCAATGTATTCACACGTGTGTTTGATCACCCGTCCTAATTTTCATACTTTGTGATTTTAAAGCACTTAAATGAGACACTTCTCAATTTTGAGGGAACATGTCTGCTGTAAGGGGACTCTTTGAGGTCCGTTAAGTTATTGTAGATGATCGTACATGTAATTAATAAGGTTAATTAATACGGTTCTCTCAACGTTGACAATGTTAGTTTGATGAAGTAGCATGAAAAAACCCATAGTTAGAAAAATATCATATACACATACATACACACACACACACACACACACACACACACACACACACACACACACACACACACACACACACACACACACATTCACACACACATACGTTATTCCATCACAAGCACAGAATGAAACCAAGATTTGATGTCTTTGTAATTCATAACGAGCCACTGAATATACAATGCACTGTAAGATATTGACTCGGCCGACAAGCTTATTAGCTAATACTTTAATTAACCACAAGAGCAAATTCACAACTTAGTGATTTTCAACTAAAGAAATGCAACAGAAAGATGTAACCTGCTTTATAATTGCATGTCTCATTCAGTGACGTTACTGTAGATGCGTTAGTAGTAGTGCTGGATGTATTCCCATAGGAACAAGTGTTGTCAAGTTGTATTATTATGGAGTATGTTATGACCTTCATACTATTGTCTAACTATAGAGAATATTCTCATGTTTAGACGTACCACATATGCACAGTATATTATGTATTGTTCAGCAAGTGCAGTCACAGCTTTAAAGTCAAAGCTTATAAGAAGGGAATACTCTACAGCAACTCTGAGTGTGTTGGTTTGTCTACAGGGAGACACTTAGCGCTGATCTAGTTTTGAAGAGCTGCTTTGGCCTCCTTTAATTCAAGGGACCCGTGCGCTGTCTTGGTCACAGAAAGAGGAATTCATCATCTGAAGAAAAACGCAAACCTATTTAAACGTCCCAGCCAGGTGCTCAATTACACAGTCAGACATTTGGGAGAAAGTAAAAGTGAGTCTCTGATTTGAAATTGTAATGTGAACATTCAGAGATGGTAGATCAACTATGCTGTTTTGACACAAGCGAAACAAATGTTGAATGCAAACAGCCAGAGGGAGATAGAAACAGGAGAAACTCTGTCTCCACATGCTATTCATCTGCTACATACATATATCTTGACCTGAAGGTCTCCTGCTTCGAGGGACTCCATGATGAGCCCGGTGTAATTTTTTTTCAGGTAAATACATTTCTTTCCTTCATCCTCCCACAGGGCTGGCCATTGATTATTTCAACCAGCGATTATACTGGGCAGATCCTGAGCTCTCACAGATAGGGAGCATGAGATTGGATGGTTCGGACCCTCTGGTGACAATCAGTGAGAGACACGGTAAAGACAAGTGGAAAACTAAGCACAACTTCTTCTTTTCAACACATAATATTCTCGCTGCACTTTGGTTTTCATAAAATAATTGCAACAAATAAGGCTGCTTGTGGGTAACAATGTGTTGAGAACGATCTGCCCACATGCACCTTCTTGTATCATGTATTACAGGGATTTCCCAACCATACAGAATTGATATATTTGAAGACTACATCTACGGAACTGGATTAAAACACGAGGTCTTCAAAATTCACAAGTACGGCAAACAGTCGGTGGAATTTCTCAATGTAGGGATGGAGAAGCCCACCAACGCTTTGATCTCCCATCGTTACAAACAGCAAGATGGTAAGCTCTTTTGACAATCGCTCTCTTTTTTATGTATTGTGTAAAAAGTATTAATTCTATATTCATAAAGCTCCCTGTCATCCAACAAACTGGAGAGTATTAGCCAAAGAAAGCCATGGTTCATAATTGTATTAACAGTCGTTCACATTACTGTGTATATTCTAATAAAGTGCACCTGTACAAGATGTTTATGGAGAGGGTTTATAGAAGGCCATCATAAACAATTACTGGGCCGACTTTAGGATATGGTTTGTAAATAATTCATGGACTGAGTGACGTCTCATTCGCGTGTCTTTCTGTGGATGTGAGTGAATGGTTGTGGGTGTCTGGACCTAAGTTACATACAAACAAAGCTAAATGAAAATTTAGGATATAGGAAAAAATGGAAACGTCAACCAATACTTACCTCTGGTTCTTAAAATGTGTCTTTTGAATTCTTATTTTTGTAATTGACACATGTGGTTAGGGATTTCAGGTAGGACATAATGTTCAGCTCGATCAAACACTCAAAAAAGAACTGCAGTTTAGTAAATGCCAAGTATAGCTCCCAAAGACGATCCACTGTATGATGTGTTGCACAGAGGTTAGCTCTATCAGTTCACCGTGCAACGAAATATTCCTGTTCCTCCTCATAAAGAGGGAAATAATTTAAAGAAATTGAATTAGTGTTTTTTAAATGAATACAAATATACCATATTTAAATGATAACTGATACCTTTTGGATAAATATTACATAAAGAAACAGCGCAAGCTCTCAAGGTTGATTGAAGCTCTCGTTGAGGCGTGTTGCTGTTTCAGGTGTGCGACT
Organism: Cebidichthys violaceus; assembly: GCF_023349555.1. Classification (NCBI taxonomy): domain Eukaryota; kingdom Metazoa; phylum Chordata; class Actinopteri; order Perciformes; family Stichaeidae; genus Cebidichthys; species Cebidichthys violaceus. The sequence continues at coordinate 4,709,935 of NW_027176274.1, read as the reverse complement.
TAAAAAAAAAAAAACCCATCTGTTTCCTGAGACTCCGTTAATCAATACAACCACATCCTCTCACTTTCTTCATGTACTAGACCCACTTGAGTTATTTGTTACATCTCTGGTGTTAATGGTTATAGAACATCAGACAGCTCAGTCTTGTTCAGTTTTTCACTTAAAGGGCAGCTGTTCCAGCCCCCAGAGACTCATTAGGCCAGCCATGTAGTGTGAAGTCTGTGGGCAGGAGATGTGCACAGCCTGCAGAAAGATATGACATGGAGGCCTGATATCTTTAGCAAAACTCTAACAACCATTTAGATTTGTTCTGGGCTCTCATCGTTAAAATCTGACCACTGAATATCTTTAGAATATACTGTAGACTGTGTAACTATTAATGACTACTCAGAGACATAATTATACCATTTCATCACAAAACAACTTTACCTCTTGAGTATATCTGAAATACATTTTACATCTGTTTTGTCACTGCAGTTTTTAAACAGTTCAGTTTTTTTTTGTGAAGTGCAGTTCGGACAGATGTTTTAAATCCAAACGTTAATCGTAAAGTAGTGATCCTTCATAGCTTACACCCGCTGAGTATTACTATACATTTAACACAACCCAGCTTTGTGGAAGCGTGTGTAGGTTTGATTAATCCTGAGTACTTTTTCATGACATGTTTACATTGCTTCTAGGCGACAGTGGGAAGAGCACTTCAGAGTGCTGATAATCAATTAGACAATGGGAAATTCCTCACACGTTTCACAATCGTTGATTATTTAATCTGGAGAAGAGGCCTGTGTGATGTTATTCATATGCTTTAGTCTTGTGCCTCTCTGGGCTTCGAGAAAATAACACACTTGAAAACTGGAATTAAAACACTTGAAATAAATAGCTTTACTCTGAGACAGAACAAACACACTTTTCACAAACAAACCTCTCTTTCCCATCTCAGGCCAGACGGAGAGATTATATTCTTGGCTCTTTTTTTTTTATTTATTTTTTTATTTCTCCACAGGATCAAATCCATGCCTAAGAATGTCTTGTGATTTCATGTGTCTGCTCAACCCAACTGGTGCCAGATGTACCTGTCCAGAGGGGAAGGTACTGGTCAATGGCACCTGTAGTGATGCCATGATCTCAGGTAGGCCTACTCTTGCATCTTCAAGCCATAGAAAGATGACTTATTGGAGGATTTAACAGTGCTTATAATGGTGGATGATGGAAACCATGGCTTGTGTTTGTGATGATCAGAAACAATTCTCCCTTTGACAACATTTTGATATGCACTGAACAGCATTGGGAACGTATCAAAACACAGCATGACTGTTCAACTTGAGCAGACATCCATAGGTAGTCATAGCTGGGACCAAAACACACCACATTGTGACTATTTGATGTGTGTTGAGGTAGATAAAAGCCACCTCCTGCATGCCGTTTCTGTTGATGCTCATCTATTTGAAAATCCTGGTTCTCCCCCCCCGCTATGGTTGTTTCTATCTGACATTATTAACATCGCACTGGTTGATGTGATTGAGTGCTACACACTGCAGCACAGTAAACATTATGAGCTTTGCTGTTGTGAAGGTGAACTGTGCCGTCCCCCCTGCGAGAACGGAGGCCGATGCTTAGCCAATGAGAAGGGAGATTGGAGGTGTTACTGCTGGCCTGACTTTTCAGGGGAGCGCTGTGAGGTCAACCACTGCACAGACTACTGCCTAAACGGAGGCACCTGCATGGGCTCACCCCTGGGTAAGTCTACTTCAAAAAAAATACTCTGTCGAAAAAAACATCTGCAGCAGGATTCTTCCCTGCAATTGCATTACTTTGTGATTCATTTCTATGTTTAAATATATTCCGAAATAAATTGTCATATAATCCTCACTGCAATCTAAGCCTCCAGTATGTATGAATAGATGGTTCAATTCAGAGTTGCCTGCCGCCCATTTCCTTGTTCATGCTGACCCAGTGATGGCATTCAATCACATTTGTCTTCTTTTAAACCTCTATGTCTTTCTCACTTCAGCTCACATTTGCCACATTACATCTGCCGGTTGAGCAGTTTTTTTTTTTTTTTTTCATCGATGCTCCTGTCGAATAAGCCTCAAATATCAACCTTCTTCCATGTCAAGGTCTTCTTTTATGCCTTCATGGTTTCTGGAACAAGTTCTACTTCACAATTTAGTGAATGTATATGAATATGCTGAGATGTCAGCGGTGGAATTGAATCAGGATGTACAGCCCTAATAAAAACGCTATCATTGATCTACAAGGCTGCACATCATCTTCCAATCATCCCACAACATTTCCATTCCCATTTGTCATTAAACACGATCAGAGCAAATTGCCCCGATACAAAAAGTGTGCTTTGTGTTTCCACATAAATGTTGTTTAACTACAGAGCCTTATCCAAGCGGTTTCAAATTATTAAAGATGTATTCATTGAACGACATCCAGTAAATAAAATGAGAAATCAAGCCATATGTTTGAGTGTCAGTCATGGCAGTTACAGCTGGAGAGATGTAAGTGTGGGCTGTTGATTTTTTGATTCGAATGGTTTTGATTCAACGTTTATTCCTTCAAATAGGCCATGTTTCACTCTCTGCTGGCTTTTTTTAAAGCAAAGAATGAAATCTGTTTATTACCCAACAGAAAGTGAACTGTTGTGTTGTTGTTTTTTAAACGGTCTCTCTATCAAGATAGCATCAGATTCATGTTACTAGCTGTGGGACGGCTTCCGGGCTGAATAAGAGAAGGCAGGGCTCCTATTGGCGACAATCAGTCATATTTCGTTCTTCACTCACAAGCTCAGTAGTTGGAGTCCAACCTGCTACACTGAATGATGAATTGTATTCCTATTTGGTGGACAGCTGAGAGGGAAATGAAAGTGTTTTCATACCGTATGTTTTTGTGCTGAAGGGGACATGCATTTTGTTTCTTTCATGTTTCGGCAGTTTGTTTCTCCTCATGAGAAGAGGTCTGACTGCATTAAACACACGTCTTTGAGGCATAAAAAGATCTGTCTAGAGATGAGTGGGGAGGTGAATATAATCAGATGGGTTTCCTAAAGTCCCTGCTTTGGTGATAAAAAGGGACTGAAGGCAACTTCACAATCAATTAGAAGCTGGACAGTTTCCAGTTGTATCTATAAAAACACAAGGTGTCATTGAATTCCTGCTCACCCGTCCCTTTAACGGGTTTACCTACACTCTAATGGAACTTTTGGCAACAAAACACAAAACTTGAACCAAAGACGCACAACCGCTCTCATTTATCTTTGCTTTTATGACTTTTATTAATGCCTGACAAAAAAAAAAAAATATGTCTTTGTGCTATGTATTCAAACACACTTTAACTTAATTTATAGAACTCATCTTACACCCAAAACAAAGTCGCCCCCTTTTTGGAACATTACATTACATTACAGTCATTTAGCAGACGCTTTTATCCAAAGCGACTTACAATTCAGTATCTATCTACACACCATAGACACAGCTATGGGAGCAACTTTGGGGTTAAGTGTCTTGCTCAAGGACACGGTGACATGAGACTAGCAGAGCAGGAGATCGAACCGCCGACCCTCCGATTGAAAGGCGGCCCTGCTCTCCACTTAGCCACGGACACCCCTGGAACAAATTTGCTTTGCTATGTCAAAGACACTAAAGATTAGATTAGAAAACGTTATTAATCCCCAGTGGGGAAACTCATTTGCCACCCAAAACTCATACAGACAACAATAGACGCAGAGCACAACAGACAAAAACAAAGAATAAATAACACCAGAAAAAAATGCCTTATAAAACATGATTTTATATGTTCGTATACCTTTTTCTCCTATTATTTTGCGCTGACATACTTACAAAGACGAATAATGTAGGCTGGCCAGACTGCTGCCATGTTGGCCCTCCGTACGCAACGACCACATGCACTTACAACTTTGCAGTGCATTAATAGTTACCTTGGGATAATTAATGTAGAGCTTTCTGAAGCATAAATATATATGGCGCCAATAGTTCAATTATTACAAATTAACTTTTAGTAAAGATGTTTAATCTATCTGGCAATTGAATGTGAGCTCTTAGCATAAGTCCTTAATTATCACAACATGTTACCACCATTTCATTGACAATAGAGGCTTTAATTGTCTAAACACAATATTTATGTACCACTCATATCTGTGTGTCTCTTAGCTGTGAGTTGTCCTGCAGTATTGGTGAAACACACAATCCGATCCAGAAATATTTTAGGTAATGTCTTTTTCCACAGTATAGTGCAGTGGCTGTTTGTCAAGACAATCGGAGGACAGACATAGATTACATATGTGTGTATGTATACCTTAAAATTGTACAAAAGTATGTGAAATATGACTTTTTAACCCTGTGAAGATGGCACTGATGGAACATTATCTGAACCATCAAATGCATGCATTATCTGTCATCCTGGCTGCCCTGTTGCCACAGCTTCATTTCTTCCTCTCTTTTTTTAGATGAAAAGTAGTGCCTGGTTAGAGAGCCTAAACCCCAGCAGCCATTGAGTTAACAGATGTGACTGGAGGCAGAATGTTTGTCACTTTGACATTTCTGACCCAGATTATCCCAGCTACAGAGTTGTGGAGTGTGAAATTACCAAGTAGCGTAGTGTGAAAAACCAGCCGTGATACTGCTGCCTGTCCATTATGAAAGTGCGAGTAAATTGTGGCGAGTGCACTGTGTTTTTCGGAGGGAATATGAAGAACTGATTTTACTGAAACATTTCCACCTGCTGATAATGTGTTGCTCCTACTAAAAATACATCACACTCATTCCACTTTAACAGTGCAGTGGGGCGCAGAATAAAGCTTATATGGAAGTAGATTCTGTAGTACTCAGTAACTGCAGTCATCAAAACTGCAAAAATAAATGGGACACACTTAAGTGTGCCTGTAGCATGAACTTGTGGTTTGCATTTCTACCAATATGTCAAAGGCATGTTCACAACGAAGGCTAAAGCGAGAGGAAGATGGCCACTGTACTGATCCATATCGGTCTATGTTCCCACTCTCACTTTTAGGTATGAGCTCTGTGACAATATGGATATATGTACACTATGATAATGGTGTCATTCATACTGATAGACACTATTATCATCAGACTCTGAAGTTCCTCTCACCTCTATGGAGTATTTCAGCGTCTTTCAGCTCATTGTTTTGGTTCTTACTGATTTGGTTCACTCTCACTGCTCTCATCAACCTCATTTTCAGCTATAGCACACAGCTGTTTTCTGCGAAAAAAAAGGTTCTAATGTGTCCCCAGGTCACGACGAGCCCAGCACCAGATGGCACACAGACAAAGTTAGCGACTAGCTGGTGAACAAACAATAGTCATACGATAGCTAAGGAGTTACAGAGAACAAAACAATATCACAAAAATGCGGACGTTAAATCTTGTCTCGACGTTCCTACTCTACGTACAATTTCCGAACCTCTGCAACCACTTCACTCAGAGCAGCTTTCATTCACGGCTGTCAATCATGACGTCACACACCTTTATTATAGCATCAAATAACCAAGTAAAACCAGACTTATCAGAAGAATGAACACTTGAACAAACACGAGCGTGATAAGAACTACTTAAAATGACAGGAACCATCTTTGAGAACATTTTATGTGTTCTTTTTATTTTTGATCTATGTGTTTTGGCTTCACTTTTGTGGAGCTGTCATACTGTACGTTTATGGCACAGCAGCAGACTCATGTTTCTTCTACTGGGCTCACCGCTAAAATGATTTCATTAAATTGTCAAGTGGTTTAAGACCAATCAAATTGCTGGACTGGCAATCACTTGAGGGGTGTTACTGGTTCGGATGTCTTATTTATGGGGAGGTATATGTTCCATAGCTGCTAAGGGGATGGCTTTTTCTCTCAGGTGTGGAATATAGGAATATGTAAGATCGAAAAGGCTATTAAAACTTGGAGAATTAAATATATATATATATATATATATATATATATATATGTATTAAAAAACACTAAGTAGAACACCACTCCCTCATGTTGAAGCCACTTGAGGTCCTTTGGACATCTGATTAGGATGCTCCCTGCCTCCCTGCTAGAAATATTCCAGGCATGTCTGAAAAGGAAGAAAACCGTGGGCAGAGCCAGAACACACTGGAGGAATTATATGCATATTATGTCTGGCCTGTGGATGATTTGGGATTCCCTCGATAGACTTGGAGGACATGACTGAGAGAAAGGGCACCCATGCGTCTGTCCATAGGTGCCAACTGGTGGTCACCTTGAACCATATGTGAACATGTGTCTAAAAATGATGGATGGAAGGATGTATCTTTGCTTTTCCTCTCACCGAAGTACTGGATGTGTTTTTTACTGCTTCTATTTAGCACCTCTCATGGTGACTATGGGAGTATAATTTCCAAACAACATGTAACTATTCTTAACAGATTGATGGCCCATGCATAAGCATGTAAGCTCATATTACTTTTAGAAGTATGTACATTATTTTGAAAGAAGGTTGTTTTGCTAAACAGCTGGGCAATGTTGCAATGTTGCTCAAACAGGAAGTGCATTTGTTGGGCGACTATTTTCATATACAAGCGCTGGAACGTACTCACAGCAGCAGGACGGTGTCTGTGAGACACACAATGGATCATGTGCAACAACACAGGACAACACTGGTGGTCTATGGCACAGAGGAATAATCTATATCAGGATTTGGATACACGGGCAATACTTGTGAGTTGGATGATTGCATTGTTGGTTTTGTTCTTAACTTGCTCTCTTAATCTTCCCCTTTCTTGTCCAGGTAAGCCTACATGCCGCTGTCCTGTTGGTTTCTCAGGGCCTTTCTGTGAAAGGAGGATTTGTGACAACTACTGTTTAAATGGGGGAACATGTGACATCACTCAGGGGAACCAGCCAGTGTGCCGCTGTATGGCAGAATATACCGGGGAGCGCTGTCTTTACCGTGAGTCCTGCACCCACTGCTCGGTGGCGGCAAACACAACAACAAACGGATTATGCAGGTCATGAACTTGGCCTCAATATGATTGACATTAGCCTTTCAAGTCTAACCGCAAGAACAGTCACAACAAAGCATTGATTTGAATTCAATATAGAGCTAAACGTTTGAAAGTTCACACGCAGAGTGTGGAACAAAAACGAGCCCCTGAAGTATTTTCCTTCCACAAACATTCGCCTCTATTTACAGATAAACAAAATCAAAACCATCAAAAAAAAAAAACCTTTGGGTGTTTCTGTGCTGACGTGATAATGTATTTTCTTTGCATTGCTTTGTCATAATGGGTTGTGGGAAAACAATTTCAACCGCACATCATTAGTATTTTCCTAACGTCGTCTGCCCAAGGGGTGATATGTTTTCATCTGTGGCTAAGATGTCATTTGATGTGGGTAATTGAGTCCCATTAAAGCCCTGTACAATTCTAATCAGACCAGCTTAAACTATGTTCCAAGTTTCTCATTACACACTACCCTCTCTCTCTCTCTCTCTCTCTCTTTTTTTTTTTATCTCTCTGTCTGTGGAACAGACATCTGTCATCACTACTGTGTGAACTCCAAGGCCTGCACGCTATCCAGCAGCGGCTATGTGGAGTGTGTGTGTCCTGCGAGGTTTGAGGGAAACAAGTGCGAGGTGGACAAGTGTCTTCGATGCCACGGAGCTCCCTGCCTCATTAACGAGGAGACAGGAGATGTGGTTTGCAAGTGAGTGCTTGGTATCTGCTCACTTTTCTCGTCCCTCATCCCTTTTGCTATAATGCTCGGGCTGTATGGTCCTCTCCATCTAAGGAAAAGCATCAGTTCCTCAGTGTATCGTCGGGGCTCAGTTGCTGTATCTTTTGTCCGCAGGCGGAATTAATTGATTTGATTAAATCTGAAAAATGTATTGGCCCACACACCCTACAGCAATTCAGGTTGTGGTAATGACAATGAATTATAAGCTAGGTGAACTCTCCCGCTTTATATGAATAATGAATATGTTTGACAAAACCAACACTGACTAATTTTCTCCTTGTAAAAGTCTAGTTTTCTGCTTGTCGCTAGCATCCATTATTTCTTCATCCCCCAGTTGCACAAACGGCAGAATAGCACCGAGCTGTCAGCTGTGTGACGGATATTGCTACAATGGAGGCACCTGTCACCTGGACCCCGACACCAACCTGCCTTTCTGTCAGTAAGTCACTGCTTAATGGGTGAAGGAAAGTGGGGGAGAAAAAAAAAAAGAATGTTCTCCACTATTATTCAAACTCTATCTTGTTTCGATTCAAATTCTGGCTCTGTGCCCCAGAAAGCCTGGCCTTAGAAGCAACGCTAAAAAAAAAAAATCACCAAGGGGTACCATTTCCCTGCTTGGAGAACAAGATAGATGTCTTCCTCTGGAAAGAAATCCTTAAGTTGAGGGAAGATTTGATGTCACTATGTGGAGGCCATGGCACAGCGGGGAGCTGAGTGCCAGTACACCATCTTATGCTGTGTGACACCTCACTGTGGCTTAAGGTTTTTAGGCAGATAAAAAAAGGGTTTCAAAGCCCCTTCAAAGCTTGCCATTCTGAACATATCACACTGTTCCTCCTTGCAGTTAAGAGCTGATGTCAGGCCTCTCTGACTCTCTTCAGTAGTAGGTTTTAGAAGTTCTAAAAAAAGAAGCTGAGGTGTGTGTCAGTGTTAGGACATGCCATGAAATCCAATGGCAAAAACTTGTAACAGACAAAAGCTTGACTGGCAGACACGAGGGAATTATTGTGAAAGACTACTCAAAGCGCTGGCCACAGATTAATACCACCTCGACTATAATCACATGCAGCGCTGTGTTGAAAATCTCTCCAAGGAGGAAATTGGAAATCCTTTTCAAAAGCCAAACTCTTTCTTTTTAACTGCCCATTGTCCGCCGTAGTTAAATTGAAATTTGCGGTCATCACTCACAAATTCCAGGAGATGGAATCAATTTCTATGCAAATGATCTTATTCGAGGAGGTTAATCGATCTTGATAATGTGGTTTATTATTTGCTGCACAGAACAGAGGTTATGTGAGATGATGGATATGTCTGTGTCAAGAAATCATAATGTTTGCCCTTAATACTCTGAGTAAATGCATATTTCATGCAGGGCATAATTGCATCAGTGGCCAAGATGATTCTTGCATTAAACACTGAAAAAATATTGAATAGAGTTCAAAACGTATGATTCAAGACAGCCATTGGTAAACACCCAAGCTCTCACCGTTATTTACTGAGATTCATTTAGAAGTCGTTCTTGAAAAGCATTTCAACTATACAATAGCTTTTTTTCCCCCCAAAATGTAAAAAGTCTCACTTACTTCAACAATTGTGTTGTCAATCAGTAGAGATAACCACAACGGTATTTTTTATCTGAAGTATGACTAATCTCTGATGATGTCGCTGAGAAGCTGGCTTTGGAATATGTGTGTACAATAGCATTACTTTCTTCCAGATGAAAAGATGTTCCTGATGTGACACAACGTGTATGTGTCACTTTGACTCTTCATTCTATTTCTGAATAACAGTCTGTCCAGAACAACTATGATAGAACTTTGTAAGGATGTCTTTACAGGATTGGCTAACAGGATCCAACGGAGTTTGAACAGGTCCCATATTCTTCTCAAATCTAATTATGTAATGTGGTTTAGTTTAGAACTAGAGTTATCCAAATGCAAAACAATGTAGCTTACTCTCTCACTGTATGGATTATGTTTCTGAATATATCCTATTTTAACATTTGGGTGCAAAACTTCTTATTGAACTTTGAAATAAAAAAGAAAAAAGTGTGACACTGATATGTTTACACAGGGTCGAATCCATTCAACGAGTCGCAACAATTTTCAATATTGTTTATGAAACTGCAAAATTATAGAGAGCTGAAATCATGACTTCCGGGTTAACTTCCTCAACTCAGTGCATCCTCTCATTCAACACAAAAAAACTGTTTTACTTTCTTTATTCCAAGACAGACAGAAGAGATGAATTATTAAATAAAGACAGATTTTTTTCCAAAAAGCTAAATCCATATCTTAACATATGAGGCAAGCCCCACGACATAGTGCTGACTGAGGCTCTGTCGTTGGTGTTGTTACAATGTGAATGGGATTTGAGGGGCTTTACTTCTGGAACAGGAACCGGAAGTTCCGGTTTCATTTCGGCTCTCTATATAAACGCACTTTTCATTCATTTTAAAGGCCTGTGATTGTGTTTCCCGAATATATTATGCACAACGTAGTAATAGACAGTTGACATGACAGTATGTGTTTTTCTGTGTATGTGGTAGAATGTGATATTCACAATACAGTATCTTCTCTATGATTGTATTTCTAATGCATCTTATACATTTAGATATTTATATTTTTTTTAATTATATTTCTTATATTTTTTAGCCTTCTTCAGCTGAAATTTAGTCAAAATTAAGTTTTTTGGTTATTACATTGTTACATGAATTGACCAATCAAAGACCTTATTTCTCAAGAACCCACATCTCTGAGCTGTGACCACTGTAACAGACACTTCTCTTGCAGATGTTCCCCTCACTTGGTGAGCAGTAAAGTTGACTTACTGTTCATAGTATTTATTATGCTAATTTGCTTGATGCAGACACAACATTGACTTACTCCATTTTATGACTGAAGCTGCTGAAAGAGATTACAGTGTCAGCCTCCACTCATCAAGCAGCAATATACATTCTCTGGGCCCTTTTATCACTCCCAACACAATGTTTTGCAGCTGCACGTCAGGGTTCAAGAACCAACGTTGTGATGAGCTGGCCAACCCCTGCGATTACTTCTGTCAGAATGAGGGGATGTGCACATTAACAGCTCTTAACAAACCACGCTGCAAGTAGGTCCTTCTCACCTCTCCAGCTGTATTCAGAGCCCACCACTCACCCCTCTTTGTCCACACCCCCACCCCAACTCCATCCGGCTCCATTCCAGCCTCAGTCCAGCGTTTGGGCTCTTTGTCACAGTGCCGCCTTGTAGCAACTAATCATGTAATAAGTGTAATAAGATAGTGACTTGTCAAAAAGCAAGACAAAATAGTGAACTGAAAGACAGTATAACGGCGTTATTTGTTTTCTAGATTATGATCACATTTAATTATTTTTGGAAAAGCTCTTTGTCTTTATTGAAATCATTTCCAGCCATTTGAATGTCACTGGAGCGTGTCTTCAGTGAATATGATATGACTTTCTATTTTGATTGAAATGCGTTTTGTCACACTGCCCTGGCTCAAAGGAGGACAGGTTATCTTATTAACTGTAATTAATATGCTTGTAAAGTTGTTGTCAAAAACGGTTTGCCTTTTTACAAGCAAGCAACAAGCGTAATAATAAATGTCTTATTATAAGATGACGTTTAGTAACAGGTATAAATGCTATAAATCCTTTCATCAATCTAAGCATGTTCCCCAAAAGGTCTTTTATTATTATTATTAATATTATTTTTAGCATAAGTATTATCCGTAGTAGTAGTAGTAGTAGTAATAGCAGCAGCTAGACCTCAGTAGTAAGATATTTTAATATCTATAATAAATTAAAATCCTTTACTTAGAGCTACATTTATACAAACAGTGTTACATTCTGAATACGTATTAGCTGATGTGGCACTTGTTACATTATCGGTTGCTGCATGACTCTGTACCTCTGCTGCCCCTCACTGCCACCCATCTCATGCAGTCGTCACTCAGCACACGGGGATCGGGAGGCGGTGAACTAAAACTTGACGCCGTCTGTGTCATGTGGGGCGTCATTCTGTGCATTTGCAACCTTTGCATGATGGCAAGTTCAAGATGTTATCCACCGGTCACCGCGAATGCGTACAACTTGCTAGGCTGAACGACTCATCAGTAATCAGTGTTTATCTTTTATGCCTTTAAACCCTGGTTAAGAGAATGTCTCTTATTTCTTAAAGAATTAGTCTTCTCATGGTTTAACTCCCCATTGCTCCCAATTTCCCATTCAAATTCATGCCGCTGTGACATTTCGTTCAACAAGGGGCGTGATTCATTTCCTGGATGTATGGGGCTGCATTCTTATTTTTGATAGCCTGATGTTCTTAGAGTGCATGTAATTTAGAGTGATTTCTTTCTGTCGTCATCCAGTCGCACCCACCAGATCACTCATGCATCACAGACCCATCTGCGTCAGTTGTGTGAAATTAAATATCACCTCCTCTAACAAGGGTCATACATCACGCCCATCGGATCCCATTGGAACACAAATGAGATGACGACTTGTTGTCCTGCTGTCATCCTTTGATATTTTTCCACACTGAATATTCAACATGTAAATTCACACACACACACACACACACACACACACACACACACACACACACACACACACACACACACACACACACACACACACACACACACACACACACACACACACACTGTTTATGGACACAACATGTATATACATAGTGCTCTCTCTCCAGGTGGTGTTTTGTTTGTGTTGGATCAAAGCACTTCATAGCAAGACTGAATCATAATGTGTGTGTATCTGTAAGCCACGGTCACATCATAATGTAATTCATTTTGTAAAGGTGTCTTCACAGCAGTTTTCCGCTAGGAATCATACTCTAATGGTAGTTTATTTTTACTCTCTTTTTGACCTCCTTCAGATGTTCAGCCAATTGGGCAGGAACACAGTGTGAGAGACCCGCCCCTAAAAGCAGCAGATCAGACAATACCAGAGGAGGTGAGTAGTTCAAGTCTAAATATAAAAACCTTACAGTTTCCTGTATGGATGAATACATGTATACATCGCTACTACGGTGCTTGCAATCCGTGTTTGTACATCTGAAATGATCGTATCTGAAGCATCCACACATTTCTACAGGGAGGTTTATTTCTACTCCAACCCGTACCGCACAATTGGATTTGGTCCTGATTGGCAACCTAACTAAAGAATTCCTGAACTCCAGCCAACCTTTCCAGTTTGCAGTATTTGAAAAGAAAAGATTTCACTAAGCAGGTTTACCTTGTATAAATTAGACTTCAGTTATGTGAATGTTCTGTCTGCAAATTCATTTTGAAGTCAAACATTGAAATCTCTGAAGGAAAAGTTCTAAATCACCTTTGGGACTTCTGCTAGTCCTCACTAAAAGGTGTTCAAAATGATTATTACCTATATTATTATTATTATAGACTCTATTCATTTACATCAATGTTACTGCATAGACCACACGTACTGGACATTTGTGTGCAGTCTGCCAAGCCCAAAGAAAAGAAGGAGGCCTTTTTTTTTTTTCTTTTTTTTTTTTCAAAGCCACAGTCAGGCATGCTTACACACAATGTGTCACTATCTGAGCCCATCTCAGCTCCTTTCAGTCGTTTCTCATCTTTCCACGCCATCTCTCCTCTGTCCGTCTCTTAGGGAGCATAGCTATCATTGTGCCTCTGGTCCTGCTGGTAATCTTGATTGTGATGGTGGTAGCAGGTGTTTTCATCTGCAGACGGAGGCAAAGGTAAGGAAATAAATAAAGAAATAGAATATAAATAGGAAAAGAGCTGGCTTCTAAGCGACAACAGATGAGGAGAGATCCAACGCGACGCAGCTTTGAAGATGAATGGACGTCTTTGCTTTATAAATGAAAAGTTTGTTGTTTGTTTCAACATGTTCAGCACAACACCTGACTTCTGCACTAAGCCTCTGATTAGAATTCAGCTTTTAGGTCTGCCCAGAAAAAGTTATGTACTCCAAGTGTGCCAAGCAGTATGATTGTGTGATTTTTTTTTGATTTTTTTGTGTGTGGAGCTGGGCGAAGCTGAGCAGCATGTTGACCTGCATGTTGTGTATCACGTTAATGATTCCTGGCTCCGCACACCTCAGGGGAAAACGTGTCCAGAGGCAGCCCATGACAAACGGAGGGATAAACGTGGAGATCGGGAACCCGTCATACAACATGTATGAAGTGGACCATGACAACCACGCTGATGCAGGCAGCCTGCTGAGACCCAACTTCACGCTGGACCCTCACAAGGTTGGCTTTATGAGCTCAATGATAAACTAAGCGCAACAAATAAATATGCTCAGTTTCTCATTTTAACAAGATCCGTCTCATGATATCGTCCATGTTGTTTTCATTATCACCGCGTGTCAAATTATTCAGTTTGAGCGAGAAACGTTTCTGATCCCGTTATATTATAAAATGCGGTGAGCTCGTTCACTGATTTACTCTGACGTTAAATCCTTTTCCTAGCTGTACGATTATTCATGTTATTGACTGGATAACAGATTTAAGTATTACCATATCATGTGTACTTTTTTTACAGGAGGGATCTGAAACAAGAGATGTTCATGTTATAATGGGAATTCATTTAGTTTGGTTGCCATAGTGGCAGCAATATGTTATACTAAAGAAATATTGCAGTTTATCGAGTTGGAAACAAGTTGTGTTATTTTTTTAGTAAATCGTTCTTGGATCTATATTTAGCTATTGTGTGAATTTGTCAGTATGCTCAGAACTCAGTTGACAGGAATTCCACTATTTCCAGACATTTTATCTAATTTATCAGCATATGCATTTATGAAAAGTGCCGTTGCATTACTTTTTTAAGAACTCGAGTAGCCACATTCAATCATGTCCTCTCACACATCCTAGATAAATAGGGCGGCGCTTGAAAAGGGAGAGGAGCGGATTTTATTGACATCAATCTTTAGCTCACCTGCTAATGACTGAACTTGTTCAGGAGCATTATTGCTGCACCCGCATCTCTTCCCCTGAATAGTGACACAGTGTCGATCACTCCCAGCTGAACACAGTTGCCTGTGCTTCGACTCATTACATCTGCAGCACATGGGTGTGTACAGCAAACGTTTGTGTAACCTGAGAAAACAATCCTATTTCTGAGTTTAATTGCTCCAATAACTGTGATAATGTGATATGTAGTGTTGGGAAGACTCAGAAGGAATTGCGCCAGGTTTTCTGGAGATACGGTAGTGTGCAGTAATGTCTCAGGTTGGGGCTTTTCACCTGCCTGGTGATTTATTCTGTTCATGGCCCTCAACCCCACACTAATACTCAGCATATCAAATGAATCATAACACCGTTACTGATGTTGTTATCTAGCTTACCTGCTACAGCTTCAAGCCTAATGCTATTGCTTCTTGCCCTGCCAACTCTGACATCTGCTATTCTCAGTGCAATCTGGCTGTACTTTCAACAAAGGCGTGCGCGCCGCCTCGACTCTAAACTAGTTTATGTATTCCACTCCGCTCTCTCGGTCCCCGACAAATCCCTACTTCTTTAACTCAGTGCAGTTTTCCTGATTATAAAGAGATTGTCGACGGATGAAAAGTAGACGGCTACGCATTGTCATATGCGACGAAACTGTTTGGTGTTAGCTGTGTTAGTGAATTTAACTTTGCACTGTAAACGGAGGTGGTGCCTGTTGTTTTGCAGGGCTGGTGTGTAAAATCCAGTGACCCTCACACCTTGGGCATCAATTCTGTGCCCAAGGAGGTAATCCCCGGACAGGTGAATGTTCCAAACTTTACTTTGTGTTTGCCCTCTAGAAAACAAATTCACCCTCATGTAGGCAAGCAGTGTGCACTGTGCAGTTACCTGTCAAACATCTAATTACCTGTACCAACTAAATAAATGAGCTCAAAGTGAGTCAAGGTAACATCCACAGTCCTCTATATCTGTTTCCTACATCATTTGTGAGATCAGCATTTCATTTCCGAACATCAAAACTAAAAGTTTTTTAAAGCTGCTGCTGTACTGTACTTCAGACAGTGGGCTTACGTGAAATTCATGTTTAAATTGGCTTCCTCCTGCATGTTGCTGTGTGTTACCGTACTATTGCATGCTGAATAACGATCCACTAATTGCATCTAGGAGTCTTGTCTTGTCCTTTTCTTTGTACTGCTTCAGATAGATAGAACACTTTAAAACCTTGATGGTCACAGTGGACTTTCCCTAAAACTTTTTTTTTTTCTATGTAGCTAAAATGGCCCTTGTGTTTTGTGGAACAGGAGTTTGTTTGAAGTGAATCCACACACAATTAGCTCTACTGAGGTTTTTTGTTTTTTTTAAGTCACTTTTAGCTCACGTTCTGTTTTTTTTTTTTTGCAAACTGACCTGCCAACTCTTATCAACCTCAATCTGTGTGCTACCTGCCCACCATAAACAGCACACTGACAAAGTTAGCGACTAGCTGTAGTAGTGCACATAGTGAGGTGTTTAGCAGCCAAAGAGCCAGATGTTTTTTTTTCTCATGAGGCGGTGGAGACCAAAAACAGAGCTGAAAGAGTTGGATTCACCAAGTGTACAAAACACGACTCCAGATGAACGATGATGCTGTTTCGTACCTAATGTTTGCTCACGAACAACTTCACAACAAGATGATCTGTCAGATGTTGTGTTCTCAGCTTGTTCCAAAACAACAACAACAACAACAACAACAATGTATTAATGCAGCTTTAAGAATCTCATTGTTCTAAAGGGATTCATATAAATACATATTTTTCTTTCCTTTACAGCCCATGAACTACTCCAACCCAGTGTATGCAAAGATCTATATCGACGGGCAAAACTGCCGGAAGCCAGTCATCAGTATTGATGAGAGGAGAGAGCTACTCCCAAAGAAACTAGAGGGGACAATTCATGAAACCGCCGCATAGCCTAACTTTACACTTTGTACTTCTTTTTTACTACATTGTACAATGTATAATACAAAAGGAGGAAACCAGAATTTCTCTCTTTCCTATGAGGCTCTTAGGTTTTACTGGTTTAGCATCAGCATAATGTCCTTGTTGGTGTGCTGAAGAGATTTATTTTCCATTTACTGTTCTAATGTTTGTCAAACATAAATTATGACACTGAAGTTAAGCTGCTGATTTGCAAAAACTTTATTAACACCACGAGCCACACTTGTGCACAGTTTAAACCTTAAATTGCAGCGCTATAAAATTTGTACCCATAACTGTTTCTCGTTTAAGTGGAATCCGGACAGTGTGTCGTTTTGTGAAGATAGCGAAGGCAGGTTGGCTCAATTTTTCTGAACAAATGTAAGTGTCGTTGAGAAGAGTTAAGTGGAATGTTTAAGGCCAAATTATTTTTCTTCTTTTACATGTCATGTGACGTATGGACCACAAAGCTTCTCCTCTAAGCACTGAAGCTTTATATTTTTGAGGTTTTGTATTTTTTTTGTTCTCCTCGGTAGCTGAAGGATCTACTTACTGGATTTCCAGTGAAGGCCATACTATCAACATGATCTTTTCTCACACATTATGTTATCCTGTCTTTATCATATCTGTGGGTTTCCAGCTCCATCTGCCCTGTTTCTAACGTAATAAACCACATGAACTTATCTTTTGGTGAAAGAGATTGAAGCCGCCCTTGAATGTTCTCCGATCAGATTGCCAGATCCTCTACTGTACACTGAAAAGACAGATACTGAATACCATATTTTTGTAGGTCTCATATATCAACAGATGAATAACAGATTTAGACAAGGAAGAGATTTACCACAGCTACGAAAGGTTATTAGGAGTTATTATCAACACATCTGGTACTACAGGAAAGAAAGATGATAAATATAAGAAATTTTATAATTTTGTATTTGATTTGTATGTTGTTTGGCTGCTTGTATTTTGAAGAAATGTATTAAATGTAAGTAATTTTTATATAAAAATGTAAATCGATATTGAATAAAGGGGGCTTATTTCCACGCTGTGTCCGTTTCTTAGGCCACAGCAGATCCCTCTGCAGCCCGTTCAACCCCTGATCAAACTGGCACAGTTGTATTTCCGTGGCACACGTGGCCACTGACCCGACATGTCCGTCAACAGTGTGACGTCTGTCACTTGCTGCGCGGAGGAAGGTGGCTGATGGGAGATTATTGCCCTCCCTGTGTGTGCAAGAAGGCCAATACAATTCATTACCTGGTGGTGGTGACACAGCGTCAGAGCCTCCTGCTGAATGACGATTCAGTCTCCTTTCACTAAACTTACAACGTCCGTCGCTCCGCACACTTCACCATGGCAACCAGAGGAGGCAGCAACACTCCTGCCCTTTTCTCCATCTGTCTGTGCCGTCAGCCGGATCGGCACACCCAGCCCACCGCATTTTAAAAGACGGTACAAATAGATGCCATCGTTTCCAGTCTCCTTAATTGTCCTCCACAGTAAACCTTTGAGGATGAGACATGACATTTACAAAATGTTAAACGTACGAGTCCAGATTACGGTTAGTATAAATCCGGCCCATTTTCTACAAATCAAAAACCTATGTGACTGTAATTGGACATGTTTTTTTTTGGATAAAGCATACAGGCCCGTATGCTGAGAGGAAGGGGAATCGCTGCACCGCTGCTGCAACTGTGGCTGAGAATACCAATGCAGTAAAAGTACCTCAAATGAATCAAATGGTTGACTCTGTGCTGATTGAAGGGATCCTGTGTTATAACATGTTAGGATCTAGTTGCAACGTTCATCTCCATCTCTTTTAGAATAGTGGTTTATGGGGTTGAGAGGCAATTATTTTTATATATTTCTTTGCAGTACCGTGGTTTCTCATGTCCAGTTTTCTTAATATAGTTGTGTGAAATGAGTTCATGGTTTTGAAAACATTTAATACAAGCATTAGGTCACTTGTATTTGTTGCATTCCTAAAGCTTGGATGGACAAGAAACCCTCCTGGTTGAATCGTCGGTACAAAAGATCCATTGGAAAATATCTGGTTCTTTTCTCAGAAAGTCAAAAGGTACAAGCCAGTAGTCATATACACATGAAGATAAAAGTCTACTAACTTCCCAAGAGCATTTCTGTAATAAATATCCACTCACTGAGCTTAAAATTCAGTTGCGCAGTACTGAAGCCGAAAACGGCCGTCCTGGCATTTTCTTTTATCTCGTTATCTCGAGATAACGAGATAATCAACTCGTTATCTCAGGAAAACAAAAGGTTTCCTCTTATTACTTATAATGTTTATCAGAGATCAGCAGTACAATCCCAGCATGCCTAGAGATGACTGCGATCAAGCCGCCCTCGCGTTTCCACGGTCAAATCGGCCGACAGACCCTAAACTTGAAGTGCACCCATACTCTGACTCATATATATATATATATATAAAAAGTATATTATAAAAATGACTGTATATAAAGCCAATCAAGCGTGTATGTATGTATGTATGTATGTATGTATGTATGTATGTATGTATGTATGTATGTATGTATATATATATATATATATGCTTGATTGGCTTTATATACAGTCTTTTTTATAATATACTTTTTACACACCGACTTCACAATCTATGGTCAGCTGGATTCTGGTTGATTAATGCATTTGCCATGAGTGTCATTATATGGGTACATATGAGTGTCAGTAATAATGTCAGGACATTGTAATTCATCCCAAGCAAAACAGTTTTGAACTAATGAAGCCCTCCAGCTCAGCAGTGATAGAACTCAGCTTCACTGAAAGTGCTGCTGCCCACTTACTCAGCCCCTAAAGTGTATCAAAAGAAAACAAAACTGAAATTTGAAAACTCGTCCTGAACTAAGAGATGCCTGGCTCTCCCCTCCCCTCACCTTGCCTATTGATTTATTGTCTCTTTTCCACTTAGCAAGCATCACCATTCTCCTGCATAAACATCAGAAAAACCCAGAGGGCTCATCTCTCGGACAGAATCAATAACAGCAGGAGTCGTATTCACATTATATACAACAGCTCCTGCATACTCATGCTACAGCCTGCACCAAGGAAAAATGCTCAAAAAATACTAAAAAAAAAAAACCTGAATATTAGAGCACGACTAAGAATCTATTTCATTAAGCCATCAGTAATTCTTGGTTTCGACATCAATAAACATGACACACCCCACAGCGTTTTGATCCAGTTTACCATACAGGGATTTAGTGTAAACTAGACTAAAACGACCTTCAATGGAGAAATTATTTGAAAACATTCTTAGTCTAGATTTACACTTAATCCTTATCAGGGAAGGGTGTCCATGATGTCCATCAACAATCATCAAATCTCTAATGTTTTATTATACAAAATAATAATTACTACTGAACTCAAATGTCCAAGAAAGGTCCATGAAAGTTACTATTATATCTTTCATAATGTTCAATATTTGAGTATGCTGCAAACAGTGGGAACCAAGAGTTACATTTAGCTTCGATCGTATATCAGGAGTTTGGGTGTGGAAGGTAGACATGCTGACCTTGTAGAAAATAATTAAAAAAATTACAGGTAAGAAATTATATCATCGACCTGGTTCATGAATCACTTTTATTATCCAGCGTTTTGGAACGAGTCTGCTTTGTCCTAAAAAGACCTGTAAAGTACGTTCTGAAGCATTGCACTCCTATCTAATTTCTAAAGGCTTTTTACTAAAGAATACATCTTTTGTTCTCAAAATGTTGGTCAACAAGTCGTCGTATTTACATGCAGCAGAGAAGCCTGAAGTGGAGGATGTTCCGTGTCCTCGCAAACCTTGACTAATGACCGGATTAAGAGGGGAAATGGGGCAGAATTGTAATCCCCACAGTGAAAGCTGCACTGTCACTAACGTTGGCCAGTAAATCTGTGGGAGAGTTCACTCTTTCTTTGGCAGCTTTTGTGTTCCTGCAACAATTCTGCTCTCAGTCCTTGATCGCAGCAGCATGCGGCGCTGAAGCCCACATGCTGATTGGGTCCTGCACATTTTTCTCCCCTTTATTCTGACACTTTTGACACGTGTATTGATTGTGGGGCACTTTTCTATAAAGAGATTACAAAGTGCTCTTTAGAGAGCAACGGTAGGGAACAAAAGACAAAAGTAGCACAAGATTACACATGACAAACAAGACTGACCCAACTGTGTTTACATGCATCAGACATCCACTCCAGTAACCTGGTTCAACACACACATGTCAGAGCAATACTATATTTGCACAAAAGTCGTTACAGTCGATTCTAAACCTTCTTTGATGGAAACTCCCATAATTCACTGATACTGTGGACTTGCATTGGGCTGTGGATTAACAGTATTTTTATGTAAAAGATATGTCGGCGAACGTTTCCAACACTAGAAAGATCATCAATTCTTGCATGTACAGAGTATGTAGACCTCGACCACAGAAAGACACTCAACAGTTCCTCATTACCCGAATACAAGCACAGGGAAACACTGACAGCAGCAGAAGCAGAGTCCGGTGTACTGTACATATGTAAAGATGAAGCTAGTTTCCAGCACCAGTCCCTGGTCATCTGAAAGAATTTATGCAGAGAATGCATAATGTATTCCACATGCAGACATGTGTTATGATACTTACAGACACGCATATGCACGCACACAATATAAATGTACACATATCTCTGTCGTTAAATGAAAAGTATGTAATGAAAAGTACATTTTCAACACAAACACCCACCTGTCCTACATTATATACACAAGCACATGGCTGCAGGGAATAAGGAAACAAACAAAGATAGTATTGTGATTATATTATCACAGTGCAATTCAAACATGCAATAGTATAAGTGATATATAAGTGAGTTTTGTTTTGAGTTTGTTTCCAAGCATATGATGATATACAGTATACTAAACATACCAGAAATATACATAAACTCATGGACATGCACACATATCTAGCTAAATGTACAGGTTCTTAATGCACAGTGTTCACAATGCTCCAGTTAAGAACAACTGACTGTATTCTTACCTATTTAATCAAGCAAGCCCCTAAAGACTCTCTGCTTCCATGGTGCCTGAATCCTGCATACTCAGTACAGACTCCCCGCCATAATGAACAACTCCAACATCGGAGCAAATGTAGTCAGCGTTGGACAGTCAGTTTTTAAAGTCAAGTTTTTTTTCAAACAAGACTTTGAGTCACTCGTCAGTTCACTGCTGGACGCTGGTGAAACAAGAGCATCGTCTCAGGCCCCCGTACCCACAACCAACAGAGGAGTCGAGAGATGATCCTGACTATTTGCTTTCAGACCACTGTACTGCCACTGGGGAGCCCTCCATCAAGAACTTCAACCTGTTCTGCGTGATTGCCTCCACCCAAACAGGAGGGGATCCCAGATGCTATCTGAAAACACGGACTCTGGCCTGAAGGAACGTCACGACGGCACAGCAGGTAATGTTAAGTCACCACCACCCTACTCGGCGCTCCTCAACACGACTAGGTTTGCCTTCTTTTTCCACTAAAATCTTTCCCTGTCATAGTCCCAGAGCAACATGCTCAATATCACACTCCTCTGTTGCAAATCAAAACAATTTAATTAGAATCCCTCGGCAACCTCTGTTATCCGCTCCCCTTAATTGCAATCCTGTTTATTTTGGTGTTTCAAATATCAGATCCCATAACAATAAATGTTTTATGCCACGATTTAATTACTTTCAAGATCTTTGATTTTTTTTTTATTATCACTGAGACAAGGTTATCTCAGCACCCCAATTTTATTAATTTTTTTTTACATCATTTAAACTTCTTTGTTGAATGATAAACTTAGAAGACCCAGTGATCATTTTATTAAACTAAAGACCATCCAGGCCAAACAATGCTTTTATCCAAGAGCTTGTTTAATCATTATTCCATTGTAGATGAAAGAAATGATTCCTGCTTTAGGTGATTTTAACATACTGCACTTCTCAGACTATTGTCACTAATTTGACATAGACTTTGGAAACGTTTAACTTCTCTCAGCCCATGAAGGCCAGCAGTAATCATGTCCATTCTAAATAAAAGCAATGATGACCCAATTTTATTCACTTATTTTAACAACAAAATAAACAGTGTATTCATTGTTGCTTTAATAAATTATTTCATAGTGAAACCCGCCTCTCCTGAAAATGGAAGGAGTCTTTTGTTTCGTATGTCGGGCGGCCAGCAAAATTACGCAAATGTGTACATGGCTCACAAGTCCATACAGTTGTGGGAAAACAACGCATGACCTGAGAAATGTATGGATCTAACTATTAACCAACGTTGCAGTGAGTTGTATGTAGGAAAAGTATCTGGAAAAGCATGTTTTCTTTAAACAATTGCCCAAACTACACCGTTTATCATAGCCAGAAGCTGTAAAAAAAATCCCTGCCCAAATAAACCGTTTGACGTAACCAGATACGGTAAAAAACATTAAATTCTGCGCTCCTCAGCGCAACTAGGAATCCATGATTGACTTGCCAGAGACTAACAGTTACAAGACAAAAATTCTGTGAAACTTCAACTGAACTACAGGCTGCTGAACATGAATTGCTCACTTATGGGACGTAGAGCCTCCATTTTTTCCCCCAACATTGGTAACACTTGTCGTCACTTAGAACAATGTTGGCTGTATAGATTCATTGTTAATGATAAATAAATAAATGATCAAAAGAAATTCAACTTATGTTGTATGCATAAAAGACATTTTTGACATTCTCTGTACTTCTAGCCGTGGTTGTGCTGTTTCCATAGAGGTGCAGGACTTACAGTATATGTTGAAGTGAAAATCAAAGTCACAGAGAGAAAAATGTGACAGGAGGGAAAAACGCCCCAAAACTGCATGGGGTTCAGAGGGTTAAACTCAAACTTGGTGAACCCCATAAGCCTAGCTGCTGTTTTAGACTGATGTGTATTTGAAAATAGCCACGGTCTCCGCCTCTCTATCATCATCTTCCTCCCTGTAGACTGCCTCTAAAGTGGAGAGAGGAGAGGGGTATGTAGCAGAATAATTGTTCCCTACCTCAGCAATATAGTCTATGGGAGGGAAATGAAAGAGGTGGACTGGAACAGAGGACTCTGTTTTCCCTTATTTGTTCTGATATGGCCAGATATGCATGGCTGGAGGGATTGTGCTCATACACATCTGATCTATTAGCCACAGACTGACCACTTCCATGGACCATCACGTATGATGGATATACTTACAGACTACAGTGTGTGGTGTACTCCTTTCTGAAAACAAAGTCATCCGAACAGAAAAAAAAAAATTGTTAATTCTCCAAAAGTAGCTCAGAACTCTATATATATATATATATATATATATATATATATATATATATATATATATATATATATATATATATATATATATATATATATATATATATATATATATATAACTATATCTATGCCTCAGTGCCAAATTGGCCGTTTTCTGTCTGTCTGTCTGTCTGCGGCCTGATCTGGAGACTTGTAAGGTGGTCTAAAGTAGGAGAGTATTTGAAGCGTCTGGTTGAACCTCAACAGCAGACCTTCCTCGCTGTGCCATAGTCACAGTTGGCAAGTCGGAGCTCTGTCTGGCTGCAGCAATAATCACGCTATTGGTTTAAATCCTCTTCATGTCAGTCGCACAAGGCCCTGCCAGCTTACAGGAGGCAAAAACCTGCTGTGGTAGCAGATGTTGAGGAAATGATATGTTAGCTTTTTTTCCCCCATGGATTCTCTGTACTATTTGAGCCCCACAGCATGGCAGGAAGCACCTGAGCTCACGACCCTTTCCGCTGTGAAAGGAATGAGGGGTGACGGTCAGAGGGAGTTCAGTTCAATTTTGTGGCCTAGGCAGCATACGAGATAATTGTGATTCCTGACCATGACTCCTCAAATTCACAGAACTCAATTCACCAATCTGTCTCTAGAGGTGTGGGCTTAAATGAACAGGTGAAACTCAGGATTCTACGTCTGATCTTTTGGGATGTGTCAATGCGAATGTGAACATTTTCATTTTAAAGCCCACCGAGTTTAGATGTCTGTCTTGTTGGGGGTTGTTCACTGTGTAGTTTCCTGTATGTTGCCTTTGTTGTCATGGCTGGAAGCTTAAAAGAGATATCCCTTAATTTGCTCCCTTCAAAGAAAGAAAAAGAAAAAAAAGGAAGGAAGGGGGAACAACCTTGGCCTTTCTTCCTGCTTTGCAACCTACTTGAGAGAGAGCAGCTGAGGCAGCTATTGTTTGGTAAGACTTGGTGGTTTGATTTGATATATCATGTGAGGGACAGCTTGGAGTTGAGGCACATCAGCCAAGAAACATGATTCTAGTCACCTGTGTGTCCAGCAATTGTTCCAAACAACCAGTGGCTAAACTGCTAAAAAAAGACCAACCACTGTTTTCCCCCTTCAGTCATTACGTTGTAGCATACCTCTTTTGATTGTTGTGGCGTCAGACAGGGCTCAGCAGTGGAGAAGCCAGTTTGAATCCACCTACTTGTGTGGTTTGAGTCACCCCAATCTCAGAACCCATCGGCTATCGGTCCGAGTGAGGAAAAACCTCTCGGGGCAAAAAGGCTATATTTCGGTTCTCCAGGTGAAGACTTTTCCTCCCTGTGCTTTTGGTCATTGTTTAAAGTCTAATAAGGAACTTGAGACACAATGGCGGAGTTGGAGTTGAGAGACGATGTGTATGACCGGATTACAAGTAGCCAGTTTACAAGTGAACTTTAAGACAATAGAAATCATTGTCAGATGATAGCCAGCCGGTTCGGAGATTGAATTTCGGCCAAAGCGTTCCGCCTCTTTGGCTCTCCACACGGACCGTTTACCCGCATTCAATCAAAGCCCGCTTGAACCTGATTGGTCAATTCTACTCGGTCTACAAACAGAAAGCGGAGCGCTTCCGAAGCCAAAACGGTGTCCTGTTGCCTACAAATTCTGCATGTGAACGCAGAATCTGTTTATAGAGATAAGAGTCACCAAAACCTGCTGTGTGCAGAACATTTTGGAGTGGTGTAGTAAGAATATTCATTTATTTCCTTGTGTATTGTGTGACAAATACTCTTCTGCAAACATATCTACATATCGGTTTTAGCCGGGAATATTTTTTCGTCTATCCCCGATTCCTTCTGAATATTTATGAATCATCATAAAATGTAAATAATTTAATTCCTGACTACGCCAACCTGTGCTGCTGCCTGTGTGTGTGTGTGTGTGTGTGTGTGTGTGTGTGTGTGTGTGTGTGTGTGTGTGTGTGTGTGTGTGTGTGTGTGTGTGTGTGTGTGTGTGTGTGGATATAAAGAGAGGGAGTGGGGCTGAGTAACTTGTAGCCTCTTGTAGCCTGCACAAGCTCAGTCAGTCCATCTGCGCAGCATGCCATGCTGTTTCTGTTCATATAGTGTTTTTTTTCTCTCTGGCAGAAAGTGTTGGCCTTTCTAAAAAGATCAGAGAAGCGCTCAGAGTGGCCGCACAAAAAAGGCGGAGGCTCAGAGAGTTCTGAAAAAAAGACGCTGGGTGCAGCGCTTTTCTCTAGGCGGCCGCATCAGCTGTCTCCTCATTGGGAATATATGCTGGCGCTCACAGAAAAAAAAAAAAAGTGTTAAGATAACCGTTCAACATGTCTATTCAACGGACTTGGGAGGGTTTGGCCTTCACATGTTACCGTCCAGATAATGAGACCTGTTTTCCCAAGATAATGCAGACTTTCCAAAGTGATCCAAAAAATATGCATGCTACTGTATATCTTCTAAATATTCCAGAGCATCAGATGAATTGTTTAGTGAATATAAAGAACGTGTTCTAGGAACAATGTTAAAAGGTAAAATATGATTATCTCATGTAGGCATTTATGACATGAGTAAAAGGATATAAGATACTTTAGGAGTTGTTAGAAACACAATTTGGAGAAAAGCGAGATGATCAAAACAACCGATATGCCCTAAATGGTTGACTCTCATCAGGCTGCTGGTTTATTGTTTATGTCTAAAACAAAGAGCCAAATATTACAGCCGTTAAATAAAAATGTAAGGACAAAAAAGTGAGACTTCTCGGTTGCCCTGCAGACGTCCATTTTGTCCAGAGCAACCGTCTTAACATTACTAATAGAAAGTAAATGTGTGGTGAAATGTAATATTTGCAATACAGGCATACAGTTCAGTCAAATGAAATAAAGTTTTGGCACTAGTATTTTAGGCAGAACAGCAGGGACCACCCAAAAAAAAAAAATATGGTGCACGCCCACACACACACTTACACTTACCTCAGCTCCAGATGGTCTGAGTGTAGCCTCAGACCCAGTCAACTCACAGACGCCCCTGTGAGGGTGTACATGCACACGTACCGGCAACACACAATATTGTACAGGTGGAGCATATGTATTGTCATCCACTGGTTAATGTATGGAACATATAGATGAATATGTGAAAAGCACACAGTTGAAGTCAATTCACAGCATTACACATATAGCAACTGTCTTTGCATATAGGGTAAATACAAACATGGTAGAAATAATCATATATTCAGTTTTTAGATGCCAGAGACAGAAAAGAAGTGCAGTGATTATAGTTCATACATCATTTTTGCATTTTCCAAAAACAAACTCAAATGCATAATCTGTCCATCAAAATGTGTCACTATAAATGAGCTCAAGCAAATTATATGTTCTTTAAATAGTTGTGCATTGTTGCAGCGACATTTTGAAATGCAGTAGGAGGCCGGATACAGTTTTGACTGCTGGTGGGATGTGACATGCACCAGGCTTTTAGTGTTGTGTACTTGTCTACTAGAAGAACGCTGGTTTGTTCCAGGGCATGACACTAAACCCTACATTGCTCCCGAAGGCTGTTCCTTAAGTGTATAAGTGTTGGTATGAATGATTAGTTGCTTAGTCCTGATGGGCAGGTGGTGGCACCTTGCATGGTAGACCCTGAAATCAGTGCATGAATGGGTGTGAATGGATGAATGGCATGTAGTTTAAAAAGTGCTCTGAGTGGTTGGAAGACTAGAAAGGCTCTATTCAAGTACAAGTCCATTTACCATCTATTACCATTCACTTATAGAACAGACCAAAGGTCATATCATTGGCATACTTGAACATTAGTGAAGCTTGTATTTGCATTTCATTTGTGTGACCAGAGAACAAGAATGGTGTTAGAAGAAGCCTTTGGTGGGACTTAGTGTTCTCCTCAGATTCAACATCTTTAAAGCAGATCTTCTGTGGGTGTCAGGTCTAGATGGAGGCTTTGGAAAAAAAATGTGTCTGCACAGCATTAGAAGCAGAGATAAAATAATAAAAAAAAAAAAACTGTGCAAGTGTTAATGAAAAGTAAATGTCCAGCAACCATATTCATCATGGGGAGTGTGGTGTCATCCATCTAACTTATATGCAAATTTTAGAGCGTCTCGCTGGTCTGCTGTGGACGACGCGCAGGGATCTGAACATGTAGGCATTACACATACAGAGAACAGTGTACACACAGTGCCTTTTCAATACGCCTTTATACAAGATGCAAATCCCAGTGGGCACTGATCTATAATATACAGTTGATATACAACAGAATAGTAATGATAGATAATTGTGTTGGTGTGGTGGATATGAGCGGTAAACCGCATTAATGGGGATGTTTGTGATGTGAAGAGTCCTTGGAGGTCCACTGTGCGGCTGTCAGGTGTGTGTATATACACACACACACATAAATACACACACACACACACACACACACACACACACACACACAGACACACACACACACACACACACACACACACACACACTGAAAAGGCAGAAAAGCTCTCCTTCAGTGTTGTGCTGCGCCACCCTATGCAGAGCTTTGTGTCTCACAGCAGTTTAGTCCCCACAGCTCGCGGTGAACTTTTCACTGGAGGTCTGACGATGGGGCGCTTTGTCCAGACTTTTCCAGTTTTCTGCGACAGAGGAGGTGCTGTTACGCCTTCTTGTCTACAGTCCCACTGTGTTGTTTTACTGTAGCTGGAGAACAGTTCACACAACCATGGCACAGCTGCACTCTTGGGTGAACTGAACATCAACATCTACAGTTAAAGTAATTGATGAAATGTTCAACAATCATTATGATGGCAGAAGCAACTTGATTTGATTGGAACAAAAAAACAACGTAGGGTTAATTGTGTTAACCAGGAAACAAACATCTGTAGAAGGTCAAAGGAACATCTTTCCAGGACGATGATTTTCTATTAGACTTCAACCTTTAATTATGTCTGAGTTTACCCTTTTACTCCATAATTAATCATAATAGGAGCTAATTTACGACTCCACTTTGGTACCAAAAATGCATCCACCTTAAACCCTAATTTAACATCCTATAGAGCGAAAGCACACACGATTTATTGCAATAAATTCAGAAACCATGACAACCACTCCATATCCATTAGACGACGATTTTAATAAATGGCATATTTCATCTCACTGCAGGCATGTATCCCACATGGTGCAGTGCGTGTTTTGTTTTCGTTGTATTTGACTTGGAACTATGTTTTACTCAGATCCAGCACAAGTACAGTAGGATCAATAATCTGGATTTGCATATGAACTCATGAACCTGAATACAAACTGAAATATCAACTATAGAAAGAAAAACTGCAAGTGACCTGAATAATTAAAAAGTATTTTTCATTGGTTATTTCCTCAGTCAATGTAAAGAGTTAATTAATTATGAGTACAGTAAATTATCATTTCCAGTCAGGAAAGATGCTCTGCTGCAGCAGACTGGATTTGAATTACCAAAGAGTACACAGGGCCTGTATCTATGTATTATAGATTCATAGATTCAGCACAGTGCTATCCAGATATATAGTGAAGGTTGATCTCGTGAGGAGTCCAAAACAGCATCTAATAAATACAACATGAATTCTTTATAGACATGTTATTTAGGCCTGCATTATGAACAACATAAAACACATAATATGAATGAAAAAATACCAGACATCAGTGCAGAAATAAGCTGCAACATAATATGCAACAAAGGAAATTAAAGTACGGTAGAGAAACCAATCAATCAGAGATCTTTTGATTTAGATGTGAAAGGGCTTGGGTTGGGGTGCATTGAGTCCATCAGGAAGAGGGTTCCATCTGTGTGCGACGTATATAGTAGCTTAAAGCAGCTTCATCTTGTTTGGTCACCTGTTGACTGCTTTTTAAAAATCTGTTAATATTCTTCAAGGAGATCAGAAAGGTTTTTGTGCGAGATTGTTGTATTCTTTTCCAAACTAATTCCAGTCCTTGATTAAGCTGTTGTAAAATTACTCACACATTACAACTTCAGTATTGCTGTGCCAATGGTTAACTTGTTTTCAAAATGTGAATTTTGATTTACTGGGTAAGCTAAGCGTGGACAAGTGGTGGAAAGAGATTGACAGGATAGTGGAGGAAAGATTAAAAAAAAAAAAAAAGGAGGTACTTTGAAATTAATTACAGAAAATCAAGAGCTTGAAAAGTCAAGAAAAAGAAGCAGGGACTGTTTTATAGATTATGTAGTCAGACCTGGTGTGCCAAGAGAGATCTGGTTATTGAATTTAAAACAAACACCAACATGTAGCTGAACTAGGTTCTTTCAGCAGTTATGTTGGCCTAGAAGCAGGGCCTTCAGCCTGTCCTGGTGTCTGTTGACAGAGTTCAGTTTAACGTTTTTTGTTGAAGTGGAAAAATCTTTGCAGAGAAGGACACAACAAACAATATCTCACCACCAAGCGTTGACAAATCGAGTACTCTCAGGCACTGAATCCAAACGCACCTGAGGATTTTGGCAACAAACTCTGTTTCAATGTGAAGCTGCATATGGGACGCGGAGCTAAGGAGGGCAACCACCAACCGCAGCCTAAATCCGTCGAGAGCCTACAGGGATTTATGTTTGAGCAGCCAGAGAACCCACTGTGTCCTGTTGCTTCGTTGAAAGAGTACTTGCTGTTGCTGCCGCCCAGTCCACCAGCATTTCATCTCCATCCGAAGCAGACAAACTGCAACAACCTATAGTTAACGATGTAACTTCTTAGCTAGCTTGCATGTTTTTATGACTAGTATGCTCATTTTTCTCGAGCCATATTGTCAATTGCTAGCGTAGCCGGTGCTGAAGTGTCCCTCCTTGGCTACCGTAGGCCTTGGCCCCTCCTACTTCCTGGTTCTCAATTAGTTTGCCACTATATAAGCTGTACTGATGAACTGTGTGCCCCTCTCTCTCTCTGATCCCTGGTGTGAAAGGTTGTGCCCGTGCCATGCCGTGCCGTGCCGTGCCGTGCCGTGCTTGGGTCCACCTCGATAGCGACCCTCGCTTTCCGGATGGGGGTTGTGTGGAGATCGGGCAGGAGAGATGCTGTGTTGTTTTGCTTAATTCTGTTTTGTTTAAGTTATCAATTTAGTTGTATTCATGGTTTTGTGTCGTTTGGTTTTGCATGGTTTGGTGTTGGTAGCTAGTTAATTAAGTTACCCTCTTTTATTATAACCTGTATCACTAAGTATATTAGATATATACCTTTTTATAGTTTTTAACCTATTAGATGTTATGGACTTTCTGTATTTTAATACCCTGTTAATTGTTGTAATACATGTTGTAATCTTGGGGTAATCCTTGGTCTCAGTATTCACTGCCACATGTACCCTTAAAGAGAATCTGTGGGCTTTTTAATGATTTGAGCCGATATTAAAAAGTGCAGCGCACTGTAAATCAAAAACCTAATCCAGGCCTTGCCGTGGCCCCACTAGCAATTGAATTTTTGTTTGTGCAGTTTGGTTACTCAAATAGGTCTTAAGTTGTTCTAACATCACTATAAACCATGTCTTCTCGAAGTTTATAGTGAGACACATCTGTGCAGACACATCTGGTGGAGATCTGCACTCTGAGTGCACCTTTCCGGTTCTATGTGTAACTGGAAGCCAGTGTAAAGATTTAGGGACAGTTGTTATATGCACAGCTCTCTTGGCTCTTGTTATAGTTCTAAATGAGCTGAAGTTGTTTAACAAACCAGACAAGAATACAATAGTCCACCTATTTGGAAATGGACACAAAACCTCTTATTCTTGCTTTTTCTTTGCGACAAACCAACACCAGCAAATAATCCCTGACAAGTGTGGTCCTCCTCATAAAAAAAATATAATAATTATAATAATAATATGCAGAGAAATGTATCAGGACATTGTTGTTCAGGCTCTGAAACTGAATAAAGAAGTGAGAACTGTTATGTTTGTTTGAATCTGATCCAAAGTGTGTGTTTGTGTGAGTGAGAAATGGCATCAATCCATATGAACAAACAAATAATGCAGTCCTTTGTTTGATAAATGTAAACCTAAAACTGCAAGAACAGACTTTAGATGAATCTAGAACATATGGTACATTACATACTCAAGGCTCATCCAAACTGAATCAGCTTCTCACATCCATCAGCCTTAGCTATACCTGTTATTTATTGCTAATTAGCTAAAGTGAACCCTAAACTCAGTTGGTAAACACAATGAACTCATTAGTCTGTCCTCTCCCATATAGGAGAATTACGTAAAAAGCATCTCATAGTGACATGACGTTTTCGTTCCCAATGACCTTAGCTCCATATATTTCTTTTACTGAACTCTTCAAACCTTACTCTTAGGAAGAAATGGCTGAGAGTGTCAAATCATATTAAAGTAAAACCAAGAGGAGAAAGGAGGCAATGAGCCAGTCAGGCCATTCAGATCATTTATCGTAGGCAATGTGTCCATTTTTGAAACAAAAGCTCTCCTCAATAAAATGTTCAAAAAGGAATAACGTCCCTTCTCTCCTTTACAGATGTATAATGAATTCAGAAAGAACAAAGCAGCAGTGACGTTCAGATGTTTTTGTGTGATTCATGAATCTGAGATACAAGCTAATGATCAAGATACCTGTCTGTTTCAAGGCAATACAGAAGCCTCGAAACATACCGCCTTTAAGCTTTGTAAGGTTCCCCCGTTCTATTAAAAGTACAGAAAATACAAAGTGTCATCTTTTGCTCATGGCAGATTCACATAAATAATTTAGATCTAAGGTGTTTTTAGGCCTGCATTCTCTGCTTACACATGTAAATGTTTTAAATTACCTTTTTAGAAAATCAGCTACATGACTGTTGGGATGCATCCCGTCTCGTCTTTATCCCCTCTGTACATCAGATACAATGACGGCATTACTATTATAATGACTAGATGCAGCTCTTGTTGATGTAGACATTGTATTTGTAATACCTTTCAAATATGCCCCAAACACACTTTATTTCACCCTTAATATTTCCTTAGGACAATAATATTCAAAATTGCCACTAAGACAAAAAGTGAAATTAATTGTTGAGCCTCAAGAGTTTTCTTTGAGCCAGCATCTATAGGCAATTTTCCATCCAAATGCATCACAAATGTTAACACAATTTTCAGGATATCTAAAAAAAAAAAGAAATTCAACGTGTGTTTTCATCCACTACAGTTATACAAATATTAGTTAAACGGTTACATTAACTCTCCATCAGATGCTATTGAAACGCTGCAAAAGAAGATGGCGCAACAAGATAACGACTTTAACAAATTAAATCAACGTGGGAAAGCATGATGGAATTTGATATTTCTTATATATTAGAGGAATGTCACAGTCCCCTCAAAGCTCCAAACATATCAGATTTTTTTTTCGTCTGTCCCAATGTTTCCTTTCTCCACTCAAGTAAATATAAGTAATTTGCTTCATGTACATCACGATTCATTCACTCACCTGTTTCTGTTGCATTTCAGCACCTTTTTTTTTTATCATCAATACACCAACTTCTTAAGCCCAGCCAATTTCATATCTTTTTTGCAATAGTTGAAGTTGTTATTCGTATTTCTGGTATTCCCATAATGCACAGAGAAAGGGCAGATTTGGCACTTCTCACACCTCCACAATGGTTTTCACACTGGTCGTAATTGCTTGAAACAAACCATCGGTAACCGTTTCAACAAGCAACCTTAAAATTTAGGGCATATTCTCCTTTGAGCATTAACACTTCATGTCCAATTCACACATCAGCCCACTTCAGAATCCTCTAGCCATAAGATGAAACTGAATCCTAAAAGCCCATTAGTATTTCGAAATCCAACCACTAAAATGTTCCGTCTCAAAAGAAGACTAATTATCAAGGGTGTTCAGTACCTCAGAGTGCAAGGCACTGAAAAGGTACAATTTGCAGGAAGGAGATGACTATCCAGAAAGTGCTCTGTTGTAGTCAAAAAGTCAAAAAAAAATTCGGTGCCAATAACCTTGAAAATTAAGTTCTCGGTAAAACAGATGAATCTCATCCCATCACCCTTTGAGGACCAGTAGACCACCATGCTATCGAGGCAGCAGAGAAAGAAATATGTCAGTTTACACATTTCAAGACGAGAGAGAAACACTTTTTAATAATAGATAGATCTTTGAAGGCAAAAGGGGCCTACTTTTACATTTTGCTGCCACTTGCCAGAAACAAATCTTGTCAGTGATCGCTATTCATGTGAAGAAATATCATGGAAATTGACCGTTGGCTACAGTCTCTCCGCTTTCTTGCCTCTCTGTTGTTTTTTATTTAAGTAACTAAATGTATTTCATGGTCAATGTTAAAATTAAAGATCGAACGGTCGGGATTGCTTTTAAGTTATGATTGTGAATCTGGCACCACATTTTGAAATAATTGGTTAGAAAGACGGGGTTCAACAGCCATTGGTCATACTTGTTTGATCATGGTAGAGTTATCTCAATTTCTTTGACCCTTCTGCTAATTTATTACCACTATGCAAATGTTTCATTGAAAAAAAAAAAAAAAACATTTAAGAAGTGCAGCCTGGTAAAAGTTTATGGTGGCAACATAACAAAACTGAAAAGCAAAATCATTGTATTAAAAACATACTGTATACTTTATATTGTATGTGTTCCATGAGCCACTGAAAGCAAAACTCCTTGCTTAGATAACTGACAACAGATATCCACATAAATAATAATAATAATAATAATAATAATAATAATAATAATAATAATAATAATAATAATAATAATAATAATAAAATGCCTTTGGTAATAATTTTGTAAAGGCTCGGTATTTTCCCCGCACAGGTCCCGCACCGGGACCTGTCCATCACCACTGATGATACCGTGGTGACGCTGACTCGGACTGCGAGGAACCTGGGTGTGACCCTGGATGACCAACTGTCACTCAGCAAACATTTCATCCGTTACACGCTCCTGCAGATTCCTGCTCTACAACATCAGGAGGATTCGTCCCTTCCTGACTGACGAGACGACGCAGGTTCTCATCCAGGCTCTTGTCATCTCCCGCCTGGACTACCGCAACTCTCTACTCGCCGGAGCCCCGGCGTCGGCCATCAGACCTCTGGAGCTTGTCCAGAAAGCCGCAGCTCGCCTGGTGTTCAATCGCCCCAAGTTCTCCCACACAACTTCCCTTCTCCGTTCTCTACACTGGCTACCTGTAAGAGCTCATCCAGTTTAAGACTCTGGTGCTAGCCTACAGGGCAGTGAAAGGAACAGCTCCTTCCTATTTCCAGGCCACGGTCAAGCCCTACACCCCCGCCCGACCACTTCGCTCTGCCGCCTCGGGGCGATTGGTCGCCCCGTCGCTCAGAGGTCCTGGCGGCCGATCGACTCGGTCACGGCTCTTTTCTGTCCTGGCCCCACAGTGGTGGAATGAACTTCCCACTGATGTCAGGACAGCGGAGTCGCTGCCCATCTTTCGGCGCAGGCTGAAAACCCACCTCTTCAGGAAGTGCTACCCTGAGCCTTCCACTTAGCACTTATTGTTTTCATACTAGCTTGTTGCACTTATTGTATTCGTATTACTTATAGCACTAACTGTTTTTCTTGTTTCTGCACTGTACTTTGGCTCTGAGTTATGCTCTGCTTCATGCTCTTAGATGCTTGTTTGGAAAAGGAAATGTACTTATGACTTCTGGTGACTAGTAGTTCTTTTGATTACCAATGTTGATGCACTTATTGTAAGTCGCTTTGGATAAAAGCGTCTGCTAAATGACTGTGATGTAATGTAATGTATTTACTTGACTCTCGTTAGTTAAACCAATTTGTTTCACAATCCATCACTTTATACAACATTTTGACAGATACATGTCTTCTTAGCCTTGTGGCCATTCCACTCATTCCACTTAAGCCATCTGAGAATTGTAGTATTTCAGGTGAAGTTGTCACACCTGTATGTCAAGTTGGGGTTTTGTCCTGTCTCCACGTTTGTTTTGTGACTTCCTGTTTTATTTTGGAAATTAACTCTCCTCTCGTTTCAGGTTCCTTGCCCTTCCTCATGTGTCACCAGTCTGATTGTCTTCCCTGATTCCTGATTGTCTCCACCTGCTCCCCCACTTCCCTCATGTGTACTTATAGTCTGCGTCTCCCCTTGTCCTGTGCCAGTGTGTCATGTCCTTTTGCCTTGCACACCCGCCTCATGCTATCAGCAAGACCAAGCCTTAGTATTGTCTATCCCGTTCTTGTTTCTTGTTTCCTCTGTAAGAGCGACCTTGTTTGGCATTTTGCCATTTTGATCATCCAGCTCTTTGAGTTGAATCAGAGCTTTTTTATTTGTAGTATTATACCTTCCTTGCGAAGTGATTTTTGGTTTGGCTTTTGCTGTTTTTACTTTACTGCTCTTTGAGTTAAATCTGAGTTTTTAGTTCTGCTTTGAAAGTTTGTTTTCCTGACTCGCTAAAAGAGGTTTTGTTTCCAGGGATTTCCCTGAGCCTTTTTGTTGAAAATAAAAGATCGTCAGTTGAACCTTAACACCTGCGTCCGAGTCCTCATCAAGAGTTCCCTCCGTGACAGAAGTTGAAACAGTGGTGGTGCTACATTCTGTTCTCCGCATTAAAAATACCAACGTGTTTTATTACCTATAGCTAGCTGCATTCAGCCAACATGAAACCAATTAGGAACGTTGCTTGGAAAGAGTATTTGATTATCTTCATGTCAGTGAGACACATTGTGATTTTCGGAAAATGATCTGCAGTTTATAAATTATGCACAGTAAACTTCAGTGACGAAAACGCAACTAAACTTGCATAATTGCAAAGCTATTTCAGTTCAGAAGGTTTCTTGTTTGTAACATTATACACATATAGGAAATTGTGATATGCATTTTAAATTTGGATAATTGGTCTGAGTCAGTCAGTAATAATCCCAAAAATATTAGGTTTGCTGTAATCTTGGACCTATAGGAGGAACGCAGCAAAACGGCCAATAGTGTCCCACTACATTGTCTTTGAGTTGCTGATCAAGTTGTGCTCAAGCAATTATTGCTGTAGTTATGCCAGTAATTAGCAATGTGAACTGGCTAATGGAATTTATTCAGATGGAACAGGGTGAACCAAAAACCTATGATTGGTTGACATCAGCTCAACTGATTTGTAGCGCTTCACACCCGTCACAGTGACAAGTGTGAATACAGCATAAGGATAACAAATTTCAATATCTGCACACCACAGCATCTGAAAGAGTAAAAGTCACGTTTTGTAAAATGAAGATGAACAGTCTGTCTAGTATTACATAAATTAATTTGGGAATTCAATTTGAAACGTTGCTAATCGATGATGGTAGAGAAAAGGACACACATATCTGATGAATATTTATGTCATAGACTGAAACAATGTTCAGTTTCCTGAGTAGTGGGACAGGGGCCTTGTTCGACTTTGAGAAAGTTGTTATTCTTCAAAATAGTTTTTGCTGCAAATAAATATAAAAATTGGGGGATAGGTATTTTCCCAAAA
Source organism: Cebidichthys violaceus (assembly GCF_023349555.1). NCBI lineage: Eukaryota > Metazoa > Chordata > Actinopteri > Perciformes > Stichaeidae > Cebidichthys > Cebidichthys violaceus. The sequence goes on along the minus strand of NW_027176274.1, from coordinate 4,672,541 downwards.
ATATATACATAAATCAAATAGGGATAAGTCATGGGATGATATGAAGTCTCTAAGCAAAAGACAGTTATGAAGCTCCATAGTTTGCCGATAATCCCCAGTGACTTATAATTTTGTATAAAAAAAAGATTTTGTTTTTTTCCCCATTTTTTATTTCTCCATCATCTGAGACTGATACATCTCATTGATGTTTTGATGGATCCACTGTGAATGACTTTGGTGTCCTCCTGAGTATTACTCGATCGCTCCACCAGCAGCTTGAAATGTTTGGTTTGAAGTGAAATACTCCCAAAGCTACTAGATGGACTGCCAGGAAATTTGGTTGAGACATTAATGGTTCTCCTCAGGATGTATAGCAATAACTTCATTATCGCACAATCAGGAAGTCATAAATATGACAAATCATCTACATTTTTTCTTCTAAAATACATAAATGCCATGTGCTGCATGTGCTTAACTTCTATAGAGAAAGAGAAAGTACGTGGTATGATGTCATATTAATACAAGCCACAGTCATTTCAACAGACACAAAGATCCTGCTCAATTGAATGTACGGTTGATTAAATAAAGTGATTGGCTGCCTGTTGATTTTTTTTTGTTGTATCCATCTCTTAACAAATGCAAGAGCGATTGTTTGTGATTAGGTGTCTGAGTAGTCTATTTAATTATATAAACTGATTCATGTCATTCAGATTACGTCTAGAAAATAATCACATAGAGTGGTTCAATATCACACAAAGTGACGAATTGTCATTTGACGTTTGTTGGGTACATTTTTTCTAAGGCACCTTTTTGCTGGAGGCTGAATTACAATTATTTGACAATGCCAATAAAACATTTAAATGAATGCTGACTATAACATACATGTGTTTGCTGTTTAAAACCTCCATTTTCTGCTATTTGAATTCCCCTTCATGATTGACAAGTGTACATGTTCCACCACAAAAAGTGACTTCAAGCTTTGTAGCAATTGTTTTTTATTTTGTTAAATATGCCTTCTATCCCATTTTATTTACTTAAATTTTTTGACATTTTACAATAAAGTTACACATATTAGTCAGTTTACTGTAATCAAATGGAGTACTACTCAGCAAATCATCTGCAGCTCTGAAGGAGTTGTGTTACATTTGTGAGAAACTATGAGGTTTAGTTCTGCTTCTGTTTACACCGGGTAGGTTTAATGCAGAGTGTCGGTAGCCATCCCTACATTTAGGTAATTGCTACATTCCCCTTTTTGAGTCTAAGAGAGGAGTCACAACGTAAAACTCCCAGTGAAAGAGAATCATGAGCAACAGATGAGTTAACAAAATATATTTATCAGCTAGCACACACGCTGCTACATGAAAACACACAGCTTGCGAGGCTTCCACTCGGATCACTGGCAGCAGGGAGCAGGGCCAGGGCAGTCCGTGTGGATCTCCTTTTAACCACCGCTAATCAGTGATTGAGCGCAGCCGCGTTCAATCACCCGCTGCAGCTGGGATCCCGGGAAAGGGCGGCACCCGAGAGGACACCGAGGGTGGGCAGAGGGAGAGCACAAACACAACAGCACACGTAACAAACATGTGAACGAACACTCGCCAGAGCCAGTGTTCCTTCTGCGGAAACATGGCAGAGCAACATGGCGGACACTGTGGAAGAGGACACGCTCCCCATGCAGATAGAAATGGCTTGTTCTAAAATGATTGTTCCCATGTTTATTTGAGGATTGCTCAATTGTTCAACATCAACCTTAACAATAACTGGGAGAGGATTAGAGAATCAATTAAATCGCATGAATGATTATCCACAATGCCATGTGAAATAATGTTTTCAGATCCATTCTTATGTGAGGCTTTCACAAGAATGGGACTATAATGAGGATCAATTCAGATTCAGATCACACTCCCAACATGAAATAGAAACAGACAATTGTAATCTCATTACCATATCAGCTTCAGGGTACAATATCTGCGGAGACTGAAATTAATATGAAATTGCTGCTGGAATCTTACATTAATTTCACAGCAGGACTTTTTGTCTCTGCCACTTCATATATTCCTCCACAGGTGACCAAAACCACACCGCATGCTGCATTTCTGGAGTCACATCCAGGAAACTAGTCCAGTAGTTTAAAAATGTAGAGCTGCTGCTGATGTGAAAAACGTTCCGTTGCCAAATTTGCAGAAATCATCCTCGCTGATGTCACCGTGTTAATGAATGATTATGTTCATTCACATCCTCAGTGACCCATGGGGCCACAGATAACTGTACAAGGCATCATGTGAGTACAGAGAATATTTAGTGCTCCAACAGCATAACATGTTATCTCTTTATCGTCTTTATATTAACTTCTATTTGTAAAAAAAGAAAAAAAAAAGAAAAAAAAATCCTTTCAATCACTCAAAATCCAATTCTGCCCTCTAACGGGCTTCGCTATTGGCCTGAGGCGAGGGTAAAAATAAATTTTGGTGATATATAGAGCAACAGCTGAAAAAGCTGAGACAGATGAGACAGATGAGACAGATGAGACACTCCCTCGACTTACTGTCAGCTTGGCAGCTACGTGAAGGGAGCCGGTGTTCTTATCACACTCGCTGTCTCTTCCCTCTGCTATTGGCTAGGTTTGTAGCTTAGCTGATCTCAAGATGTATTTCTCAGTCAATGAGACTGATTTTTCTAGGTTGGTGCTTAGCTGACATAATCGTTATCTAGTGAATTATACAGCTCATAATGCTAACTAGCTAAAGTCCCTCAATGGTACTTGTCAGACATGTTGGGTTCCCCCCAGCAGACGCCGCAGAACAGATGTACGGTGAGTAAAAATGCGTTTGTCCTTCCTACTTCTTGTGTGACTGACAAGCACGAACACACAAGCAAGCAGTGCATGACAGCTTAGGCTCTGCTCAATTGGATGCAATGCACCTTACATAGGCAGGCAGCTCGCTATGAAAAAATAAAAAAAAGGCAAGAAAGTGGTTCGCTGGAGATGTCTGTCCGGCCATTGGGCCCCTAGCCTCACACCAGTCTGTAGACACCCGTCAGCATGCCATGGAGGCCCTAGAGGTGGAGACGGCAAGTTCATTTTGAATGGCGGCAACAACCGCAACTGAGAAACACAAGCTGCTCAGTCTCACCCTCTTCACCTCCAGATCGTCACATTAGCCTCTTTTTGTATCGATGGTAATGAAGGTCTCCATTTGTCATTGTGAGTCATTCTGTGACTTTAAGTGTAACTTAAATGTAATTAAATGTAAGTCACTCTTTACTTCTTGTCATCATTACACATAGCACATTGTGATTACATGATCAGATTACCAACGTGTGATCCAACATATCTAACAGTGTTCTGTATTGTACTATGTATTAATTTGTCTTTCATGACAATTTTAGCAAAAAGTCTGTTTATTAAAAAGTGGTAAACCAGGGTTTATTATTGGGGAAGGAGAGACTTTGTATGTTTTGTAAATGTTGGAGTAATGTTCCTGTTTTCTGTTCAGACTGCTGAATGAACAAATTAACTTAAAAGGTTGTGCTGAAGACGCAAACTGAAGAACATGGAACAGCTGGTGATATCAAATCAACTCGTACTACTTGTTGTTAAAGATGTAGCAATGAAGTTGTTGTAGTTGTAGTTGTTTCTGAAAAGTATTAGTAGTAATTATTGTTAAAACAGTTATGCTGTCATAAAAAGTGTGTCATAGTATAGTATGCCATAAAAAAACTATATAAAAAGTGTGTATGAAAAGTGATACAATTGCATGTAAAATGATAGTATACCATAAAAACAACGCTATAGTATGCCATTAAAAAATGTCACAGTATAGTATGCCTTCAAAAATACTGTATTATATCATAAAAAAGCCTCCCATGAAAAATACATTTTTAGTAATTGTTATGAGCTTTGCCACAATATACTGTCAAATCAAAATGAAGGGGGTGTGATATATGCTTTTCATGTAGGCAAGCCATTCTTTTTTTAGCAGTGGCTCCCCTCAATACTTTAAACAAGTTGTAGTTTCCTCCAGCAGACATTCATCCTCACCTCAGCCTTTCTATGTATGTACATTCGGATAAAGTGATGAGCTAGTTTTTGACAGCAAAGTGGCACACATGATGGATGAAAACCTGCCACGTTCACGGCATAGCAGCCTGTATTGAAATAGCACTCTCTGTCGCAATAGGTCCAAGTAGCATCCCTTACTTTTAAGTAGAAGCTGTATATGGGGCCTGTCACCATTCTAGGCACATTTACTCACATATTTGACAGCTGACACAGATCCATATAGCAGCAGCAGGTGTTTCCTGTCAGATATTGTCATTTACTGCTGTTATCTTTGACAGCAAGGACCACTACCGCGCTAGTGATGCTGATGGTTTACACATTTACTTCATAGTTTTACAGTTTTTGTAAAAGGCAAATTTTGGACACAACATGACCTCATATTCTAACTGTGTAATCATCAGTGCTGCGCCTAAGGATGAGCTGCTCTTATCTCCTTTTCTTCTTGGCAGACTCAGTGAAGGTTTTGCGTTGTACTACTGTTACCAACTTACGATGATAAAGCAGGGTATGCTTGAGGGCTTGGCTACCTTCGTGATTGACAAGCATCTACCAGGGCGTTGCTATCACGCTGTTGTTCAGCATTCGGTTGTACTAAAAAAAACTCTAAAGAGTAAAGAGTTCATTTTTTTTTCTGGTAAATAGCTAAATTACAAACAAGCCATGACAATACATGATTAAAGGCTATATCATGGTTCCATCTTGAGTTGTCATAGCTGATGGGAATTTGCGTCAAACTGAACTGCTTCAAGGTTTTTTCTTCTTTGAAACTTGTTTGGTTTGCATTTGTTTAGCGACTAGATTTGTATTGTGTTGCAATCCCAGAGTGGAGGCATTTATTATGTTGACATGCACATTCATTTGTGCTTTAGATTTTGATCCTACAGTTTTTGATCGGGCCTGTACTAACTTAGATCACTGTTCACTTATGCAAACAGGGATTGCAAACCTGAATAATGCCACAGTGTAGTAGAATACATCAGCATAATCGGGTTTCTTGAAACTGAGATTATGGTTTATTAATGGTACAGAATTTAGGCTGTTTACTTGCAATAAACGGGGATGGACAACTGTTTGTGGATCTTTGTTGGATTTTGACATCAATGTGACTAAAAGCTGTGTGTGAATATATGACGCCGTTCCCCTTATAGCTTCTGCTACATTTTGTTGAATAGTGGTGCAATAAATGACCAGTATTGCTTGTAATGTTTTAGCACTGTTTTATTTATCTCCACCAAGAGTTAGAATGTGATGTTGTTCAAGATGTGTTGATAAAAATGGGGAGATGTGGTTTTCTGGAGATTTTGTGTGATTCGCTTGGAGTCAGTGTGTTTGCAGGGATATAACAGTACATCTGCTCTGGGTTTTAATTACACAATGTATGTCTTTGACCACAAACTGTGCAGGAAGGAACATCTAGTTAAATGTAAGTTATTCCTGTGTGTTCATGGTTGTATGGTCTTTGTGGTATGGCTGGCTTTGGATGGAGAACATCCCCTTGTCATGGGAGTAAAGTATGGAAATAGGTTATTCACACATGTGCAGAGTCTCTTTTGTTGTTCTCCTGTGGCTTTGACATTTAAACATATAAGATCTTGTACTGACACAAAAGAAGTATGGCAGGTGTGCACTTTGTTAATATACAGTATATATGCAGCTATTAATAAGGTTTTGCGCTTGAAACGACAGATAGTGTCTGACACATTCTGCCAACAAAAGGATGGAATTACATATATGTTATCAGTAGCTGTGCTCATTTCTGGTATGTGGTACTGTACTAGGTGTTAGATTATATGCTGTCACTTGTAAGAACAATAATTAGTGTATGATATGCAAGACATGTAACATTATTACTGCTGCAAGATGTAATTGCTTCTTGGTATTCCATATGTGAGTGGCATGCTATAAAAAGTTACGAACACCAATGGGTGTTCTGTAACTGAGTTTACTGTATCTAATAATCATTATAATATTTCTAAAACATAATATCTATGTCATGAAGGACATTATGAAGTACAAGCCAAATGTAATATTACTCAATAGCAGCAACATATTGGCTGATTGATCACCACATGCCTGTTACATGCAATGAGGAACAATATTATATGTTTTTGGTCTTTAATTTATTTATTTTTTTCGTTGAACCACATGTTTATTATTCAAATGCTTGAGGCTTTCAAGCAAAGTCATAAAAAATAAGTTCTGCCATTCTTCTTAAATATTGGATTGATCATCAATACAGGGAGCAGACTAAATACATATTTAGGAGCAACTGCTTGACACTAAGATGTGTTTATGTTATTTACAGTATATAAGCTATTAACATTAATTTGTATTGAGGACGAATAATAAAATGTATGTAGCAGATTCTCAGATTTTCCTTTGAAATATATGAAGTAGTATTTGAAATATCTGAAACCAATTCTCTATTTTACCGTTTGGTGATGGAAATCTAAACTTGCAGCATTACGCAATCACCATGTTGTGTTCCTATGGATCCACTGTGATGGGTGGATCTTAATGTGACTTCATAGTACACCCAGTTTAGCTAGTTCAGCTGACTCTGTGCTTGTTTTGACAGAGCATTCATGTTGAACTCTAAAGTGATGGAGCCACAGCAATACATTTTTTTTTTTTCCCTGAGCTCGCTGGTGATGTTTTGAAATTCAACACAGTACACAGTTGAGTGTCAAAACTTCAGTAATGAGCTGGGAGCAAATCTGGGGATTTTAAGGTTCTTCTAGGTGCTATAAGATAATGAGCTAGCATGACATATGGTAGAGATGTAGCCAGGAGGAAAAGTCGAAAAGGGAAAATAGTTCAACACTGATGGAACGAATGAGTGATAGAATAATCACAGAAGGTTTAGACATGTTGGTTTAATAGTAAGGATACTGTTAATGCAGTTATGATGACAGTGATCATTTTATTAAAAGGGAATAATATTGTAAAGGTTTTGGATTTTGTGTGTTAGGAATTCCGTGACTTCAGCAGATAAGATTTCAGCAGTTCAAACTTAATTAAAGAAGATTTATTCAAACTCTGGTGACAGATTGTAACACTACGATATGGCTTAGGGCAGCTTTAAATAAGGGAGTTTGAAGTCACGTCCAAACAGTCCCTTCTGTACACACATAGAACAACCTTTCAGCTATACCAATAACACAATCAAGAGCAGTATAGCTGATGATCAATCATGGGCACAATTTGTAATTAAAATGTAAATAGGCCTTAATCTTTAATATTTTGATGGATATCATTATTGGCTGCTGTAAGTAAAACACCAGTCTTCAACACACAAAAAAGGAAGCCTGTTAGGATCCTCTTATAAAGGGTGTCAATGAATCATCTGTAGTTCATTTTTAATCAACCGGAGGCATCTCTCGACCATTTGAAAATGGTCCAAATGAATGTCTTGGGATGGACTCTCTGGGGCGGCAGGTTTAAATGATCCCAGCCACAGTCTGTTTCATCTTTGAACCTGAGGTCAGCACAACTGGAGAATATCAAGGCCCATCAAACATAATCTCAAATGTGTTTGGACAAGAACTTCCCCTGAAGGTAATGCATTATGAAAGAAAATGATTAGCTATGGTTAATAGAGGATATCAAATAAGTCAATTTAAATATGCCAACAGAACGGACATAATTAATGAACAATATACTGTATATATGTGGAAATAATGTACATTTTCCATTAAAGCCATTAGGGAAGTCTCTCATTTGACTTAAGGATTTGCATTATTACAACACAACAGCTGGATGATGCCATTCTGCTGGTTGTTAATGCAATGTTTGCATGCTGAAAAATATCTTATATAAGCGTTTTACACTTGCACATCAAATACCTGTGAATTGGTTAATGAGTGCAAAATGTGGTCATTACTACATAATGCAAATTTGATCATTTTTAGAGATTACTTGACCATTGTAAGTGTTACTTAATGGATATCAGGGGCTTTAGTGAAAAGAATCTGGTAGTTTATCTATGCTATACAGTCTGGTGATTGCTACAGTAAGCATGCGGTTCTTCCTCACGCAGATGTTAAGGCTTTATAGGATTCAACACGATCCCCTGTGGAGCAGCTGATATTTTTATGTAGCGCTCTTTTTTTTTTTTCAGCCCAAAAGTGACAAACCCATGAGACCCCCTCCTATACACAAATAAGACTTTTATCCATACGTGTACCCCCAGTGCATGCTGGGATGCTTCCGTTCATACTTGCCCCCTCATGATGCTACAGTATGCTACCGTAAGAAGTTGAGCAGAAATATACTGTAAGTAACAATACAGAAATTGTTCCAGTGCTTTTTTTTTTCGTAATGCCATTGACATTTGTATAGACCTCTACAGGTTTACAGTTTTGAAAAGGTTATTTAGTTTTTCTTAATTAAGTAATGATAGTAAATACCGCAATGTAAAAATACTCCTGTTACATGTAAAAGTCCTGCTTTCAGAGATTCATGTAAGTGTGATTCAGAAGTACAGGATATTATCATCCAAATATAGCCCTATCTAATAATCAAAGACAAAAGTGTAATGTGTAAATGGATTTAAAAAATCCCACACTGTAGTTTACAGCAGCTTTTTTAAACACAATATATCATTGTGATTTATAGCAACATGTATACAATTTATTTACTGCCTGTAGTGCTTTACATTTTTGAATGAAGAACATTTCATAACTGTACATTAAATGGCTGTGAATCAGTAATGGATTATTAGAGTATGCCATCCAGTGCCATTATTTCTGTCACGGTTTTGGGTTTTCTTTATTTGTTTTTCTGTTTTTATTTTGACTTTCCCTGCCTCTTGTGTTCTCTTCACTTCCTGCCTTTGTATGTTTTCCCGCCTGTGTGATTGTCTGCCCCGCCCCTGATTGAATGCTCCAGTGTGTCCCGTGTCTCGCTGTCGGTTCGTCTGTTGTGTCACCTGGTCTGCTGTGCTCTGTTGTGCCCTGATATGACGGTTCATGGTATGTTCCCTGTGTTGCTCCCTGTCCTGTTCAGCTCTGCTCTGTGTTTTGTCAAGTATGTTTCCCTCATGATTGTTTTTTGATATCCTGATACGGTTCCTTGTTTTTCCCTTGGACTTTTTGTTACACGTTTGTTGGACTTCCTTGCTCTGGACATTTTTTTAGTTTTCTTATTAAATCTCCATCAACAAAGTATTCTGCTCCTGTGTCTCTCTGCGCTTGGGTCCAGCCCCTACCAGTTTTTCCCCACAATCCTGACAATTTCAAAATACAGATATTTTTAAGTGCTAACTACCAGGCTCTTCAGAGGTATTTCAGTTCTTTACAATTCTAACCTGATGTTCTTTCTTGATCAATATAAGTGGCCTCATTATGCCATGAGGCTGCTATGAAAGCTGTTCACACAGGCTTCACCCTCTAACAGGTTTTAATAGGGCTAAACCAATTATCATCTTTTTGTAGGCGCCTTTGTGCAGCGCTTGTACTAGTTAACAATGGGCCAATATATTTCAAGTAGCTAGGCTCTGAAAATGGAGATAATTCAAACATTCAACCAACAGTTGGCTGGTTTATCACGCTTATCAGTGCAATCAACACCCTGTTTTTTAAAATGTACACAATGATTAAAGCTAAAGGAAATGTGGTCTTTATTAGACTAAATTAAGTGAAATGAAATGCCTTAATGTCTCATATTTATAATGTATCTCACTTCTTAGTCCTTCTGTTCAAGTCTTCTGCTAATAAGTTGTGCCAGCATGGAGTTAACTCCAAGTTTAGAATCCATTCTGAATCCATTCTGAATTCCAAATGAGATCTTACATACTTTAGTAGGCCACAGTTGCTTAACCTACACTCAATGACAACATGCATGTCCTCCTACACAATGCATTCAATATGTGTTTGTCTTAAAAATCTACAAATAAATACGTAAATACATTCCTTTGACATACAAAACACTCTGATCTGGTTTTAGCCCGCTTTCCTGATAGATCTCACTGTTGGATTTTAAATGTTTGAGAGGTATTTTGTAGACTTTTTTTTTTTTTAGCTTCTTCTTCATACTTTTCTTGAGTCTGCCATTTTGCAAACTTTCTTTAGGAAATTACCCACAATTCATAGTGTTTGAGGTCTCAAATATCAGCAGAAATTCCCAAATCCCCATATATGTGTGTGTGTGTGTGTGTGTGTGTGTGTGTGTGTGTGTGTGTGTGTGTGTGTGTGTGTGTGTGTGGATTGTAGGTGCAATGCCCCCCTCCGTATTGTGTTTCACTGTTTATCTACAAATTTACAAGTTGTTAGAGTTTGAATTCACGCTATGTTACCAGTCCTCTCACATGCGACAGCATCCAGCTGGAAGGCCTTCATCTGCCTCACACTCCAGCAACCTGCCACTCATCAACATGCAAATAGTGCCTGTGTAATCTGGAGCTCATCCTCACTCACCTGTTGCTAATACGGCAAATCTGCAGCGCTGGGGACTGAATTGGGGCAGCTCAGTCCATCTGGAAGTTTGCTTTCCAATTAATAGCCAACAATTCATTTTGATATTTTCTGGGGGATTAAAGTCTTTATGTTGAGTTGGTATGTAAAAATGCTGTACCTTTTTAAGTATTTCAGGATTTGAGCATTGTTCTAAATGAAGTACCTTTTGGGCCACACAAATAGTTTGTGCTTGAGAAAAGTAAAGCTTAAGGATTCATTGCTATACAGATAGATTTAGTTCTACTCAAAGTTTGTCACATAAATTATAAGTTTAGAATTGAGTTAGAATTTATTCTCTTCATTTCTGTTTAACTCAACCTTGACTAAAGGATTCAGTATGCTTCAAATGAACTAGCTCGAAGTGTTCCGAACACATAGAAAGGCAATAGGTGTTCCGCTTTAGTCAGCATTTAAAAGCCTAAAGTGTTGATTGCTTGAAGGAGCTGCTGGACGACCCAAAAAGCACATTATTTAGAGCACATTGACCACTGCCTGGAAAAATGTTTGCGGGATGTTCTTGGTGTTCAGACTGACTTCACAGTCAACAGTCAATGATGACAGATTTAGTTGCACACGCCTGGATTTGATCTTGCAAAGTTTCTTTATTGAACCAACATCCTTATTTACACGATTGATTCTTTTCAGCAATGCTGACACATCGGTATGGTAGGTAAATACTAGCGAAAGGTCATCAGTTTAATGAGAATCAAATCCTGGAATGTCAACTACACTTTCTTTCAACACTTTCATGCATCATTGTTTTCTTATTAGAGTGTGCATAATGAAGAACATAGGGCTAGGTTGTCAATTAATAAGATCCCCAAAAATCGCTTCCTTAATGACAGAACTGAATACATGTTTGTCGTTATATACCGGTATTGAGGATAACCATGATATTTAAATATATATATATCTCAATGAATAATCAAATAATACATTCTGTAAATATTCACAAAAAAACCTTATGAATTATTTTGGCAACTGTATTCGCGTAGAGAAAATACAATATATTGTGACAGCCCTTGTTGCCTGCAGTACAATGTCATCTTGACTTCAGTTTGTTTTCCACAATCAAACTTGTCATGAAGCTCTTTAAACCCCTGGTTTTGTGTACTAGCTGCAGCCACCATATGGGCTGTTGATTGTAGAGTAGGATGACAGCAGGCCAGGCCTACTGTAGCATGCTGCTCAGTTCGTCCCCAGCCCCCCCCCCCCCCCCCCCTTCCCCCTCCCCGGTGTGAACAATTACAATGGCGTAAAGGGGGGGGGTGAATTAATCACCACTGGAGCTTCCTCAGAGGTTAAACTGTTCAAGTTATTACGTGAAGTTTCAAGCAGGTTGTTTAATCAGGCCCAGTTTAGTTTGATGTCTCTCAGTGGGAAGCACATGAAACTCCTCAGCTCCGTTAGAAACCAGAGCTCATGGGAGACTCATACTGGCTTAAATAATACAGTATGAGCAGCCCATTAGATAATAAAAGTAGAAGCCTTCCTTGAGTATTTATCACTCAGGTGCACCCCCACCCCCCCCACCCCCCCATAATGAATGAGGGGAGGAAATGATTAACGTCAGACAATGAAGCCTAGAGGGCAATTTCAATGACAGATACTCACAGAGGCGCTGGACCCTTGTGTCATGTGTGCATACAGTAAATCAGAAGAGTGGTATATTAAACAAAGGCCTATTGAAGCGTAACCAAAGCCTTTCTTTGAAAAACAGAAACTTTGAGGAATAAACCATTTGAATCCTCATTTCTTATTACTATTCATTGAGCATTTCTGCATGTTGTGGGCTGATTTATTCATGTTGTTATATTACTAACTAGTGCAGTAAGCATACATTCGGAGTGATACTTTTATTTATATATATATATATATATATATATATATATATATATACTGTATATAAGTTCACACAGGCCCAGAATACACACATGCACAAAGAGAACCTAAACACATGCATTAATGTAAGGAGAAATATCAGAGCTTGGTGGCTGCCTCAAAGGATGGTGTCCTGGGCAGTTTGTTTTGGGACATTGCTCGAGGGCACCTTGCCAGGATGCAAATTGGCACCTCTCCAGCTACCAGTCTGCACTCTGTGCTTGGTATGAACTGAACCTGAACCAGCGACCCTTAGGTTCCAAAGCCAAGTCCTCATTGACATTTGTGATCCTCTGAGGTTTATCTTCTAGCGTCACCACAATGTCGACTTTTTTGTTCTTGAAATATCTCGATTGCTATCAAATTGTTTTGTTCTGCAATTTTGGTGCACACATTCATTGTTGAATAATTTGGTTTATGACCAAATACCTGACATTCCCATCAGACTCTTCTGTACTTTGTGTTTAGCAAATGTTTGTTTGCAAATGTCAGCATGCTAACCTGCTGAACCAACATGGTGAAGATGAACATTGTATCTGATTTGAGAGTCGTCATTCCTATATTCCCAGGGCACTATGTTCCCTACATTAATATGGCTCATAATGGGAACATGACAAAGGGTCCTATGTTCACACTGTCCTATGTTCTGCAGTTCTACATTTGTGCTCTCCCAGGGTCCTATGTTCCTAAGGTCCTATATTCCCAGGGCCCCAGTTTCCCCCAACCCGTTCCCTTGGTCAGGACCCCGTGGCATTACTTAGGTTGAGGCAATGTAACTACTTGGTTAGGTTTAGGAAAAGGTCTTGGGTGGGTTTGCAATATGTTACGTTTTTGACAATCCGGGAATGAGAACAAGCTGGTTCTCCAGCTCTTATGGCACATGATGAGAACCTGAGGAATATGTTGCCTAGCACTTCGCTTAATATGACGAGGGCCATTGTGGAAACTCATCAAAGGGAACATGTCTTCATCAGCAAAATTAGCATAGTGCTCCAGGCGCCTGTAACAGCAGGGTATCCGAACATTGTTCATTTGCACTGACAATACCACCAACATTGCAATAATACAAATCAACAAAGTTTCCCCTTTAAGTGTACTATGTCTTGTCTCTTCCACTTACAGACTGGGGTGTGTATGGTTATGTTTTCTTTCCAAGAGCATTTCGAATAAGAGTGAACAGACTTCTAACCTCTCTCTGGGGCCCCTAGGGGCCCGCTCACTCGACAGTCACCGTGCCTTACAGCGGTAGATTGCCCGTGGAGGTGGCGATGCATTCACAAACCACATCGGTGTGACCACCAATGTCACTTTTTCTGCTGGAGCAAATTGCTATGCATTTCTGTGCTTGTGTTTTCATTAAAACAATGAGCAGGTCACAAGACACCTTCTGAATATTGCTTGCATACTACAGTTGAATGACAATTTAAAGAGCTCAGAGCAATTGTGTCGCTGTCTGAATTATTTCAGAGGAGGTTATCGCTATGGGAACAAACTCAGAAACCGAAGGACAGAGGGGAAGACAAAGTTAGGACTGACGCATTCTATTCAATACCATGTTTTAATTGTGCTTCAATCAGTGTGCTGGGATCTTTCAGGTTTTGGCACAAGGTGTGAAAGCACAACAATAAAGTGAAAAAGGACACACTTTTTGGGGGTTGCACACCAATACTACACGTTATAAAATACATGAGTGATTGTCTGACCACTGCTGCATCTGCTACTCTGAGCTAATGGAGCTGATGGCATGGCTAAAGATAACATGTCCTCTAGCCTCCTACAACTCAGTCCCCTCATCAATGTTTTACACATCAGGTTGAGAGGGAGGGATCCAGGTCAAAGCCTTGTTAGATCTCAATCTCAGTCAATTTACACAGGATGACGGCTTAGAACGATACAATCAACAACCTCCTGGCACTGCGGCATAGATTGCTAATTAATTAACTTAGCTCAGGCCTGACAAAGGAGAGCTTATGTGTCACCATTGTTTCATCAGTATTTAATAAATGACTCAGGAGAGAGGACAATATGCTGCTGACTATAGATGCAAAAACAGGCGGAGCTGTTGAAGTTGTAAATGGCCATGACAAAGTATAAACCCAATTTTCACAAATACCATCTTTAAGTGCCGGCGGAAACTTTCATCTCATATCTGCCGATATGAAGACAAAAGATCTGTTCTACCGCGAGTGGCACCGCGCCATAGATCCACATTAGAAGCCTGACTGACGGAAAGGCTGTAAATCCTCGCTGTCGTAGCCACGGACACCATCTTCCCCTCATTGGAATTCACAGAGCAGTTGCCAATAAGAGGAGCACATTTATTTCATTTCCATACACTCAATTCCATTCATTTACACCGTCTCTGGTGTACCTACCCATAACATGTACCTTTTCTCAGTTTAACAATCAAACCCTGTGCTTGGGGAGAACCACTGCTGTGGAGAGCCTGAACCAGGAAATCAGCTTACACTGGTAATTAGTTTGCCCATTTGGTTGCTAACAGTGGAGCTGCTTTCATCAAAATACCACAGGCTGAGGTGCTTTGCATTGCCAATAGTAACACACTAACCTTCGTGACTGGTGATTGCCAGCGCCTCCGAGAGAAACAAGTCCTCATACCTGTATCGCCCTAACCATCTATGTCATCTATTAGTAAGGGATGAAATTCAACCTCCTGTGCAGATTTTCCTTCCAAAGAAAACAACCTTTCGGTGACGGAGATGTCAGACCTCCTGATTATATGTGTAACAGTGCTTTGTATGCAAGCCAAGGCCAATATTGTGAGTAATAAGGAAAAAAAAGTCCTTTGAACAATGTCAGCTTGTTTCCGCAGGTGTCCACAGTTTTTTATAACTCTGAAAGACTCATTAAATTTATGCAAATGACATTGTCACCCCTTGAAACATGCAAATGCAGTCCTTGCATTGTGTTATGAGATGAGTGCTCTGCAGAAAGTGAAATTATCTGTACTCCTGGCAGCATGAATAGTAGCATTTCGGTTACTGACAAGGTCTGTAAATATTTTTTTGCCTTTATCTTATTTCCTGTTTAAACACCAGTGGGTGTTGATTTCCTTATACCCCTAACGGAAAGAAGAAGATATAGCGGCCCCGTTAATAGCTTAGGGCCTTATACAGATGCATGGGTGTGCATGTGTATGCATACAGTATACGTGCCGTTATCATCTTTACCAATCCGAAAATCCTTATCTCCAAACTTGGAGTTATTTGCTGCACTATCTCTGTGATGCTCTTGAGCGGGGACATTTAGGGAGGCATTTGGAGTGCAGGAAAAATCGATCATGAACTGCGTAAGTCATTTCAGTGCCTGAGATATATAAGGCAGTTAATGTAGTGCAAAACTAGTAGATGCCTTGTGCTTCAGTGTGTAGCACAATACAGTCACGCATTGTATGTTGATGGGTATAAATGGTCAGTCATTTGAACTATTGTTATTATAACAATATCGATGAGTGCTGCTTTAACTGAAGTCCTTATACATACTATTATATATATATATATATATATATATATATATATATATATATATATATATATATATATATATATATATATATATATATATATATATATATATATATATATCATTCTCATGTTTCTTTTAGGTTTTGTTACTTATGTGTCATAATAAGAAATTGCTTAATATCTATATATCTATATATATATACATATATAAGTAGTGATGCGGCTAACTGCAGTATTTTAGGATTAGAATGGTGCAATGATGGATGGTAAACAGAACCAGCCACAGCCACCACTGTTGTCTTAGTTTAATTGGCCCTGGCTGTTAGTCCTTTCTTTCCTGCCTGAAGTGCAGTTTATCATTTTGTTCACCCCATCTGTGCTTTGTCATGATCCCATCCTTGCCTCCAGTGTTGGCCATATTGTATTTACAACTACACTGTTGATGCCTCCAGTGAAGATCCACTGTGGCACCGTCTGAATAGCCCGTGAGACCATCTGCAGAATGCCGCTCGGCTACTCTTCGTCCCTCTGGTCCAGATCTGCAGGGTCTAGTGGAGCACCAGTATCTCCAGGCTTAGGTTGTGGCTGGAGTGTATATTAGCCAGCTCCCCCCAGTTGAGCTTTTTTTTTTTAAAAGGATTAGGCACGCTTGCTTCTTTGGAAACAGTTCTGTTGGCTCACACTTATCTGTGATGAGCAGTCATGAACTGATGGTAGAGGAATGTGGAACAAAATTTGCCTTAAGAAAACAGTTCAAATGCATAGTCTGGTGTAGCTGAACTGACTCACAGCTTAACCTCGGTTCACCTGATTCTTCAGGACTGGAGGTCACAATTGATCTACTGTAAATACTGAGCCACAGCCAGCGCCTTCTGGGATTGTAGTTGTGGATTCAGTGACATACTTTTTTCTAAAGCTTCAGTGCTTGTCAAAAAAGGACATTCTGGTTCCAATGTACAGTTAATAGAATAATGTTTTTTTTTATCAGTTAACCATTAATTAAGTCCTTTAAGTGGCCATCTGGGTTGTCTGAGGTTGTGATGCGGAAGATAATAGTTTTTCAGAACCATTCCATTAAAAGTTACATCTTTTCTTAGCGGTATTGATAAAAATCAGAAATGTTTTGTCATACAAAGAGTGAAAGGGCTAGGTTTAAGAAGAGTAAATTAAATCATTCATACTTCTCTCCTGAAGGCATTTTTGAACAAAATGATAAAGATATGAAATAATTAGCACTCATGGATTTTGCATTGTTAGTTAGCATAGTTAATTATCTACAGTATCTTTCAATTACGTAATTACCCAATCTTTCACTATAGTTAATGTGACTAAATTAAACAGCTTGAACATGAATTGGCAGATAACAGATACAGATTTGAGATGTTTTAAAGTAGAGCTGAATGATTCATAATTTGTATGCTGAAATTATTTGAAAAAGACAAATGATACATAATCCGTGTATCATTTGCTCTCTGTTTTTTTCCTTTTTAAAAACTGAATTAGAAAATAGAAAAACTGCCATTTTTTTTATGTTTCTGGAAATGGAAAACAAGAAAACAGAAAAACAAGTAGCAGTGGTTTGTTTTCTGCATGACCAGAAATGTAAGGAGGTAGAAGAAAACTTGGGTGGAGTGACACATGGCCAGATTCTGCAGCTATTGCGCACAGCGAACGATATTGTGTTATATTGGCTCTGCGTCCAGTAAGAAAGATTCAAGAATGCATGAGGCTATAGGCTACGGAAGGAAGAATGAGGCCGACCCTCTGGAGATAGGGTCATTTGGTAAATGGACTTGCATTTTTATAGCTCCTTTCTAGTCTTCGATCCACTCAAAGCGCTTTACACTAGGCAACATGTCACATTCACCCATTCAAACAGATGCATACACTGATGACAGAGGCTGCCATACAAGGTGCCAACTGCTCATAAGAATGTTATCTAAATGCTCATTCATGCACACTCGCACATCGATGGCTTTGCCGGGAGCAATTTGGGGTTCGGTATCTTGCCCGGGAACACTTTGACATGCGGATTGGAGGAGCAGGGGGTTGAACCGCCGATCTTCCAATTAGTGGACGACCTGCACAACCACAGCTGCTCATTGATCAAATGGGGTCCGGATCAAGCTCCATCGTTTCCCATTAATTATTCCCGCTACGGTTAATAAACAGACACTATTTGTACACTTCTCAATAGGTAGGGTCAGCGGCCGGGCAGCCTCCATGCAGTGCCTGCAGGTTTGTTGAGCTCTTTTCTTTTCTCTGTTTTTCTTTTGTGGTTTTAAAACAGAAAAACAAAAAACGGCCATGTGTTTTGTTTTTCTGACCTGGTTGCGAAACAGAAAAACCAAAGACATTAATACACTGACTCAGCATATTTCATTTATTAATCTATTTGATACTTCGATTTTGCAGTCATCACTAGCTAAATGATGTCTCTGCATTGGCCAGACAACAAAATGAAACTCTTGCAGTGTTTGTGAGCTCAGAGTACTCTCTGTACAACTAAAAAGTATATCTACCTTGGTGCCATTTCTACCTTGTATCTACCTTGTTTTGAAATACATGTTTTCAGGAGCACGGTGTACTATTTCCCATCTAATTTCTTAATGTCCTGAATATAAATGCGGATCAATATGAAGGAAATTACATTTTTACTTTTCACAAGGTAGTACTTGGATGCAAGTATTTCAGTGATATTAAGCTAGAATAGATGGCATGCTTTGTGTCAAAAGGAAAATAACTGACATTTCATGTGTGTATATATGTGGGCAAAAACTAATTTCTAGTCTATCAGTAAAACTCTACACAATTCTATCAGATGATCCAAGGTCAAGAAAGGTTCCGTGTATTGCTCGCTTGATAACGTCATCTCAAACTTATTGGTAGAACTAGAAAATTACCTGCAGTTATATTGTCTATCATTCCAGCAGCCCACATTGTTGTTCACAATGGCACATTCGCTACAGGCAGTACTCACATGGAGGGAAGACAGCATAACAACATGATTATTTGATCAGAATAAACTGTGTCTGGAGAAATTGTTGTGACATACGTCTGTTGTCGCCAGAAACAAAGACAACATCATTGAAAAGCATAAAAAAATATATTAGTCTGATACTGTAAAATATTGACCAAAATGTAAGAATTTATGATCAGAAAACCTGATGATCAGTAGTGTTGAGCTTCTCTCTATCTATCTATCTATCTGACCTTAGTTTTACGCATCCTGTCAGATTATCTCAATTGAATACATCTCGTGCAAGAAAATCACAGGCAGCATTATGCACTTAAGTGTGAACCCTGATCCAACAGATGTTAATGTCATTCTCAGCCCTCGATCCTTGGAAAGCTGAGAATAAATTACAGTGATTCTCAAGGTCAGGTAGAATACATCTTTCCATATGAAATTCTCTTGAGCATCTTCTCCATCGCCACGGGGGAATCCCCTTGAAAAATCACCTTGGGGACTGTGGCTTGGTTGCAGTGACAGGCAGTCACATACAGACGTATAAAAACGAAGGGTTTGCAATGGAATGACATTCTCTGTTGCTGTGTTGTTTAATAGCTCCTAGATGAAAAATGCAGATTTGTCTCATCTCTCCCATTTGCAAGGCAGCTCAGATGTCTTTTTCTCTGTCGTCTTGATTGTTAAAGATGTCAGCTCTAACCATGATGTCTAACCCACTGTTGTCCAGCCTTTTTTCATTGGGACCCAGCCATGCTCTTGCAAGTAACTTTTCCATTTTTGTAACACATCTTTGATTGTATAAGTAAAATGAATGTTACATAAATATTCCTCCAATGAAAGAATGATGTCAAGGCCTAGTTTTGATTTACTGTACAATTTTATTACTTGGGTCATGTTTGCCAGGCGCCTTCTTTTGATCATACTTTCATACTGCTGTAATAAATCCATAGAGCTGAGAGTCAGTTTATCAGTTAAATAGAGTTCATTGTTCTATAGCTCTGCGGTTTGTGGAAAAAAAAGAAGAAGAGTCTCCAGCCACGATAGTAATTCTGTGAGGCTTTACTTAGACATGTTGGTACTTTGAGCTAACTGCTAAGACCCTCAAAATACTATAGACACGATGTCATCATGCCAATGTTTGCCACGTAATGTTTACATGTTCACCATCTTGGTTTAGCATGCTAACATTTGCTAATTGATGATGGAAATGCCTTTAGTCTGTTGGTCATGAACCAAAATACTAGACAAATGACATCTTTTGACCTGATGATGTGTCTACAGGAAAAGTCATGTGATCACCAAAGTTATTTAAATTTATGTTGATGGTGCTTGTCTGTACCAAATTTCATGGCACTCCGTTCGGTAGTTGTTTTGAGTGGACTAAGTGTTCAGCCGTCTCAGCTCTATACAGCCGGGCATTCAGAAATCCTTCTTTGCATATGATGACATTTATGATATGGCCCAAAGGGAGACTGAATATTGAGTAAGTACAGCCATTGCTTCTCCTGAGAACACTGTGTTAAGCCCCAAATGAGAAGCAATGACAGTATTCCTGCCAACATTTTATGGTGAATGTAGAGCTTTGTGTGAAATTGTGGGCTGGATCAATACTGCCTCTCCTAGGATTTCTTCCATTCAAGATAACCTTATCCCAGCAGAGAGGGCGCCCCTACCCAACGCACTTGGTTTGAATGACAAGGAGCAAAAGCCTTTTTCCCAAAGAGCCTTAAATCTTTTTGTCATTATCGTTACCAGATAAGAGAGGAAATTATGTGGAAAAACACTTAAGCTTTTTGTCAACATGTGCTGCGCCTGATTTCTCTTCTATTGCTTTTTTATTTAAGGTCATTACATGCGCCAGTATTCAGCAATAGAACATCATATCTTCACAATGATCTTTTTGATTTGGCGACGGATGCAACATTAGACAAATGAACAGCATTGTGTCTTAATTGATGCCGCAGTCATGCTTCTTTTTGATTATGATCTTGACTGAATGCATCACATTATTTGTGTTTTGCTGTCAGAGCTTCCACAATTTTATTTTAATTTTTTTGTCTTAGTATTTTGCCATTTGCCATTTGTGTGTTTTTCCCCTGATTATCATGATATATATATACGATTATGATTTCCCTATGCACTGCAGTCCTAGTTACTGCTAACCCCGCTGTTGGCCTGAGGAGGGCTGCAGACAGAAGTGCCAACGCTATGACACATGTCACCAGCTGCTTCCTTTAACCTGCCAGCAATGAGCTTCACAGGGTGTAATGTATGAGAGGGCCATGCTATCCCCCCCCCCCCCCCCCCCCCCCCCCCAGTTCCACCCACAACTGTGCAGGCACCCCAGCTAACCAGCCAGTAGTGAGATCCATCACTGCCCCCACTGGCACGCACAGTCAAGTGTGTTGTAATTTGTATTTGTGTCATTCATCTTTCATTTTAACGAATGGATTTACTTTGACGTTGAAAATGGTGTGGTAAAAGTTTAATACAGTGTCCTTTTTAAAAACAACATATTTACTTATTTGTTTCTATAGCAGATAGAAGTGTTTTGTATCACTATGCCATCACTGACTGAGGTTTGTAGACCAGATTAGCTTGAAATCCGTTCTAATGTCTTCTGCAATGTAACTGCGAGAATGCCCTGGAGAGCTGTATTCTGTTTTTGTGATGTCAACAAATGCCCTGTCGGTGAACCCACTCACATAAGGCCTATCTTCTCATCAAGCGCAATCTCCATCAAATAGGGAGGTTGATGGTTTTCATCCAGGGGGCCTGATCATCAATAATGATTGCCGTTCGCCGCTCTTATCAGGACTCCCCCCACCTCCTATTGCCAAGGGAAGATTTCAGCACTCTCCATCAGCTGATGAACATTTAACGGCTGTGGTAACAAAGTCTTCATTATGGTTATTGTCAAGCTCTGATGGCGAGGGCTGACATTTCAATCTCAGAGTGTGACTTTCACAATGTGTAGGTCAATACCTGCCACATCCCCATGGCTCTTGTGAAGGGAGATCCTTGGCACACAGAAATATTTGGTTTGCTCCCTTTCACAGACAACTCGATGACAAATCCAACAAAGAAGGTTCAGACCAATATACTATACGTCCAATCAGCAGGCAGCCAGGTCATGCTGTTTTTCAGATGCGCCTGTGGTTTAAGGTCTGCAGAAACACAGTGGGGGGTTTGTACTCTGAACTCTGCCAGGAATGCAATGACAAGCTTCTGCAACCAGCCATTTATAACCAAAAGTATGTTGCCACCCATATTTCATTGATCATAGTCCAACGTTATGGGAATTAAAATGACCATGTGCTTTTGGCCATATAGTGTAAGTCAAAAAATATATACAGCAAATATATAAAATCAGTCTTTATTGAGCTGTAAGCTAATTACAATAGAGTGTGTTAACAGTATCCGTGTGATCTTTGCAATGGGTGTGAATATGTTTAAAACCAGTAGTGCAGGTTCCTGCAAATTAATGAATGCTAATGTTGACTTGTGGTTTCTGTGAGTTGTTTTGGTCAGGTATGGTTGACAAAATGGCTAATGAGGTGTATGATTAGCTATACCATCAAAGGATATTTTATTGCTATTGATATTTAATTTACTGACAGGGGGCATAGAATCTTTTTATATGCAGATCATATCAGCGACTGTAAAGTGTGATCAGACATACATGCTGGACATTTAGTCCTGAACGAGGATAACAGGCCATAAATAATACATCTTTAGGTAACCAGTCCTAATAAGGAAGGAGATAAGGGCAGATTCATTCATGGGATATACTGTATTATCAAAACAACATTTTAACATATGTATGATTGTTGATTTATGTGTTTAATGTCAAATTTGTTAAAATATCATTAAGAACAATGTTGTCATGACGAGAACATTATCCTTAGCTATACTATATTTGAAAACAAAACCATTTAGACTTAATAAGAAGCGACATCATTCAGACTGATTATTATGTGCATGCCAATTACTGAATTATTCATTGCCACACGTTACCTCTCATATTACATAACAATTAAGAAGTAAAAAGGAAAATAAAGCAGGATATGCAGGATATGCAGGATATGCAGCGCAGTCTCTACAAGCAATCAACTCAAAAATAGCCGACCTTCTTCACAGCTTAAAAGTGCCCTGTGGAGTTTTAGACCTCTGGCGCTATGGAGCAGTTTTTGATGTGTTTATTTATCTCATGCAGGTAACACTATATGCATTCTGCCAGTGGTTTCATATTGGTCCACTGATCTACAAGTGGTGGCAACATGCCAAAATATGCAGCAATGCACCAATTAAGAATTGAAGAAGACTGCAAGCTAGTAAACGTGGATGTTAACAATTTAGGATCAAAAGACAACGTTTAAAAAATGTTAAATAACAAAAGAAATGTATTCACCAAATGTGTTATAGCTGAATGCTACCTGTAATGTGATTTTGATGCGTAACACCTGAAAACAATACGTTTTAATACTTAAAGGAAAAACAACAATGTAGAATGTAAATACAAACAATCTATACATTTTTTGAAAATGTTTGTAAAAAATAGTCCAAATCCTTCAGGCTTCAACCCTATGAATCATATCAAGGATGGCATTAAATTAATCTCCTATGTCTTTTGTTTTCAGTAAATAACTTACTGACTTTCTTAATATCAATAATGATTAATATCATACTTTTTTGTGTATAACTGGCCGGTTTCCAAATGAGTAAACCGTTATGCACTGACATTTATCAGCATGGTAGTTGGTCATGACTGTCTCTTAACCCTAATAAGCAAGATGTTAAGTCATTCTTAATCGATGCTAATTAAGCATTACTCCTTGGACTGTTAAGTGTTACAAGTTCAAAAAATGTGTTTTAAAAAAAAAAGTAATTATTCCAGAATGTGTCAAAGAGGTTA
The DNA here is from genome assembly GCF_023349555.1 of Cebidichthys violaceus. NCBI lineage: Eukaryota > Metazoa > Chordata > Actinopteri > Perciformes > Stichaeidae > Cebidichthys > Cebidichthys violaceus. The sequence continues at coordinate 4,648,792 of NW_027176274.1, read as the reverse complement.
AATTAGCTGTGGTTGCACTGGATGACATGCAGTTATGTGCAAAACGGTGCTTACGGATTCTGTGTCTTGTCAAATAAGCTGCAACTCAAATCATAGCATTTCCCCTCAAAGACACTAACAAAGCAATAGACAAACTAGGAGGGCCGAGAGACAAAGTAGACTCATGAAAGGGCTGTCAGATATTAAGTTGGACTTTGGGGCTGCTGATAGGTCCCAGTCTTTCATTCTACCCAAGGCAGTGCCTGAGCCAATGAGATAAAGGCGTCTGTGTTTGTGAGAGCCAATCACTAATACTCTGAAGAAGACCGAGCCAATTAATCTCTTTGGTGACATGAGCTTTGGAGGAATGCCCTGGTTAACTCCTGGTGGCATGCTGAGTCTGGATCGAAACCCTGCTGTTTTCCTTTCATCTCAGAGCAGACAAAACCATGACGTTCCCTGCAGCATAGAGAACTTTCTAGAGGTTTTGTCTCTGTTTGAAACTGTACCTGTTCTTTCAAGCGCTGAAAAGACAAGCTCTATCCTGGAATCACTTCAACAATCTTTTGAAGAATTTGCTGTCAGAATAATTTATGCAAGGGGAATATGCAGACACTTACAGCATCTTTCTAGCTCTCTTTTTTTTTGTATTCCTCTGTAGTGACATACTAGACTAACTGGCAGACCAACGTGTCAACTCTCAAACCTCCTGTAGATCAAAGCTAAGGAGACAGTTGGGTGTTCCACATCCTCTTCCAGGCATGACTGGCTGACAGCATCCGGGCTAGGTCGAACATTTTTAGTAAGCCTGAGGGGCACGCACATTCTTTGCATATACCACAAATTACAGATACAGAATCATTGGTGATTTGGTGCTAAATGGAGTGGTTTGAAGAACCAAGCTTCAACAATAATAAATACATCACATTGCTAATCTACAACTAAGCATCATCCTCACTCTGCCAAATAACAATACTGTTGTTGTGTTGTTGTTGTTTTTTTAAATAGTGTGATTTCATTGAAATGCAATTTATATTCCAGAATGGCGCCAATCGACTACTTGAACTTGAAACCACCCATTGAGTGCATCTCTTTTCTGGCACAGCTGTGGTTCCAGCCCATATTGCAGCCGAGATTAATGCTGTGAACATACGGTAATGCACACAGTGTTATTCAAGGTGTTTTCTGTCACAATTGCAGGAAGGGAGAGGAATAATACATCATTAAGGCTCGCGGTTCGATTCGAGACAACAGTGGTCTATTTGGATGAGGAGTGACTTTCACGTTGAATACTAATACATCAAACAGCTTTCTACAAATAACTCTGTTGCTGAAAGCAGCCCTGCACACGCTGTTGAATTTCAAATATTGCTGCTATCTATCATAACCAAGTACTTGGGCTGGATTACTTCTAAAAACACTAACTGTGCCAGAATCACAGGGGGTTTCAATTAGTATACAGAAAATGATGTTACGTAATTTTAAAGTTCAATAAGTAATCAGGAGTGCCCAAGAGCTTTCAATGTCATTCCTCCTGGGCGAAAGTTAAATAGGTCAAATATTAATGGGTAAATCATTTATTCATCGCTATTCATAACAAGTTAACAACTCCTATGAGAACACTTGATTATTCTGTTCAACACACATGAACCCTGGTTCACGGTTTCTGAGCAAAAAAGCAAGTCTTTTGGGACCTTCATTCAGAATTTGGAGGACATGGGTTCTTTAACGAGACAACAAACAACGCAAGCAAATATACGCTCAAATTGGCCGCTGGTTTGCTTTGGCACAACCCATGTGTTCTTTGTTAATTTAAAGACTAAACAAGCTTCTCAGGACCAGAGTGGTAACTACCAGTAGTCTGGAGGAGTTCATAAGCAGATGAGGCAATGTTTTGACAGGACCCAAGCCCCCTGATAACCAAGCATAACAGATCTGTCTGCTCTATTTGTCCATCTTTGCCAAGTGCATAATTCTACATGTCTCATAGCCAAACGAGCATCACTTTCAGTTTGATATATGAAACACAATGTGACAGAGGGGGTAATGGAGCAGGCATGTTGTCTTCATGCATTCAGGCCACATACCCGAACACTTTGACGCCACTTGCTACCCATCATCCCCTCTCCGCCTACACGCCGTCCTGGACAAGACCTGAATCAAAGAGAGGTCAGGAGGATTGAAGATAATCTTGTGTCTTATCATGTTGACTATGATATGATGTGACACTTGTCAAGGAAGTTGTGGGGGGGAGGGTGTGGGGGGGGGGGGGGGGGGGGGGGGGGAGAGAGAATAGATAGAGAAAGAGACGTAAATGGTGTTTAAACAGGAGTAGAAGTGTGTAGCTCACTGTGGGAGTTCCATCCACAGGGGACAGATCTGCTCATGAACGATGCACGTAGTTGGAGAGGTGTGTGTGTGTGTGTGTGTGTGTGTGTGTGTGTGTCGGATTTGTTTCGGGGGAGGGGTGGAGGAGGCTGCATATCACATCACCATGCTTCACCACAGTATCTCCATTTTCTAAGCTTCCCCTCCTCAGAGCAGATAAGTTGCATGCTTGCTCTTCATATTCAACCGGTTTCTGTATAACTCGGCATCCATTAAGTCATAGTTCTTCTAAGGTTCTACATTACACTGCTGGTAGACTATTGTGTCAGCATATATAAATATGGAAAGGGATCATATTAATCTAAATTAACATTTGCACATTTCAAATTAGTGTAGAGAGCATTATTAAAATCAACACCCTGAGTTATTTATTTCTGCGAGTCATGAATGTGGTATCAAAGACGCTCATGGCAATAACAGGAGACATTAATATTTAGTTCAGGCAACCACTGTGTGTAGAAAAGCGTCTGCATTTCCAACATGCAAGACTTCTAGTGAGCAGCAGCAATAATAGAACAGTACTCAACCACAAACCCACTTAGAGACGATCAGTATATTACAATATCGCTTCACCTCCCAGGTATTGTACATGCGATATGTTCAATAACGTGCAAGCCCCCACTCTGTCATCTGTGCACCCAGAAGGCTAATCGTTGGGTAAACAAACAATTCCAAATTTGTTGTAATAAGAGCTCAGCTCTCTGTTGAGGTGAGATTATGAAGACAGTGAATCAATGGGCTTCAATAACAAGGCTCTGATTTAAATCCTCTGTATGGGCAGAAATCCCTGCTGTCTAAATGTAGGCAAGCCTTTTTGTTTCTTGACATTGAGTGATGCAAAAGGATTAATAGCTACCCGGATGCACTTTATGCTCAGCGCCCTGTCAAGTTAAAGAATTCAAACTGCTGTGATGGAGACGTGTAAGGTCAAATGTATGGAGAGGTTGAAGCCAAGACTTGGTTGGCATGATTTCAGGAAATTACCACAATATACTGTATTTGTGGCAGGTTGTCAATCCAATCAATCCTAATAATGACTTGGCCAGGAGTTGACATTTATTGTTCTTCAACAGTGTTAGTTGATATTCAGTGTTTAATCTCCCCCAGATTTTATCAGCCCAATTTAAAATGCATGTTGTAGTTCACAGTGTGATTTCAGTTCATGAAAGTTAACTGTAACATTTTGGTCGCATAAAAATGCCTTATTCAGTGTTTGGTTGTACTTCACCCTCTTGTGTCACTTCTGGATGCAAAATGCCAAAAACCAAGATCAACCAACATGGCGACAGCCAAGATGCTGAACTCAAGGCTCCAAAACGTCATTCCATAAACCATTGGATGACGTCACAGTGACTGCGTACGCTTCTTGTTGGTAACAAAAGTTATTAAAACAACCGAGGTTTAAGTTGAGCAAATCGTTCCTCTCTCTCCGTCCTCTTCCTGCAGCGGCCATTTATCTGCTCAAATGGCCACTGGAGCTGCTGCTGCATGGTTTGACTCTCCAGTTCCACAATCTCATTCTGTAAACTCAACTTTGTCAGACTTGTATCCTCTATGGCACAAGGGTGAAGGAGGAAAACTGTGCATCAACTTGCACTTAGCATTACTATTGTATATAGCCTCCAGCTTGTTTTGTTTATTTACTTGCTTGGTTAACTGAACGTCCTTGTCTAACACATCTTCTCTGCAAGGCTCAAGCACAGGGAGGATAAAAACTTTCTCCTGACAAAATATCAGGGAAATCACTGAGTAGTTTAAGTGCTTTGTGAACAGCCTGCAGTACAGCAATATCCTGCTATTTATGGAAAAGGTTGCTTTCTCTGTCATCACACAACATGTTTGTGCTTGCTCAAGTATGCTCTCTGCTGTTAAGGTCTAGTTAGGTCTGTCGAGCGACGCAGTTTTTGTTCATTTAGAGGACAAACAATTGATTTATAATTTAATAATTTAGTATATAATATAGTACAAAAAACAATGGGGCAAACTGGGAGTACCAATTCCAACTGAAAAATAATTTAAAAAAAATAGTACATCGCTTTGTAAGTGGTTATTTAAAAATATATGATTAAACTATTAAGATAAAAGTTCAGTTCAGTTCATTGACTTGAAATCAAATATTCACTGCAATGACTCCAACTGCCCCACATGAATCACCGATCTGTCAGTGGCAAGTTGGTACATGTAGCATGATACATGATGTAGCAGTTTTTTAAGAAATGATGTACTGCAGATATGTGGGAAGAGACTGTAGAAAACAAATTGTGTTTTGTTAAAAGAATTATAATTGTGTATTTTTTAGTAACACACCACATTTGAACTAGCAATAGATGCAATAAAGGAAGACCCACACCTGCACAAGGAAATGTAATAAGATACCGGGAGTAACAAATGACATTCAAGTGCCTCTGGCAGAGAGCTACAACTCATGGGGATAGGTGGGTGGGCAATAATGTTGTCCCAGAGGCCCCACCGAGCCCAGCACCCCGACTCCCCCCAAGAGAGAAGATAGGTTCAGTACACACACACACACAAACAGAATAGAGTTATTCACCCAAGAGACTCTTGAGCCGTGCAGGTGAGACCACACATGTATCACTTCAATTTATCATTCTCATAGGACACGCTTTGCAAACAAACCGTAGCTGCGCTAGATCAACTGATATGAAACATGGCCAGACCCTGGTGTCCTGGCAGCTTGCTGTCCTGTGATGGCAAGGGAGCAAAACAGGGATTAAGTCATTGCAGTTTGCTGCAAGTATGAACAAATATCATATTGTATCCTGGTCCAGTTGTCCATCCTCGTTCACAGTTGAGCTGACAATGGTCCATTCCATTCTATTCTTAAAAGCAACTGATTTGGTCAGTGACAATCGTGATTCAGCATATTCAGCCTCTCATTGTAAAATTATTAATCATTCATGGGACAATATGACATGTTCCCTGCTAAAGTAAAACCAGGAAATGAGATGGGAAAATGTAATTTTCTTCCAGCTCTTGTCATCAAAAAACAGTTGGGGAAATGTTTGGTCATTACTCTTTCATATATATATATATATTGATATATATATATATATATATATTGGTGGCAATCATCATTATTCACCATGGAACAATCACTGAATTGAGAAAAATCATATGGAAGAACCAAAAGCATGGATTTAGATTAAATCAGTGGACCGTGTATTTACCAAGGAAAGCAATTTAAAGGGGCCTTAAGAGTTCAGCTTGTGTTCAACAACAGGGAAAGCACAGAAAGCTATGTATTGCCATGCCAAAGCCATGGCAATACATAGCTGACTATATGTCATGAATTTGCTCTCGTACTTTCACTGGCATAGGGCAACCTAAATTTCCCTTATCCATATTAAAATCACACATACTGCTTGCACCAAATGAAATAGAGCAAATTCACCTTGGCATCAAGCGTTGTCCTATACCTCCCAGTGAGGGACACACATTTGTTGCAAAATGCTGTTGTTGTGTGCTGCTGCTTTTTTTTTAAAATTTGATACCGTAGCTGAGCATAAACGAAGTGGCTGTTGTGTGCAAATGCAAACACAGCACAATTCTGCGATAAGGATGGACAGTCAGAGAAGAAGCCTATTTAATCCATGCAGGACGAATCAGCAGAGGGAGAGATATGGCGGCCTTTGAACCTAAACACCAACTTGCCTGAGCAATTGTCACCATCAGCAAAAAAGTCCACTCCCAAAATAGGTTGTGTTCCATATGCTTCAGGTTACACCACTGTACATAATCACCACAGGGGCCTCCTGCACCAGCTATAAAATAAACACTTGTATAGATGGATGTGGTGTTATTTGACTACGGAGTTGGTATTTTATTACCTTCTGGTGCTGTTTTCAGCATAGAGTATCTATCGAGGGGTAAAAATGTATACTCCTGCTGAGCTCAAGCTGCATACAGCCGTTTGGAAGTCTTTGTATGGCTGTGCCAATGATCCTTACGAACACCGCTCAGCTGAAAAGAGTATTTTAACCAAACAGTATATCTTACAAAATGTCCAGGTTTTCTAATATGGGGAAATGTGAAGCAGTTAAAGCAAATGGAGGGTGATCAGTGTATGTTTTATCTACCTCATACTGCACAGTGCCACAATTTCTCCTGTTTTCACTTCATTGCTCTCAACTGACAAACCCTCTGCTCTCCCAGCCTTCCATTGTCGCGCCAATTAGAGGCAGAGGAGCCTTGGAGAGTCATCCTGCTGCGCGTCTCGACTTTTCAGTCTGGATAACAGCTTGCCAGTGGTTAGGTAAGTCATATAAGGTTCAGTCTGTCAAGAGAATATGTGCACTGATGGAAAAGTAATGATCAATAATTTGCGCAGTAGCGTCCCAGAAGATTACAGTCAGAATAGTTTACGTGTAGCGGCATGATCACAAGATAGTTCCGACGATGGGCTAGTTTTACTGTCAATCACCGATGCTTAAATGATCAACGTTTACGTCACACAGACACTGGCACCAAATGTTGCTATCTGCAGCAACTTTAACTAGAAGCTGCAAGTATGTGCCATACAATAAACTGTTGAGATGAAGCCACTAGACTAGAGAGCCTTATAAGAGGTTGCAACAGATATGAAATGTCAGTGACAAACGACATCACTTTGTCAAACTTAGAACTGCGCTATATCAATATTTTCTAATTAACGATGAGTCCTGTGAGTATATCTTTTGAGAAAGGTATCCCTCCTATTGATGAAACCGTGAAGAAGTATTGCCTGACCCTGCAGTTCCCTTTTTGCATTTTTCAGCTATATATTTTTGCAGGTATGCTATACGTTCACATCACCAAATGGCAGACAAAGTTAGTGACTAGCTTGTGAACATACAACTCTGCTCTGCTCATAAGGGTGGGGTGTGTGTTGGTTGTGTTGCACGTGACCCCCACTTTTTGCATGATACACTTACATGTTGCTGCTTAATGAACCGGGTAGTGTGGTGTGCAGGGTGTCCACGATTGTCTTTTGGACTCCTGCGGGTTTAGGTCATGACTCTACCCTTTTCAGATGCGTACTACTTTGGTTAACTGGGGCCCTCTACTTCTCTGCTATGGCAACCTAGGTTATAAAGAAGTAGGTGGGCTGCGGTAACTAGCCACTAGCCGGTTAGGATGAGAGTGATTGGGTCGATGTTCATTTATTGAGCTCCACCCATAGAGTCCAGTGGAGCCTGTGTGAGTTAGAATGAGGGTTAAGATATTGTAATCCTAGGTATAAAACCACAGCCTGTTGCTCCAACGCTGCTTGCTGAAGAGGGTGTAGAATACGGGCAGCGATTATAAACTGTGGAGTCCAGTTTAGGGCTTTGCCTGTGCTTATAGAACTAGGGTTACAATATAACTTTGGTTCACATATACATTGCATTTATAATGTACCTATGTCCTTCTGCGTTTGCGTTTTAGATGTTAGTGCTGGAAGGTCTAGTTAAGACTACGAAGTCATTTGCTTCCTGTTTGGTGGGGTTGAGTGCAACTTGTTAGTCTTATCGTGAAGACCCACTTGAAGTGAAAAAATTGCATACCACCTCCACCACCTCTGTCTTGTTACAGCAGGGATGTTAAGTCTTATGAGTGTAAGAACTATTGCTTGTTAGCAAGCATTGTTTAAATACGCAACCTACCAGTTTCTCCAAGAACCTAAAGTGACTTTGTGCCAAACAGCCATTTTCTTTGAATCCGTTATATAAGGAAAGGTCGTACAAATGAGGACCCACAGAAAGTGAAATAATAATCTTCTCCTCCACTGACATTTTTCCACAGTTGGTAAAGACAAAACTTGCTCACCACTTCATTACTTTTTTATGTTGTCAGACTTTTGACAAATCAGCACGGAGCTTCCAGGCAAATTTCACCCCTTATTTGCATGGAGTAAAAAATTCTCAACCTTGGACTCCTTCCTTTTTTCACACCATGAGTCAATCCCACACTGCCTGCCTCCTCCTAATACCTTTAGACGGGATTTATTCATGTCCCTGTGAAAATTAATATGAGCTGAAATTTCCCTGTACCGCACCTTGGCCAGTGGGTCTTCACCCATAGGAGCTTTAAAGCTGCATAGCTAAAATATCACCACATAAACTAAAGGTCTTGGTCCTTTTTTTATTAACACCTTTGAGTTCTGAACAAGAGGTGTTTGGATGTCTCTTTCTTCCCTGATCGTCCACTCATTTTTAAATTACATCTCTACCTCTCCTCCCAACTCGAGCAATCAAAACAGTGGCTTTCCACCATAATCATAACTCTACGGAAGTCTTTTCCCATGATTGGTTTGTTGTGGGTCAATTTCTGCAAGGATTTTTGCAATATGGCAAGACAGATATGGAGCCATTTTTTCAGAGTTTTAATGTCATCATCCATGGACAGTATGACTTGTAGTGACTTTATTTTGCACAGCACTGTATTGTTAGCTTTCAATCATTAGTTAGTTTTTGTCTTTGCTAGTAACCATACACACAAGTTAATTTCAGATGAACTGCGGTAACGAAACACTGAGATTATGTAACAAAGGAAATGAACAATAACAAGCTATAAAATGCTTGACAGCACTGGTTACATACACTGTACAATATATATTCATATATTGTGTGCACTTGACTTTAAACCTCACGCCCACACCATGCTGACATTCTTTACAGACATAACCGCAGTGAGATTAAAATGTAAGAGTTCTGTTTTTGAAAAATCACAACTGACAAGGAGTATTTCAGTGTCCTAATGTAGAAAAGAAAATGGACAAGATGAAGTATAATATAGTCTATATTATAGTCTCTTTATATCCTTACAGCAATCAATAAATAAAATAAAATATCCGGTATGTGTGGCTGTTGCGGGATTGTAATAAGCCTGTCTACCGTCCTGCCTGTCTGCATCCATGTTCACTCATTGCGCATCCTCTTCTACAAGCTTGACAGCTGAGAGAATCAACAAAGGCCATGTTGTTGTTTACATTCATTATCATATGTTTATGTTCATAATGATGATTTTCAGGGGAGTGGATTTGGAGGGAGGCCCATAAGAGACAGACTGCCGGTGATGCCGACTTGGCGACTTTCTCACTAGATTTAGCGACTTTTGGAGCTAGAAGTGCTTGCTACATTCATTGGATAATTCTAAGAATCTAGCCTACCTTAGCTTTAACCTTAAGCAAACTTGATTAGGCAACCTTGTGTTACTGTTGCCTCTAATTAGTTTCAGTTGAATTTTAGTGTTTTTGAAATGTGGATTTTCCTTGTCTCGTACAGTGCAATCGAGCCCATGACTCTTTCATTGTAGTAGTGTACCAAACGTATATGTACTGTATGTTTAAAACAGATCAATGTTTACTGTTGGTGCAAGACCCATGTCAAACAAGGTTACACACTTTTCAGACTTTGTTTTCCCAACCGTCCACTCCAACCTTCCCCTCGGATGCTTTGTCAAAGTACACAAATGTCCGTCTTTGCTGCACGGTGAGAACGGTTCTTCTCACAACAAGAGATAGTCGGGAAAGCAAAAGCATTTAGCATTTAGCAATAATGCGGTCAATTCCTTGTGATGGCGCCTTCCAGCATATTGCAGTAATATTACATTTGTGTGAATGGCTTATGAAATATTATATTTCAAGTGTTAAAATCCATTTAATTGATGTTCAAAGTCTTTGTTACAACACAGCATCTTATTCTGCTTATAATATAAATTTTGTATCCCCTTTAGTAAGCTGCAGTTAAAGCCAGCAGCATGTTAAATCAACTTGATTGGATCTTTTTGTCTTGGATGCTAGTGATGATTTGTGCCTTTTTTCGAGCTTTGTGTTGAGACAGTGGCTCTTTCTAGAAGAGGAAGAAGAAGCTGTGTAGTTTAAAAGCATGCTCTGATTCCAGGTCCTCTGCCTCCCCTTCGTTCCTCATGAATATAATGACTCTGCCTGTCTTTTAGAGCTCCCAAGTCATGCTCCTTTGGAATAAGAGGGAGCAGAGGGCTTTTAGCTGCTGATAATCAGACCAGCCTGCTCTCCTTAAAGTGCTCTTTTGGGACATTACTCATTTTTAAGCACACCCTTTATGTGGAGGTAATCTAGCAAATAATACAAATTATAATCACCAGCACGATCGCCAACATAGGTGCATAGGTGAATAAAAGAGGCGTGAAAAACCACTCGGGACTTGCTGGAAGCAGTGGGAGGTGGTAACAAAGCCTAAGTCATAGGAACATTTGTGTGCAGAGGCAGATGCTCTGCATTTTTAATAAGTAGGTGTTAAGGTTAAAAATTCAGGACAAAACACTTACGTTAGATTTTGAATTTCACACTAGTTCTCATAAACAAAACCCAACTGCAAACTTACAATAAGGCGTATGTGTCTACACAATGCAATTCATCTGACGAAATTACAATGCAAGCAAATTCTAGGAAGAAACAGGAGTCATTACAGCACAAGTGCATACCAATGGGTGAGAATGTGTTTATTATGGCTTGATTGTGTATTTTGTAGTGTTAAATACATGGTGTAGTTTGTCCTTCAAAGTATCCTTCTGGAAGAACAGGAAGTTCTGTGTGGGTGTGATGCTCTAAGGGCCCGTCTTTGACATTTAGCCCACGGAAACTGTACTGCTTATCCATCTGCCTAACTGCAAACCAAGGCAATTATTCAGGGGTCTTTTAAATGTGAGGTGATTAGGCTTGTGCATGTCACTGAACTCAATCACTCCTAATTCTATTACTATACAATCTCTCTCCCTGTGTCTATCTCTCCTTCTCCGTCACTCTCCCCCATACTTACCTGCATACACTTTGATTAGGTTCATAAACCCTGAGTAATGCCTGGGAGGACTGGGACAAAAATTGTTGTCAGGGACCATATTTGCATTCCTCTATTACCATGCAGTATGGCAAGAATCTAAGAAAGATGGTATTAAACCCCCAGGACTGTCCTCAGACGTGGGGCCAAGGTTGGGAGATAACCACAACCGACTGCTCCAAAGATGAAATGACTCCACCTGAAACCTAAGCTTAGAATTAAATTTGTCAAGGATATAAGGCCCCCTAACTTCAAAAAGAAAGATCAATTAAAGGGACACTTCAAAGCCAAAATAACTCCATGACTAAGCAAATATTATGCAGTGACAGGTGCATGGATGTATTTCATATCTGTGGAGGTCAAATGAAGACCGTAAGCTATGATAAATTCTGAAGGTTTTATGTCTAATATGGTTTATTCCTTGAAATAAATGATAAAATCCGCCTGGCAATGTTCATGTGTATTCACTGGCCCAATCTTACCCCTAAACCCTAAACCCTGACCTCTCTGGGACTTAACTGGCGTCACCTGATCGAGTGTGGAAAGGTGCAGGGGTTCAACATGGTGTAAATAGCAATGCGAAAACACTTTGCGACATATCATGTTACCTTAACCACTCCAAAACATGTTATGCACTATTTTGGGTTTGGGACTTTTCTTTTCTTCACGACCAACGCACTTAATGAACTCACTGCCTGAATGTCTTCCAGGCTCTTATCTTACAGACTGGACACGAGGGAATAATATTAAAATAATCAAGTGACTTGTTTTTCTCACCACAGTATCATCAATAGTTGCAGTTGCTCCCCCCGTGTCTGTTTACCTTCATTTATTGATTTTCTTTCTTTTTTTTAGCACATCCGGGCTCCTCTGTTAACCCTGCATTTGATGTAACAACGCTATGAATTGTTGGTAATTCCCTCAGGCAAAGCAGGAATGTGTGCATAAAGGAACCCATTTATGGCATTTTGTGATCCTCTGCCTTCATGTTGTGCCAGACAGTTTGTTATTTTGAGAGAAATATCTTGGCAATTATTGGATGGACTCCTATGAATTTGCTTTAGATATTAATTCAGATATTATGTCTGGCAATACCCTACATTTTCATCAGGTCAAAATTTCTATTTGTCCAATACTTTGGTTTATGACCAAATACATAATGAATAGAGGTGAAAGTCACAAATCACTACAGTGATTCAAATAAGTTTGTGTAGGTCACAGATTTGTAGTCAGTGACTATGTGTTTGTTCACTTCATTATGTGAAACAGTAAGTGAACGTAATACTGTTCACAATTGAGCTGACAGCCGTGCTCCCAGTCACCAGTGACGGGTGCTCCTTTGTTAAAAGCAAATGATTCGGTCAGTGAGTCAGATAACTCCTTCACACATTTACTGAATACGTTTACAAGGACATCATGAGCTAATTGATAAATGTCAGCACGCTATTATGCAGAAATAAAACTGAAATAATACTGAGAAAAGAGTCCAAAACAGAATCTGAAAAGTGTGTACCTCCTTCAGGAATAACAGAGCCATATCAGCCCATGAGGTGAAGCAACCCAGTTAACACAATGCTGGAATAAAGATCAAATCAGGCCCTAACTGCTAATCAATGCAAATCTAACATATTTGTCTCAGGAATAACTCTGACTTAATAAGAATTGTATAATAATTTGTGATTATCATATTATTATTTACCACCATGACAACTAAACTCTTCATGAATCATTCAGCAACATCTCAGTTGTAACTTTCGGACAGTAACTACTTTGTGTGTATTAAGTGATACTTATGTGCAATGTGATGAGAACAATACATCACAGATAGCTATTGTGGGATACAGTGGGCGAAGTAGACCGGTCCGAATTTGAGGACTTTTGTTTGCATACTGGAGATTTTACTTTTGTTTGCATACTGCATACTACATGCTACCTTTTGAGCAGATCACTGCTACTATTATATGCAGTTTGGAATGCAGCCAGTGTCTAGCAGTCTATTTTTAACAATTATTAAGGAACTATCTGTCAGCTTTTCCTGAATTAACAATAATTAGCAGTTCATTCTTTGATTTATTGCTCACTGTTGTTACCAGATGCTGTGAACAGTATAGGGAGCTGTGAAAGACCCACAGGTGGCTGCTGAATCCCCTCCTGGATCTGCAAGTCTTTTCTTGAATAGTGAGGGGACTTTATATATCCGTGTAGGCTTACATTACCCATACTTTTGCTCAACTGAAGGATTCAAGATTAAATACTGCAAGTGGCCCAAGGCTAGATGAATCGACCTCTGGGGCCAAACAAACTGTTATATTTAAGTCCAGAGGCTCAGTCAGATCAGGGGAGATTTATTCCTCTATCCTTCCATGGTTTAACTCAGGGGGCCACCTCCTAAACCAGCGATAAATCAGCACTGCTCCTCATCTGGAAATCTTTGTTTCTTTGGGCTCCTTCATCTAATTCTTAATCTATTGTTTTGTATTGAGTCCTCAGGGTAGTGGGAATATCAAGAATCAGACAAATGCTCCCCAAATCATTCAGTGCACACACACACACACACACACTTTCTCTCTCAATCACTCTCTTAGTGCTTTATCACAATATAAAATGTCATCCACATTTTAGAAATAATTGACTTGGTATGTTAGGAAAGGTACACATTAGACATGCACTCACATAACTTTTAATGCAATTTCCGTATCCCTATGGGGCACCTTAACATGGCCTGCAGGTTTAAGACAATATTGCAGAAGCAGAGATTCAAAAGCAGTAGTCAGTGACAGCCTCAAATTTACACATACAACAAACGTGATTACTTATCATGCTTTGTCTGCCAGCATGTTTGAGAATGCTCAGATTCGGCTCAATAAAGCCACTTTCCTTCCATGTAAAATTAAATTCACCTTGGTGCTGGGACTTTCAAATTTAGCCTACAGCAAAAAAGTCACCCTCTTGAGAGATATGGTAGATGCAAAATAATGAGAAGACAATCTGTGTCGTCTGGCTAGGGCAGAATTATAATTATTAGGATAAATCAGCTTTGCCCATGCATATGTGTAATTCCAATCACTCCTCTGGACGGTAAAGTAATTTAATGGGAAACTGTAATAATCTGTAAAAAAGTCCTCCTTTTGTCTTTCTCTACCCCCAAGTAATGTGATCATACAGTACGCCAATATTCAATTTTGCTATAGAGCCCAGCAAGGTCAGGAAACACAGTCTGAGTTTTGGTATACACCCTTTTCAATCCACTACAGTGTCATGGGAAGATTTGATCTAAATTGGTAAGCTGCTACGGGACATATGTTTTTCTTTCCTTTCACATCATTTGATGGTGTTGGATGTCTATGTTAAACATATAAGTTCCAAAACTTGAGTTGAATATACACGTAAAAGTGCTTCCTGCAAGACAAAAGTCCAGCTTTCAGCTTGCTGCATTGCTGCAGCAATGGACCGTATTAGAAAAAGTAGGCATTTAATAGACATTAAAGCATGTTACATTTATATAAATATACTAGTGTCTTTATCTAAATTATGCAACATGCACATTTGTCAATGAAAAAGTAATTTCCTGTGTAGTTTCCCGCCAGTTTTGTTCCTCACGTGTTCCATTATCTCACCAGACCTCCCACTTATACCCCTATTGCTGTTCACTATCCATTTGCCAGGTTGTTTCAGTTCTTTGTACAAAACTAGCTCTCCAGCATTTGTTTGTTCCTAGTGATTTACCTCCGCCTGTTTCTTGATTTAGATTTTTTTTTTTATATGCCTTTTTTTGTATGTAGTGTGACTAATCTGCTGATTGCCTGTTTTGTCTTTTGTGACTCAAAGCTCTCAGTCAAATTTTGGATTTTCACTTTATTCTCGTGTGATTCAGAGTCTTTTGTCTGATCATCACATTATGGTAGCCAACCACAATAATGTGTAAAGCCATTGCTGTAGAACTACCTTGAGGATTGTCCTCTTTTACAAAAATGTCCATGTTATGTTAGTTCATATGTTGCCACTTTTAAAATCATTTCTTGATTCAGATCTCACTGCCTCATGAACATGAGGCCGGCTAAATTGTGTAGAATGAGCAAAAAACTGGATAGGGAGATAAACACCATGGAAACTAATTCCACATAAATAAGTCAGGGTTTGTTATAACAACTAAGGCTCAGATGGTATTTAACAGGGGTTTGTGGTGGGTGAGGTAACGGCTTGATAAAACTCATACCTTAATTATGTGTTGGAAGTTTGAGGTTTCCTGCTGTTGAAAAAAGAACTCATAAGTCCATGAAAATCTTAATAATCTGCGTAAGATATAGCTTTTGCCTCTACATAGTCATCTCAATGATAATCATTTCTTACAGAAGGTTGCCAGGAAGTCAGATTTTTTAAGATTCAAGTCTTTATAGATAATAAGAAAAACACTGGGATGAAACCCACGAGATTTAAGACTCAATGAGATTAATACGCATATTGGTATTTTGAGATGGGGTGATATTGCTTTACACTGCTTTAGTTAAAATGCAAGGTTAGACACTACAAGAGGAGGTTGCTCCCCTTCTTCTGCAGAGATATTTCATCAGCTTGTCAGAACTAAAATACTGGACTGTCCACTGAGAGAACTGGAGGAACTCCCAGTGGCTTGGCCAGCTGATTGGCACAGATTGTCAAAGAGAAAACAACACAGGGCAGCTACAGTTGCTGAGGACTGTACACCATCAGCCTTTCTGCCGTGCTTTTAACCTAATGGTATGATCCCTGCCTGTTGTCACACATAATTTGGTCGCATGCACTTTAGGATAAACACCAGGAGTACGCGTGGCCCAGCAGTGTGGGGGAATTAACTGCAAAGAAGTGCAGCTAAATGCTGCAAAATTACAAATATGCTCTTAAGCAAGGGACATCATTATTTTGTTATAAAAAGTTGAGACTCAGAAATTAAATATAAGTTTTAGTCCTGTAGCCTTGATTATAGAAGTCTTTGGTTTGTGTCAGTTCCTGGCCCAGATGTACAACCGTAACCAGCGGACGATGCATTGGGCCCTGCTGGTGCAACGGTTTAATATCAAAATAAAGCAAAAGGGGGCAGAAAATGTGGTGGCTGATGCTCTGTACCGTGGGTGAGATATCATGTATATTTGAGTATGGTGTAATAATGGGGGTTGGTTGTGGCCAAATTGTGGTTTGGTCTTATGGGAGGGGGTGTCGCAGATTAGTGCCACGGGGGTTAAAAGGCCGGGAAATCCACACAGACAACCCTGTGGGCCAAGTAGCAGCGTTCAAGCTGTGTGTGTGATGGTGTCTTGATTGCTTCCGTTCAAAGGTGTATGCTAGTGTTAATAGTCTGACCCACAAGTGTGGTGTTTTGAGTTCCATTATACTGCTGTTGGTTAGTGTCGCTTTCCTTTTAAGAAAGCAGTTTTCCGTTGTTGCCTTTGTGAGCATCTTTTCATTGATAAATCCTTTTTTGTTTATTGATCCGTTGCCCATGATTCTTTTTTCCTGGGTTATTTACTTTGTTACTCCCCTCATCCCTTAGACCTTAATCGGGGAACGTAGTAGAAGTGCAATGGACTAACTGATTAACATTATAAATAATATATCAAAAAAAACATGTTAATGGGATTGACAGCAAACAGAACAAATGTATATATTTTTAAATGGTTTCTGGTCTGTTGTGAATGTGTGGAGATTGGGCGGAGAGTCTTGTTATTATTATCCATGAATATTATCCCTAGGACAATGGTTTTTAATTAAGCTTATCTATCATCTTTCCTGGAATAACAAAATAAAACTAATACATAATATATTCCTGCATAGCCACCACGTGATGTCAGAGTGAAAATGACATAAAGTGGTTCACTTGAGCCAAAAAAAAAAAATGCTCCAGGTGCCTCGTAATATGATTTACCCTGCGCTAAGGCCCCTCTGAAAATGCATGCGCGTGATGTGGTGTATCTATAGGAGGGATATGCGAAGAGACATTTCAACATTTCTTGAATTCGTGAATTTGCTCTGTTTTGATTGACGAAAAAAAGCATCTTCCTTGATGACCGTAATGGTAACACCAGAGTGATGGGGGAATTATAGGTTGTCTTTGCACTCATGCTGATTCAAGGCAGCACATTCAGAAAGAGCTCTGTTAAAACCTTTTTTGTACAATATGAATGTCATTCTAAGTGCAATAAAGCAGGAAGGGTCTGCAGGCTCCGGCAGTCAAAGATGACTCAAGAAACAAATCCCGAACGTAATTAGCTTTTAAGCCATCCAACATGCCCTTTTCAATGACTGCAGCCTTCGGATCCTGACAGGTGTGATTAGTAATAAATTGAACGAACTGTAGATATGCCCCCACAGTTTTCACTAAATAGAAGCAAATGTATCATTTGACATTACAGAAGCTTTGTTCACATGGATTCGTCTTAAAGCTCCTTTTAGAGTAATATTGGATGGATTTGTAACATCAAAGTTCCAGTTAATTTTACTGAAATGCCATTACTGTACAAAAAAAGCATCTTGCATTATATCTGCTGGCAGGATCTTGTGCTGCTTGTCAGTAAAACCATTATGTGCACTAATGTAATGACACAAATGGTGATTTGCTTCGAGATGAAGTACAAATATGTCGGCCCTGGCTCTCCTCCACAATTTCACTTCACCACAAAATGTTACCTTGAGATAAAGGCCTCAAACTGTGGCATTAAAATGAGGAATCAATCAACAACCCTGACAAATAATATTGCCTCTTCTTGGCAGAAGACCCGTCGTTGCTTCGACCCTAAACCATACCACAATGATCAATCATCTATATGTGCTGCAGGACAAGTCACTCGCCAGAGGTGTCAACCTGAATTCCCAACAAAGAGCAATAGGGGAGATGCTTTGATATTTTTATTGAGAATTAGATGGTTATTAAATGCATATACTCTTCCATCCCCTTTAATCAGTATTAGGAAAAAGCACCTACAACTACAAATGTCCATGACATATCACGTGGGAAATCAACGTGCTTTTGAAACACAGTGGATCTTATCATCACCATGCTTTTGGCAGGCATGTCATGTCACGCACAAATACAAAAAAAAAACATTTTCATAATTTGGCTCACAACAAATGTGTATTGATTTTGATCCAGCACACAGGGATTGGACAGATGGTCTCTTAACAGTACAAATATTAGGATTAAAATGGTCCATATGTATTCTGCCAGTACCCACCACAACACCCACATAGAAAGTATTTTTACTTTGTAGCTGAACATGTTTTTGAACACAAGACAGAAACTGAAGGTTATGACATATGTAACCAAAACAACCATGAATGATCTTTGGGAGAATTTTCCATTTGAAAAATTTGACAAAGGCAGGAGGAAGCTTTCTCTGAATTTCTCTGACCTCAGAGGGTGGAAAATTGCCCAGCTGACACACAAGCGCTGAGGTTCCATTTCATGGTCTCATGATTACCGCCAAGCTGTCTCACAATATCACTTTCCTTTGCTCTTCCTTGTAAACGCTGTATTTCTGCATTGCAGCTGCACACAGCTATCAGTCTCACGTATTGCAGAATTACAACTCATGCAGAGGACGATTCTTTTATAAGTAGTCTAGGAAACCGTGTTTCCAAAATGCAGTGAAAATAAGGGAAAATGCTAAATGTTTAAACAGATTGTTGATAAGGTACAGTTAAACTGAGAGTTCCCCACAAGAGTTGGTGTGCATAAATCAGTTTCAGCAAGTTGTTGGAGATACAATGTGGGAGTCCTGTGAGGTTGTATGCAAAGTTGGCAATGCCAGCCTAATGAGTTGAACGGGCATTTCATAGAGATGATATTCGAGAATATTTAAATGAGACAAATAACTCAATAAACCATGAAAATGCAGTACGTGTATATAGTTTTGAGTCTTTAAAATGGGGATGAGTCATTGACATTGTAGACAATATAAAGCCATTGTAAAGCTTTGTGATATATATATAGAAAAAAATCCACAAATTTAATTGTTTTCTGTATACTAAATGCAAGGTTGAGATTTTATAATTTTTTCAAGGTCTAAGAGATGTCTGTGATTACCAAAAAGATAGATTTTTGATGGAAGAATTGTTTGTACAGTATTGGAATAAAGAATCTCACCTGTTAATTTATAGCTAATGTAAAAAGCCCATTTTTTTTATATATATATATACCCTTTAAAGTTGTTTACCTTCTAATAGCCTATTACCTTAATTTGCTCTACAAATAAAGCAAAAATGCCTGATCACTTTGAATAACACTTGCTCTTATGGTCACATGGACTTTAGAAGTACACCTCTACGAAGATGCAAACACCTTTGTATGCTGTAATGGCCATGGTATCAAACATTGTTGTTTTAATGGGTTTCATTGGGGACACTTTTGACCTTAAGGAGCGGAGAGTGTATTTTGGTAGTTTATTATAGACTTACTAGAGGAACAGATGTTTAACTTCCAAAATAAAATAAAATACTTCACAACCTTGCCAAACTTCATGCCTTATGCACAAACACAGACAAAACGATCAAAAAATGAGAGCCAAGAAATGTCCCTTGTGAGGTACAAGAGTTAATGCTGCTTATTAATAAATCTCTGCTATAGTAGTTCAACTGGCCCTCGTGTTGCCATATTTCTTGCCTTACATGTGTTTCAGTAGGTACCAGGTAGAAACCATCCAAACCTCTGGCATGACTTTCATTATTCTGCCAGCAGCTATTCATTTAACATTTGTGTGCAAAAACAATATTACACCACAAATAGATTGAGAATAAAATTTGCGACGAAATTGATAGTCACTGCTGATAAACCAACCCCAAAAAGTCTCTGAGGGACTCACTTTGTTGCCTTTGAGCATATTGTTTTTTGTCTGTGTTGCTTCATCTGAATAAGCTCTAGTTTAGCTCTATGACGACAGTGACCTGTATTCCCACAGGCCAATTGTCAGTGTGCTGGTGCACATTTACTGACAACTCAGCATCTCCAGAGACTTTTGCTTAATGGTAAAAAAAAGTCTCCATTCTCATTTATCTTGTTGTAGCACTGACATATTCCTACTAAATTGTTCAAGATCACAGGACTAATAGGGATCCAGTCGACCATTTACAGAATCAGCCGGAAACTCTCTCATTAGTTCTTCATCTTAGTGAACTCACATTCACTTTGCAGTCAAATTTGATTTGTTGCAGTAACATTGAGAATATATAGGTCCAACTATCACACGTTGAATTTAATTGTATTCAAACTAATTGTATTGTAAGGAAAGAATGAGAGCCGTCATGTTCTGCAGGGAGCAAAATCAATTCTACGGCCTGTCAATGTAGGTAATTGGTGATGATGAGCTACCTCCCTGTGACTTACAATACGCACAGTCCTCATTTAAATGCGCCTGGAGCAAAATGCAGCCAACCACATCAGTCTTCAAAATGAAGTCCTGTTTTTCTTTGCCAAACGTGCAACACTACACATAATCTGCTTATATACTGCAAGTGAGCACGCTGAGAACATGGAAACAGGTAGTCTGCGTGTGCGTTGTCTTTTGCCGCCTGCAAAAAGGCTACGCTTTATTACAGAGATTCACCGGTGCTGTTTTTCTAAAACACCGGACCCATTCCCTTGCCTTACCAAGACTCCCACTTCTATACCCCGGACTCTCCAATATCCTTAGGATGGCTCGGAGCAGTTAATGCAGTCATGTGTTACTGATCCTGGTACATGAACACACAAGTGTTGAAAATAATGCACAAAAGAGATGAGTGGGAGATCAGGCTCCAACGAAACTGAGGAGATCTGGATAATTCATGTTTTATGCAAACATGATCTCCAGTAAGACACACTAATGGGGAGTAAATAAAGTAATTTGCTGCTGTTTTTCTCAGCTACATGTGTTTTGGGATCATGTTTGGGTTCACTTGGATTAAAGTGAATTCAAGTTCACCACTGAGGGGCCTAGTTTTGCGACTCAAGGCCAAAACACAAAACTCATTTAAATGTGCAGTGCAGAGTTGTTGTAGCACGGTATTTTCATACCTACATTGCTATTTATTTAAAACATCACATAGCCAGCCTTTATTTGCCCTGTGTAAATGAAGCTTAGTGGAAGTTCATTCAGGAAGACTCTCTATTTACGCTTCAAGTCGTGAAGAGGGTAGGTGACTAATAAATCAGAATTACATCTCTGAGCCAATTCCACTAAAAATCTGCCCTATGAAACCAAACACCCTGTGGCGTTACGTGTTTCAGTGACGCCTGGCTTCTACAGGATGTTGCCTCTACTACCAATTAAAGGTCCCACATCAGCATGAGATATATAATACCCCATGTGGTACGACTTTTCCAAAGTCCAGCTGCAGTGAAAGGTGAATACAGAAAGACATACGGTTTTGATATCACGCAATCCCAAATGATGCAAGTCTGTGTAAGTGTATTGTTGTTCAGTGGATGTTGCAATTACAATGAGAGTCACTTATTTATTTTAGACATAAAAAGTAATGAATTTTACTGCTCCGCTGATAAAAATATATCCAGGAAGCCTTGCCATTATTGTGGATCATTACCGATGACTCATTTCCACTCAATGTAGAAGGGTCATACATACTGTACAGGCTGTACAGCAGATGGACACAATAACATACATACACACACTATACCAGCATGGAATGGCCATGGACCAAATACCCTTGAAGTGTTTTTGTGACTGTGGCTGATAACCATGAGGTTGAGGCCATACAGAATGTTGTGATATTGATCTGCATGCAGCATTCTCAATAGTCTTTGTGCAGCTGTAAAGGGCATTGGACTTAAAATATTTTGTTATTAGTTGTTGCTAATGTTGTGTTCAGTCTCTGTAGGTTGCAAGTGGAGCTTTATAAATACAATGTATTACATTTTCATTTTGCCTCATACAAACAGGGGACAGACTTGTCATCAGCTTAGATATTTAACATTTTAAAACAGATACCAATCTACATTGTTTACAGTTACAACGGTAGACTTACTGTAAATTACTTGCAGAATAAAGATTAGGCTTTATCCCTGTTCTGCAATTTTGTTTAGACTGTACCATGTTGGATTGTCTGTCCTTTTTCCTGTTTGCAATTTCCAGACTAGTGAGTGGGATGGGTTCCAAATAAACACCTCACCTGTGTCTGTTTTTTCTTTCTTTCTGTTGGGCTGATTTGTCCTTGTACACTTAAAGGGGGGGACAACAACATGTAAAGATTGTCCCTGGGCTGGAATTGGACCTTACTTACGGCATTGCAGTTACTGCATGTGTCATGGACATGGAGCAAGCCTTACAAAGAGAAAAGTACGTGATAAAATGAAAAGACAGATGCAACATATTCACCAACAAAAGTACACTCCGATAGAGCTTGATCTTGTTTTAAATAAGCATGCTCACAGTAGTTGTAATAAGGGAGGAGGGTGTCCTTGCCACTTTACGTGAAGCTATTCATGTTTTACAATGAGCTTTTTTCTCTGTTTCCATTTTATAAGAGTCCGTTAGAAACCTGTCGGATAATACTGTCTATAATTTTTGGAACAGTTATGTCACATGAATTTAGGTCTCCCTTTTTATCTTGGCTCCCTCCTGCATTGCCAGAACCCATAGAATATCCAATCCATCACTAAAAAAAAAGTGTGGTTGCCAGTATTCTCTGGATAATTAGATTGAGGGGCTTGTAGACATTAACAAATGTACATGATTTATTTTAAATGGATCTGTAGTGACTTCCCCTTGGTCATTTAGCACTAATGGCTGTTTTTTAGGTAAGCCTCTTACTGTAATACACTATGCTAGAACTTTCATTTGTTTGAGCCTAATTAACTGTGTCAAATTGTTAAAATGTAAAGCTCCTCATGTTCCGCTATAAGCGCAAACAGTAAATGACTTGTATTTGATTAGCTGGGACAGCATCCCTTTCCAATTTTCTGAAATTTGGTGTCCATCCCTTTCCTCCTCTGCTTAATTTTTGGGTCAAGAACTTGTGAAGCTTATTATTTTACCTCTAAAGATAGGATATACGCAGTGAATTTTACCTGATGGCTGCTAATGACTGATGAAAACATCAATTATTCATCCCACAAATTTTAATATGTCAGATTTCTGGAAATTAACGTGGATGTCAAAACCAATTAAAAATAGTCCATGTAATATTAGCATTAAAAAGCATGAGTCAGTTGTGTAGTCTCACTGCCTTTCTTTGCTTGAAAATATTTTTTCAAGAAATAATGGTGTTGAAAGAAATAATGATAATACTTCAGGAAACCTATTCCCAGGACTCTCAACCATAATAAACCAGGTTACTGAATCCATCACCTCTCCCCTCTAACCTCAGTGCAGACCAGTCCACTAATTGTTCCAATGCTTCTAATAGAGTGGGTGAACTCAGCCAAGCTTCAGTTCAACACTCACAGATACCATTGAATATAAATGGAGTGACTTCCACCAACAACTAATGCCTCTCTGAAGGAAACGGCTCAAATCCAAGTCCAAATCAATGTAGCTGCATAAATGTTCAGATAGCTGTAAACAATGCTTTTAGACTATCTCGCAGATTCACCCGTTTGCCCAATGGGTAATGTTCACCCTCTCTATAGGATGGTACAGCTTTGTGTCTTTGTTCCCATGAGGCACTTTTGAGCTTCAGTTGAGGAATACTCCTAAGACTGTGCATCAAACTCAGTTTAGCAGGTAGACTACTTCCTTTGTGCAGCTCCACCAATTCATCAAGAGAGAACATGACGGCTTCCTTGTACAGAGCCTTTTCCTTTGGTTTGGCTGCGTGCATTAGCCTTCTTAACCTTTCTCCTTGAATTTTATAATCATTATATCAACTCTTAGGAAAGTCAAACTGGGTTATGTGCTGCTACTGTGTGTCCTTTCTTGATTATATTTTGTGTTGTCAGGAAGCGGCTTCTTTAAAAGTAATGAAATTGTCCTTTTTCATTTTTTGGACATCTGAATCAGCCTAAAGCTGACTGAATGTGTTCAAATGGTCTTATGTTCAACTCTGTTTGTGTAAGAGCCACTTTACTGCCATTGTTGCATATCGTCTGTATTATCACATGTTTAGCAGAGCGGTCAGCATTCCTGAATATTGCTCTTCGGCTGTAAATTAATTTTGCAGTAGTCTTATTCTCCCCAAAGAGAACGACAACATCAATCGTTTGAACAAGTTCCCAAAAATGGCTTGTTAATGATCAAGAAACAAAGCCCTCAGGAGGTCTTATAATCACAATAATTGTCATTTTAACTCAAACCATGGTGTTTCCATAACCTTAACAAAACTATTTTTAAAAGCAGGATTTTTGCCTGTCTGTGTGTGTAAACCTAGCCAAACCATAACCATAGTGTTCACATCATAAAACAAATACATTTAGAAAACAAATAGATTTGTAACGTTTTATCAGGTTTTTAAGGTACTGACAAATGATGTCGTCATCAGAAAACGCTTCTCTGTGTTATTCTAGATGATATGAACAAATACAGATTTTGTATTTTAATTTGGACGTCTTCTTGTATACCTATTCTTCATTTTGCTCTAAAGTGAAGGTAAATATATACACTGAAAAACTATATTAAACTGTAATTAATCAGCTGGTAATTACAGGAGGACTTGTGTGAATTTCCCCAAAATGGCCAAGAGCTGCACATACTCTGTTGTGCCTAGTTCAGCACAACTGTGGCCGCTCCACCCTTTATTAATAGGTATTCTAACAGTTTGCTCGCTGCTGCAATATAACATATTCTCAACTGACCACGGTCTAAATTAATCTTTCCATCTGCTTCCATGAAGCATTGGCCCTCTGTGTGTCTTCACCTGACATTGTTTATGTGTAACAATAATCTTGAAGCTCATCATTGCTCTAATTAAAACAAGAAATCTAATTAAAATTGATTTGGCTCATCTGAGATTTCAGTTTTGAGATTATTTAGATCTCAGCTCGCTGTGGTTGCACAGCTGGAAGTCAGCTCTGTAGGGTCTGATGAGATTTGTTTCATTTGAAAACTGGGTGCCACATTAATGTGCATCAAAGTGTTCACAGTGTCATTAACACTGCTGGCATTAGTGCCGTGAGGTTGCATCATAATTTCTATGTATGAAACACGGCACATTCTGCTACGGCGTCATCCAGTGAGCGAAGTCAAGGAAAGCAATGTTTTTTCTGGACTCTGGCTTTAGACTGATGTCAACACAGCAGGGTACCTTGAAAAACTGATTGCAATTTTCAAACCTTCAATTTCTAATTGCCAAACAACATGCAACCAAACAAAAAATGACAATGGAGCATGTGTTTAAGATGTGTTCTGAGATTGTACAGTCAGTAGCATATTCGCTACAGTACAGAAACTGTTGGCTGTATCTTGAAGTTGGCTGTTTCTACCACTAAACCCTAACCTTAAAGACTTTATAGACTTTTAATGTCTTTCATATGTCAGGGATGAACACAATGTGTTCCTGATTAAAGCTTATTGCTTCCTCTATCTGACACAACTCTCAACAAAGGCTCAGCAGTGAAAAAAAAAGAAAAAGCTATTGATTTGGTTGGCAGGAGGTTTGAGCTCCAACTGAAATTGGGCATTAAAATGACACAGTCCATTGCTCCCACTCACAGTATTCCTCCTCTTGTCAAAGGAGACTGTTGGACTGATGCTTACCAGTAGATACTTCCCTCATTCAGTCCCCCACTTCTCCCATATCCCACACAGAAACCAGAGAAAGATTTTAAAAAATTGTTTGGAAATCACACCGTTTTAACCCTTACATACTGTTAGGGTCAAATTTGACCCGTTTTGACATTTGACAACAGTACAAATACCCTAAATGTAATTCTTTTAGCCTGAAATTTGATGACTTTTCCTAAAGTGATCCAAAATACACAAAAATGAAAATATTTTAAAATTGTATACTTTTGAACATTTTTGTACACTGAGGCTGTTTCGGGTCAAATTTGACCCGTATCTATTGAGCTGGATTTTAGATCTACCAGTGTGGGTCAAATCAAGGAAAATGGTGGTTTTAGGGAATCTTGAAACTGTGAAACTGTTCAGGCCATGTTTGTGTGTTTTTTTCAAGAGTTCAAGGGAGACCTCGACACTGTCACGAGAACTGTCTGTGTTCCCACGACATTTGCCCAGGTTCCCCCAGAGACAGACACCTGCTGGTCTTTGAAGGGGCATGGGGGAGCCTCGAAACAGTGAAATAGTAAAACAACACAGGAGTGATCATGGTGCACAAAGGGAACAGAGGTCATCCACAGGTCACAGGGTGCCTTGTCACAGACACAAGATCAGCACCTGCAAGCACAAGCACCTGCAATATTATCAAATAATCTACAAAGTAACACATTTGAATCAAATTGGGTTGGGGGGGTGGTGGGGGGGACATAACATTATAAAGGTACCTGAGCTGCCATTTCAGTGACTGACATCATGGCAGCTAGATTTAGTGAGCAACAGGCCCTGGATCTGTTCTTCCAAGATGAGGAGGTTCAGAGTGATTTGGAGGATGTGTCAACGTGGAAGAAAGCTCTGATTACTGACTGATTATTGATTAGTTTATAAAAAGCATTTTATTATGTAATGTTTTGTGTTCTAAAAGGTAAATGTTGAATTAATATTGATATTTCTGATTGCATATGATAGAGCAGTGAGGACAGTGTTTAATGGTTGCAATGATTAAACATGGTTA
This sequence comes from Cebidichthys violaceus, assembly GCF_023349555.1. Taxonomy (NCBI): domain Eukaryota; kingdom Metazoa; phylum Chordata; class Actinopteri; order Perciformes; family Stichaeidae; genus Cebidichthys; species Cebidichthys violaceus. The sequence goes on along the minus strand of NW_027176274.1, from coordinate 4,621,943 downwards.
TATTATTAATTACAACAGTTCCACAATGTTCATGCCATTTTCAAATTCAATACAATATATTTAAGTCATTATGACTTTTATGTTTTTATGTCTTATGTAAAACAGGACATGATTATGTGTAATAGTAGATGTTTTTCTCCAAAAACGAATGTTGTAAAACTTAAAAAATACACTCTCTCCCTGCTCTCTGAAACATTTATTAAGGATTAATCATACGTGTATTAATGAGACATAGGCTATTTAGACAGGCTATTTAGATAGGCTATAATAGATCTGTAGTTTAAAATTTGGTATAGACACTATGAGGGAATTCTTCTACTGTGAAGGCATCAAATATAAACAGTATTTAAGGGTTAATTAAACTCTTGTTGACTTGTGGCTGTATTGTGTTATCAATTCAATGACAATTAGGTGAAAGTTATGAAACACGAGTTTTCACACAAATTAAATGACAGTAAAAGAGAAATGATAGCACAGGTTCCCCTAAAAAAAAATAGTTTTTTCAGCAACCTGTACATTTCAGCTCTCTGCATGTTGTTTTGACAGCAAGCCCGATTATCATCCTTGCTTTGCTGAAGGCTTCCCATGTGCATCGGTCAGTGTCTCATATCATGGCATTAAAGCAGTCTATTTCCAGGAGGTCTTTGGACATTTCCCCAATTAGTCTTGGTGAAATGAGCCTGCCTGTGTTCTGCACTGTCTGCCGTTCGCTACATCTGTCTGTTCCCCTCTTGGCTATGACTACAGTTTAGCCATCAGTCGTCCCTTCCTGAGTGAAACCGCTCATGCAAAGACAGAACATTTTTTTTTTTAGACAAAGCAACTTTAAGGAAAGCAAATATTAGGCTGGAAGCTATTTAACCTGAAAGGAGTTAGATGTCTTTTTGGGCACTGAACCCCCGTCACCCAACCCCCCCTCCCATTATTTCCTCCCAGGATGAGGTCAGCGACCTATCGATATGTTTTGTATTCATGTAATACCAGTGCTTTTGTTTATCTCGCACCGCACAGAAACCTAATTTCTTTTGCTTTCCTGGTGATGAATTATGTTTAGAGGAATGTGTGGAGATAATCTATTATCTGGCTGTTTTCAATTCAATTCAGAAAGAGAGAAAAATTGACCTCTAGTCCTTTCGGGCACAATAATAAGCATTTAGCGGCTCATAATAGAATACAAAGTCACACAGGCACTCACAGACAATATACAAACAGCCCTATTTTATTGTATTATTTTTTCACAGTGTTCTCTGAAGGTTTTAGGGAAGTTGAACAATGAAATACAAAGTGAGCCTTTAAAGCCATTTGCAAGGCCCTTACCTCATGTAGTTTTTCACATTTGTGGACTGCAGCATGTTTTGGAATTGGCCTTAACAGCAGTGCTGAACCTGTCAACATGCACTCAGAAATCTCTTTCTTGTCGATTCTAGCTCTCCCAAGATACAAACAAAGAAAGATTTTGAGGTTGGAACGAAAAGAGAGAGCATGCAAATTCATTCTGCACAGTCAAATTGATGTCAAACCCCTCGACGGCCTGCCATGGAACAGATGGTATTACAATATCAGGACAGCCCTATTAACAGATCCATCCATTTTGCGCCTGTGTTGGGAGAGTAGCACATCACTGCAGAGGGGTTTACTGAGCCAAAATTGTCAGATGGCTACTCCACCTTTCATGTGAAAAGGGAGTTGTTTTTTGCAGAAAAGACAGCATACACAATGATACAGTCTGTGTTCTGCCATTGCCAAGTGGCATATTGTCGCTTTTTGTCTCCTGTTGTCTTTTGATAATCATTGAGAGCATGATGTAGAAACCAGACGCACTATCTATTAAAATAATGTAAGAGACCACATGCCCCCATCCAGGTTTTTGTAAGACTCTCTTGCAAAAAGTTTGTCCACTATGCATTCTGACACTGTCCAGACTCAAGAACCACTTTGCAGCTCCCACTTAAGGACTTGTGAATTATATCCTGTTGGAGAAGAAAGGCAAAGTTAAGTGCTGCATGAATATTTCACATCCCCATTGTCTAATTGCACTTAATTAGTGTGATTAAGAATTGAAAGGTTGCTTCTACAATGAATCTTGAGACGAGGTAGTAGCTAACATCTGCGTTGAAAATATAAGAAAAAGTTTCTTTGTGATCAAAAGGCCTGTATGCATTTGCATTTAAAGGTCACCCATTGGAAAATGAAGTTCATAGGAAGGGAGGGTGAGAACAATCTTCAAGATGGACATTAATTGCAGTAATTCAAATTGCTGCTTTGTACTCTTGCTCAAACATTTCTCCAAATGTAGTTAAATGTCAAACGTATATATTAATCAAATGCTCACATCCTAGAGACATCTTGGACTTACTCTTCCTGTAAATAGCGTCTGCCAACAAAAACGTATTAAGTACTACTTCTTTTAAAGGACATCTGCTAAGTACTGAGTGTTACCATAAGTAGTGTGATAATTCATTTTTCTTCACGAGTTTTTGGGATGATCCTGCTTTAATTTAGAATCTAGAAAAATACTGAAAAAAAAATGTCTCTTTTGATTGAATCAAAGAAACAGTTAAAAGGATTTAGTTGAATGGGAATTTATATGTTATACTAGCAGGCGCTAAATGAGATGAGGATTAATATCTGTGCGGTAAATTAAATTTAGTAATGTTTGAAGGGATGTACAGTCAGGTAGACAAGTAACCAATTAATTTATATTTCTGTAAAGGTTTTTGTTTTATCAAAACTGGTTGAAATGGTAAACACGATTTAGTTTTTTTTATTCAAGGGATTGCAAAGAATGGAATTCACATAGACAGCTATCTAGTTTGCCAGTGAATGATGATCAGAACAATTATTTGATTCAGGGATCCAGGGAAACCGAATTTTAGGGAATATATTTAGAACAGCAGAGACACCCACGCCGCACAGTCCAGAATGATGAATACTGACTTCAAAACCTCAGGGGACACAGGTGCTACATTTCATTTCACACAAAGACCAGAGTGGAGTTGACATCATATTTTTTGGACAGCTTAACACTGGCTGACTCTTTTTTTTTTAACTTTCAATGTCACAGTCACTATCCCTTCATCTTAACTTGTTAGGTAGTTGCAAGTTTGAGGACATTTAGGATCATTATCAGAATAACATTGCAGTCATAGACTGTACATCAGGCTACAAAAAACTACTTTTTAAATGTTATTTAGATAAATGATACACCTTAATTTAAACATAGAAACATCCGGCAATAGAGATGTAACCTATAAGCTATGTGCCAGTCTTTAAACCAAACCTATAACTGATTCGGACATCCTTTCTTAATCCTTTTTTTCCTGTTGCTGCTGATGTTGCCACTACCTGAATCGCTGTGTTTCTGCAGAACTGAAGTGACGAGATGGAGCAGAGTAACATGTGAACCCCCCGAATTCTTCCGTCCAGTCAATTAGCCCACCCAACACTGAATCCACTGCAGCGGAGACCTTGAGTCTCCCTCTCCATCTAGCCCAGCTCCACATGTTTCAGTTGCCCTAGCAACATTTTCAGTTTTGGGATGTTTTTAATGTGTAATTGTTTGCACCATTTCTGACCTAAGCAACGCTTTTTTTTACCGGAGCAACAGTGTCCTACTGGGTGCTACATGATGTGAGATCTGCTTCAGAGTTGTCACATGCAAGATCACCATCCAGTCTATTATTGTAATAAATGGTGGGTTTTTTTCTTTATTGGCTGTAAGCCCCTTATTTTACAAGCATTTATAAACAGCCCAGGCAGTTTATACGTGTCTACAAAGAACATGAGAGGAAGCCTCAATAACCTGCAGCTATCTCTGATAAAAGCAAATATAGGTTAATGCTCACAAATAAAAATGATGTTGGTTTTTTTTCACCACACAGTAGTAGTAGTAGAAGATAAACCCACCTGCTCTCCAAGGCTGACACAGATAAAGGTAGCTGTCCATGGTGCATTTCAGCACCATGGACAGCTACTCCTATTGGACAAAGACCTTGAGGAATATAGAACACGTACAAACAGACACAGTGTCACAGGGAAGCATGCCGTTTTCACACACGTTGATATTTGTAGGAAGGTGTTCCATAAAATGTTGGCTAATGTAAGCCTACTGCTCAAGACTTCATTACAATTATCAATTTCAAGGAGACTACAGTGTCATTTATGCGTAATTATTGAAGCAACAACCAATGTATCTGTCACATACCTTTTATAGGCTTTAAAAATACAGGATATTTCAATGTTGTAAGAATAATAAACCACTGATTATTTGAAAGATTTACAAGGAACACAGAGTCCTAATAGAAATACAAATTGGCACCTTGGTGATAGAATTTGTTCCTTTTACTAACTTTAAGAAATTGTGACCTTTTGAGTTTTTTTTGTTGATAGATAGTGGAAGTCTTTATGGGTTACCGTGGCTTCCCTTCTCTTAGACCTAATTGTCTTGGACCTGGATGCGAGCCAACTTTCTCAAACTCAACAGCAACAAATCCGAATTCCTCATCATCGGCCCCAAATCACTGAACAAATCCCACCACAAACCTCTCCCTCTTGTGTTTACAACAAACATGTTTACAGCAGAAAAAAAAAACATGTTTATAGGCCTGGTGCAAAAATCACTTTTGGTCTCTTAAGCCAATATCCGTGTCCATGGGTCCTCGAGTCAAGAGACGGGTTCAGTGAGGCATTTGGCAAAGGCAGGACTGAGCGTTTTGAAGCCAAATATAAAACGAGATGATTTTGATTGCAATCAAACCAACCCCTCCAGTGTACCGGTTAATGCACAGTCATGGCTATGTTAACACAGTCCACAGTGCCAAAAATTTGTTTCTTAACTTGTTTGGCAAGAACGTATTCTCAGGGGCTTTGCAGTAATTCAGGAGTCCTTATTGAATGTCTTATACCCATTGGACTTTGTACAACTTATTTTTATTCCAACTTTGATAAAACATTGTTAACTGTGAACTGTGCATGAATCCAAACTGAATTAAAAGCTGATTGTATTGTTAGGTTTTGTATTGCTTGACTGTAACTGGAAATCTGTGTGGTTGTTTCCACCTGATTTCACTTTGCTGTTTAGGAAGAAAAAAGCATCTCAAGTGACGACGAGCTTTGTTGTAGCACCAAAGATGGGGTTGACCTCATTAACCCAGTGTTATCCCCGTCCGTTATGAAAACCCTTCACACCTCACACTTGCAATCTTAATGGGCGCTTCAGCACTGTTGGTAATTACCGGAAATCTGTAACGCAAGTAGGAACCTGGAAAGAATCCACAGACCACAAGTGTGAATATTGGGACTGAGCCAGACATTCCATTTAGTACCATCAACGATGTCTCTAGATGTTCTGTATCGTATTACTATCTGTCTTTTGTTCAACAGTACAGAGGACAGAGCTGAAACTAATACAGAGGTCACCTTTTTGCTGATATGGTTGGAGAGTGCTGGGACACTAATGTACTATGCCATCTATTATCTGTTTGCCATTGCCTTCAATGCATTTTTCTTTATGATGGAAACCTCTTTATCAAATATTGTAGTCTCTGAGGCTCAAAATCACTTATTGGCACTAGATGTGCTTTGGTCAAAGCCTACATCAAGGGTAATAACATAGAATATTTATGGTCCATAATTTAAATACTGACTTTTCAGTACAAATTAGGAATAGAAGTACCTGCATATTGTCCGCCATTCTATTAACCCTGCAGCATCTCCGTCTAGTGCTTAATTAACCACCACCCATCAAACGTAATCAAAATAAAGCAGTGTTTTCATCTCAAATACCACTGATGATCCATTGTAGCATATCCCTTTGGTTGACTCTGGTTTAGTATTTAGTCTGAATGTTGAATTGGAATTATTCATTTCAATGTTGATAGGGGGATGATAATACTTTCTTGCTCAAATAATCAAGGGTATCGTACTTCAGGCAAAAAATGTTCTGAATACAAAATGCCATCTCCCCCAGAACAATACCTCTGAGATTTCATGCAGAACATTTTTCAATGAAAACACAGAACCACCAAATAAACTATGTGTGATCCGGGAGTATAACTTATAACTGTTAGCAGAGTTTTGTCCTTTCCTAGAGACGCTCAGATGTGTATACTACCGTAATAAATCGGATATAGTTTCCATTTTCCTTAGATTTCTCCAGTTTACTCATTAATTTACAAGGTACTTTCACAAGATGCTAATGTGCGTCTCACCTCTAATGTACCTCTCAGGGGAGCATTTTGCTGCACATGAAAAAGAAAAATATTTATGTTTTAGAGAATTAGTTTATGACAAGCTATGGCAAAAGCACTCTCAACTCAAAAAAAATCTGTTAGGAAAACAGCATTAACAATGAAATTATCACCTATATCTACTGTTCCTCCCCAGCTCTTTGGAGCGTGTCAGCAACTTTCAGCTCATTGTTTTTGGTTTGCTTTTGCCCTCACTGGTCTCTTCAGCGTTATATCCGGCCACAGCTCGAAGATGGTCAATTTTTAGTGCCTGGTGAAATGGCTGTTTTCCAAAGAATACTGGTGGTAACAATATAGTTTAATACTCCAGGTCCAAGAATTTTCGGGGCGGCAAACACTCCTCGCCTTGAGCAGCTACTTTGTCAGAAATACAACAGAAGAGCAACAGGCGTATCTGTTTACAGTGCAGCCAAACAAACTTACCTTGTTTTGATTTTAAAAAGTCAGTCAATAATTAGCGATCAGATTTTATGCTGCACACAGCAAGAGTAGTTTTCAAAACAAGCACAGGTGAAAGCGGTTGGTTACCTCGCATAAGAGATGAAGGTGTGCAGCGTGCCGCCAGCAGCACTTCATTGATCAGCTCACTGTGGCTGCTCCTTCTTCTTCCATTACTCCCTGTCATATTTAAAATCGATCTGCTGTCAACATTTTGAAAATTATCAATTTCCAGATGTATTTTTGATGAACAATTGCTGTTGGTGCATCGCTCTGTACATAGAAAGGCAATTCATGAAAGTAAATACATGGGATCACTGTGGATGTGGATACAACATATGAAAGACAGGGTTTGGTTCCATAATAAACACTGCAGGCTGCCTGGACAGTGCAGTGGACTATCCGGTGAACATCAGCATCCAGCACCTACATTTTTTAATTCTTTTTTTTTACCAAACTGAGCCAATAGAGTTAGCATTGGACTTGCATTGGTCATATGGACACAGAAAGGACTCCAAATTTGTATGTTTTTGCAAACTGTTTCATATATGCCCCGACATAAATGAACTTAAATCGTTGATTCCAAACCCAATTGAAGTCCTACTGTTGGTAAATTAAAAAAAAAAGCTCAAGTTGTGCTCATAATACAGCAAACGATTGAAGGAACAGTCATTCGTAATGGCTGCTCTGTTGTATTCAGCAGGCTGCCTTTCACTATCACTTCTATTCTACTATTTAGAAGGGGATCGAGATCAGAAGGAGGGGGTGGCTCATTCTCATCCCACCCAAGTGAGATTAAAAAATCCCAACACAGCCACGTTCTCTGGGGAGGAATCCCAGCGGAAGAAGCTCATTCCCTGGAGTGGCTGGATGGTAACCTTGCCCTTTGAAAAGCTATCATGAGCTGTCTCTGCTCTCAATCAGTACATATATCCACACTGCTGGCTGACTCCTGCTCTCTGGATTCTCTGCCTCAGCAATGGGAGTCAGCATCAATACTGTATCCACCCATGCTTTGAGAGAAGGCCCACTTCATCTGAAATCAATTGAGAATTCTTCCGAATTTAAAAATTGAAACTTTAAGGAAAATCAAATAAGTAAAAGGCCACAAAGGTTTTCGTTCTTTCTGGTTTGTCCTGAACGCCTCTGTATTTGCTAATTTCCTGATAGAAAAGTTTCTGGATGGAATGTAACAAAAATATTTTATATAGCTAAACTAATTTGCTAAATTGTCTAATTTTCCAATACTGATATGTTTGCTTTGTTTGGTAAAAATGTCTCTTCAAAGGACACTTCTGGATATAGTGGAGGGTATCGTATTCTAATGACATAAAATTACTAATGATATACATTTTCTTTCAACACACATGCTCCCTTTACGTAATATCATCAGGGACTATAAAATTAATTTTCATAGTTATGATAATGATACACAGCTGTATATTTGGCTCGAGCCTGAGGATGACAACGCCCTGTGTTCCCTGACTACTGGGATGGCAGCACTTAGAAATGAGATGAGCAATTGCTTCTTGAAACTAACCAAAGTGAAATACTCTTAGCTGTCCCGGAAACTAAAATGTCAAAAAATGTAATAGTATAGTAGTAGAATGTCATGAAAATATGTCATAGCGTTTGTCATAAATAATAGTGTTGTAAAGTATAGCATTTTAAAAAAAGATTAGAATAATGTCATATTGTCTGTCAAAGAATGTCAGAAAAAGTAATGTAATGTAATGAAACTGTCGTAATGTTTCAAAGTATAGTCTGTCATACAAACATGCATACAAAAAGTTAGAGTTAAGTTTGCAATAAAAAGTGTAGGAGGACCACCTAAGGTTGTTCCTAACTGGATCCTCAAATCTGTTGACTCTGTTTATTAGCATCTGCAGCATCGGTTCAAAAGAACCGGTGAGAAAACCGTACAGCTGGAGCAGTAATTCAGGGTCTTTTATTTCTGGCCTGTCTGTCAATATTCACACCTGTCACTGGAGGCTGCAGCATCTGTTAAATACCAGTTTCTGTTGCCTGAGCATTAACCAATTTCATTTCAATTCAGTAACTTTATTCAGCCCCAGCGGGGCTATTAAAAAAGCCACAGAGCACAATGTCTGGGTCATTGGCCATAGATGATCTTTTCAATTGAATAAATGTAAATCTGTTATTTTATTTTACTGCAAAGAACCTAATGATCATATTTAATCAGCCAAAGTGGAGATTCATTTTAATTTTAGATTTTTTTTTTTTAAATGCAATACCTTTTCCTCCTGTATAGCGTTCAGCCTAATATAGTGACATGGTTTCCCTGAGCTGCTAGTATCATTTAGATTCTTATTTTCCACAGCTGTACTAAATAACTAAATAACTTAAAATATGTATTAGGAGTAACTTTCTTTGTTAACAAAAAATAAAACTATATTCTGTATTCACAGCAAGAGTTCATGCAAGGTGCACCGCACAGTATGCAAAAGAATAGAGCGATAACATCCGGACTTCAAAGTCATGCATAAAGCCTAATTCAAGCAGACACTGCAAAGGATCTGTGAGCCGAGGTGTTTTACAGTTAGTATGTAAGTTTGAATTAATCTACTCTGCAATAAAAAGAAGTGATCTGTCATTATAATCTAGACAGAGAAATTTAGCCTCTTGTCGGAAAAGTGAAATTCAATTTTCTCAGCAAGTAAATTGTCAGTGTTGGGCTGAGGCATACAGGAGAGGATTCCAGAGTAATAGACTGAGAATATGATGGCAAAGCTGGGTGATGGACCTTGAAAGTTCCTCCTTATGACATTTCTGAACGAAAATGAATTGACATTTGCTTATGCATGCTTATATTCTTAATTAGTTTGCTACTATGTATAGTCACACCATTATACTAATCGAGGGAGTAAACATATGTCATTCCAAGGACACTAGAGGAGAATTGTATGTGTCACACATGTACCATTACCTGAAACGACACTCCATCTGAGCATTTGTCTCTCATTGACTTTGAGGCATAGTGTGATAAACTAATATAAAGAGGAATCGAATAGAACCATTGGCCCATTAAAATGTAAGCAGATGTAGAATCGGGCAGATGTTGCTTGTTAGTTTCATTCAGTCTGAATGAGCCAACAAATTGTATGGCACAGCTGTGTAACTACAAGGATTTTAATTATTGCAGATGTTTTTGTATTTTATTGTTGTTTGTACGTGGATTCATGGTTGGGAACATGGTAAAGAAAAGTAACTGAATGGAATTATTTATCATTAACAAGGAAATGCACTTTAGGAGCACTTGTTCCTAGAATATCTTAATTATGAGTACAAATAATAACCTTGTATGTCTGCAAAGCTATTACATCAAGATCGATAGAGTCAATGTAGAAAAAGAAAGCATTTCTACATGCAGCACAGAACGTGATCTTTTCAAGGTAAGCTAATGTTTTTTGATTAATTAACCAGCAAAATTTCTAAGTTAGTGGTAGATCATTGCAAGAGAGACTCAAGATCATTTTCATTTCATAGATTAGAAAAGTTATTTCCTGGATCAGCTGGGCACTGTAGTGTTTAGCTAAAGTTATTCAAACGGGACTAAAAAGTGAATTTGCTGAGGACTATTTTCAGCAGCGTATTTATACATATAGTTTGGTGCTCGAGTATTACGGCAGCAGGACAGTGTGTGTGGGATAGACTCAAAATAACCCATGTTACCTTTGTTCACCGCAGTGAAACGTCTGATAGTGAAAGATAAATAATATGGAAGAAGCTACACCAGGCTTTGTCTACACAGTTTAGTCTTTTGGTTGTATTATTATTTTAAACAAAAAAAGTAAAAATTACAGCGATAATTATCTTTTAACCTCACAAATATGCCGTGTCTCCCTATTGTTACGTTATATCCATCATTGAAACAAATAACCACCCCTCAATAATGAGTACTATACTATTAGCACTACGTTCTGGTTATATATTGACTCCAAACCCTCACAATTGGAAACTTGGCTAACTCAACACTAGGCTAAGTTCACCATAATGCATATTTTTAATGCTTTAATGACAGAAATCAAAAACTGTGAAACAAGAAGAGAGGAAAAACATGTAGTAGTTGGAGGAGGGGTGTGTGCACTGGACACTATACAGTATTTGCTGGGTAAGTAAGTAAGGTGCTATGACATGACCTGTCAAACTGTCAGGCATCAAGCAATTCATTTTCCAAGGGAAAAGTCTGATCGTGATGTTTATGTCCAATACCAGCTGTTAAATATGTAATTCTCTCAGTGTGCCATATCATTTGTGGTATTGTAATTCGTTTTATGGAAAGCGTAACATTCACTGAGAGATTTACAAGACATGATAATTATGTTATCTAATTCATTGTTGCAAATACCTTTTAGATAAGCAAAAAAACAGACACTGATACATGCATCAAATACATAGTTTTAAGTACAAGGTCGCTCATATAGTTTATTTGAAACTGACAAACGGGCTGAAGATGGCTGAGAGGAACCTGCTTTTGACTGCCTGAATATTTTGCAGAAAAGCTGAAAAAAAAAAAAGTACTGCAGCTCTTTGTTTGCTTTTCTGTATAACGAAGAGACAAAATCAACCTGATGGAATGAGTAAACACAGTGATGGAAAATTAAAGTGTCCATTTCACACAAGAAATAACATGCCACAGCGGTAATGGGTGCAGGAGTGCTGTGTGTGGATTCAGTGCAGGTAATTTCTTCCTTTGTTGGTTTTATGTTTGGATACAGCACTGCAAAGAGAATTACTTGCTCGTTGTTTTTTTGTTTTTTTTTACCCAGATAATGCCTGCCTCATTTTATCAAGGGATAAATGTTGTTTACATACACATTTTGAGAGAACAGCTGACCAATCCTGCTAAAATGTATGCAGATATACACTGAAAATATACTGTGTTCATGTCTTCAACAAAGGTGTTTCCAAGTGCCGCAATGACTTTTTTTTGTATGTGCCCTGTAATGAAGTTTGCATAGATGTAGACGTTAGATCACTTTATTACACCAAAAACAAAACCTAACCGATCTTTAAGGGGTTGGTGCTGAGAACAAAGTCCATGACCAATCCAAATTCAGAGACGGAACTTTGAAAGGGGAGTTTAAACATTTCAAGCAACAACTGTCTTTCAAATGCTATTTTAAACTGAATAAGATCAAAGAAATGAACAACAAATTGAAGAGGCAGATGCCTGATTTTCACTATTTGGAGGTTGTTGAAGTGTGTTTGAGTGGAAGTGTACAGTATGTTCTCCGGGTGTTTAAAATGAGCAAACCATCTTGCCAACAAATAAATTGTTCAAGGAGCTCTACGGTTGTTTAATGTTTTTGAATCACATGCCTGTAAGCTGTTGTTATCACTTCAGATGAAAAAGACCCACAGTGGTCTCGACCCCATGATGGATGATTGAACTAACTTGGCATTGATGACGTTAGATTTCATTTGTTCAATGCTACAGTAGTACTGAGCCACAATCTTGCAAGTTGCAATATGCAACTTCACATCTACTTAAATCCGATCATCCTCTGGTTGCTCCTGTCTTTGTGCATTATGATTGACAATTAACCACTCAATAATCAATCTGAGCACTGTCGTGATACATCTACCGGCAACCAATTAGCCTTGTTTACCTATATATAGCATCTATTTAGCAGGGGACGACAGTTATAAAGGCCTGTTTTTAGCCTGTAGGCCGCACATATAGCTTCTGAACACACTTCATGCAAACTTGATGTGTAAAATGTTCAAAAGAAAACCAATATGAATCAATTCCACACTATTAAAAACAACTGTCAGAGTAGCTAACTCTCCAGCTCAGATGCCCATAGGATATTTAGCTTTTGCTACATAACCTCCGTGTCAAAAATTCAAATTTCAAAGGCATTGAGCAGGAAATTGAAGTGTTGTAGTGTGTTTGGAATTATTTTATTTGCTTATTTATTAGATAGTGTTGATAGGCCTAAATGTTGATGTTTCCATGATATTTCCTCACTCTGAATATCAAATGACATCTGTCACACAGCAGCCATCTTACATTATGTGACGATAGTGATTTCATTTACAGTTGCATTATGAATTTGATTGAAATCGTGTCATTGGATTCCCAAGAGTGATTTGTGCTTGCTTTTATTTTTTTCACAGTTTCACATTTTTCTGCTGTACAGTTTATATTGTGTGCATGAGACCATGTAAGGAAAACAATCTGGATGATCAGAATATTCAAGGACAAGGACAATGTTTATTGAATACCTCGTATTATTATTACGAGGTTGCATTATTTCAGGTTTTTTCAGGCTTTTTGGACTGTATTTTTAATAAAAAATATTGTTATTTTGTTTCCTTGAGACTGAATAAAACAGACAAACAGTTCCATATTTTCGTGTGCTCCAACATTTTTCTAAACCCTACCAAATGTATGTAGCATCCTGTAACTCTGATCTGAGCTGTACAAACGTCTCCCTATGAATTTGTGAATGTTACATTACCACAGTGGAATGATTATTCAAATTTGACAAAAATAGCAGGTATGAATATGGATTATTTTTCAATGTGTGATGTGTCTTTTAACATAAAAGTCATGAAACTGACTTGAAAATAACAAAAAAAGAAGCAGAACAAAGTTGTATTTAACAAGCACACTGTAGAACAGAAACACATTTTAAACAACAAAAATGAACCATCCTCAGTTAAATAACTTTTCAATAATATGTCATAGTGCCTCAGTTCTATGTTACTGAGGAGCTTAAAGTTTTCAGTCATTAACAACACACACACAATGAAGGCCACAATCGATTCAGGAGTCCTCTGGAGATGTAATCCCTTCGTGTCCTAAACTCTAATCAATGTGACAAGCAAGCTGGTCCAAGTTAAGTCTGCATTCAACTGTGTTTACATAACATTGTCTACATTTTTTTGTCAAAAAGAGCAGTACTTCTTAGAACCTTAAGTTTGTTTATTTTCCAACTATACTTCTACAAAAAGACAATACAATACCAATGGAGCCGGTTAAATAAGCTCGGAGCAGGGGGTTAAAGAGGTGACATTTAAGCTTTTGCTAATTGAGAATTAAGTGATTGCCTACCTGTGGAAGAAATCATGTTATTTTTTTTTGTATCAATCCGAGGGAATGAAAAGGCGACAGCAGATTTAAGACCTTAGTGTAACAAACTCTAAACTAATGAAACAATACTCTGATTTAATGAAAGGAGACTTACTGAAACAATAAGGGCCTTACTACAATGCAGATGTCAGTCACCTTTATAATGTAGATCTAATTGTACAGTGGATTTACCTGGCCCTTCTCCAAAAAGAGATCGCTGGACCACACCAGCAAACCACAGGAGAACAGAGCAGACTGGATCTCGAAATCTACGCTCCTGCAGATTCCTGCTCTACAACATCAGGAGGATTCGTCCCTTACTGACTGACGAGACGACGCAGGTTCTCATCCAGGCTCTTGTCATCTCCCGCCTGGACTACTGACACTCTCTACTCGCCGGAGCCCCGGCGTCGGCCATCAGACCTCTGGAGCTTGTCCAGAAAGCCGCAACTCGCCTGGTGTTCAATCGCCCCAAGTTCTCCCACACAACTTCCCTTCTCCGTTCTCTACACTGGCTACCTGTAAGAGCTCATCCAGTTTAAGACTCTGGTGCTAGCCTACAGGGCAGTGAAAGGAACAGCTCCTTCCTATCTCCAGGCCACGGTCAAGCCTTACACCCCCGCCCGACCACTTCGCTCTGCTGCCTCGGGGCGATTGGTCGCCCCGTCGCTCAGAGGTCCTGGCGGCCGATCGACTCGGTCACGTCTGTTTTCTGTCCTGGCCCCACAGTGGTGGAATGAACTTCCCACTGACGTCAGGACAGCGGAGTCGCTGCCCATCTTTCGGCGCAGGCTGAAAACCCACCTCTTCAGGAAGTGCTACCCTGAGCCTTCCACTTAGCACTTATTGTTTTCATACTAGCTTGTTGCACTTATTGTATTCGTATTACTTATAGCACTAACTGTTTCTCTTGTTTCTGTACTTTGGCTCTGAGTTATGCTCTGCTTCATGCTCTTAGATGCTTGTTTGGAAAAGGAAATGTACTTATGACTTCTGGTGACTAGTTCTCTTGATTACCAATGTTGATGCACTTATTGTAAGTCGCTTTGGATAAAAGCGTCTGCTAAATGACTGTAATGTAATGTAATGTAATGAAAGGAGAGAGAAAGCTCTTTTATTTGTTCCTTCTCATTTATTGGTGAGTGGCAGCTTAGATGGCACTAACAGTCATCATGTGTGATTCATGGTGGCCATATTCTTTTCTTGATGTGGCTGGCCTTGACTTGGGTTAGTATCATTATGAACTGATTTGTAAAAATGTTTTTTGGTAACACTCTTGGCCACGCATATCACCAAAGCCCTCAGCACATGCTGGTCTGGAATCGTAGTGTAATGTCCAATATACTATAGCATATACTACATAATGATTTTAAGGGGTACAGCATATTGCAAATCTATTTTGCTCAAAGTGGCGCAATAAACTGCTAATGTATGTATGTTTCAATGTATGTCGATGTATCAGTCCTCTGCATATGAAACATATTTCAGCATTATAAGGGTAACGCCTCAGGAGCGTGCCTGGTCTGTTACAGCAGCCGGACTCGAGCGCTGAAGGCGCAGTAAATTTCTCTGGCAAAGTTCAGTGATTGGCACTGGATGGATCAGTCCAGCCTGAGGCAGTCCAGTGTTGCTGGATATCAATCACAATTGATAAATAGCCCTCTTCACTGAACAAATGTCCCCTCTTTTACCACTGATTTAGATGAATCAGCCATCAACATCCAATTGGGCTGGCTTGCTCTCCGCTCATCAAAGAACAACTGTTTGCCATATTTCAGAGGCAAAACAAATGTCCTCAAAAATACTGGCATGCTTAAAATTTAATTTCCCCACTACGTAGTCACCTAAATTAAAAAAAACACCTCTGTGAACACAGATTGTCATTTCTTACACGTGTTGAACAATGGCATATTAATTTTTCCTTCTCACTGCCCTTTTTCTTTCTCTCTCTCTCTCTCTCTCTCTCTCTCTCTCTCTCTCTCGCTCTCTCTCTCTCTCTCTCTCTCTCTCTCTCTCTCTCGCTCTCTCTCTCATTAGCACACTGAGGCTCTTCTTCTCTCGCAGCAGAAAGGCTGTCAGGGTGAAATCTAAATAGGTAATTATCTGACTTGTGTGAAGCAGAGAGGTCCTCGTGACCGGCCTAAAATCAAGCCCACTTCTCAGCACAGGAATATTAATTGCAGTTCCACCTTGTGTCAGAAGCCTTTATTAAAGCCCCTTGTTTTCCCCAACAAGCCAAAATGAGGGCAGCTTTTTCCCTTCCCACATTCAACCATTGATTGTTTACTTAACAGGTTAGCATTTGAAACGGGCTTCATCTCAGGCACCTCATTTTCCTGTAAGTGTGCATATGGTGTGAGGGAGGGAGAGAGAGAGAGAGAGAGAGAGAGAGAGAGAGAGAGAGAGAGAGAGAGAGAGAGAGAGAGAGACTGGTTGCCCTATACTTATCCTTGCTTCTCACTAGCTGAATAACTTCTGTTTCTGGTGACTTACTGCCCCCAATAGGCCATCACAGTGAAAATTCAAATTGGATTGCCAATTGCTCGACTCCTTCTATATTTGAAGATAATGGCATTTGGAGTTGGAATACATTAAAACCAATAGTCAAAATAGGCTATTGACTAGGTTTTACCTGTGAAAATGTACACTACATGCAATATGCTCTATATAGCATGTATGTGGTTGTAAAAACATATCATGAGTCACAGACCGTACCTGTAAAATCTGTAAACTGTATGAATACTGGTGATATAGTGGCCTTATACAATGTAAGGTGGACTCATTTACTGCTTTTCTATAATTAAAACATTGTGACTTTAATTCAGACAAAGAGCATTTTACATTGATATACAGGAAATATTCTAGATATGTGCCACAGCAGGAAAAACCCAAGTGTAAATAATAAAATGAACAATGGCTGAATTTCATTTAGCTGCTTTAGCCCCCGGCATTCAGCACGGCAATGACAACAATAAAATAGGACAGAGCCACTTTTAATGTTATCAGCAACACCTGTGCTTTTTTCAGGTCATAATGTCTGCTGTGGAAAAAAATGCCTATTGAAATGTTACAGCATTTGCTGTGTCACTCCAGGTGGCACATCAAATATTAATTCAATACAAAAACTAATATCAATTCTAGTACCACACCTAATATGGCGCACAGGAATTGCACTGAACCACAAAATAAAGACAGCTCAACAAGTTTGGCGAGAGCATGTGACAACAGGATATCATGTAGTGCAGCTTAATGGGATTAAAGATACAAAACCCTGACAGACTCACCGTTTCAGTATGTTGTGGTGCAACATGGACCGTTCAAACACATGCCCCTTATTGATCACATCACATCTAATTTCTCTCACAGTTGGTGTCTGTCAGATTTGCCTGAGGTCATACCACCTCACCTCCTGTCTCAGTGTGGTTTGGAGCCTCTTGACTGTCTGCTAACAAATGATTATCCTCGCGGCTGCTCTCTGCAGCCCGGCTGAAAAAGCCCACCGTGGCTCTCTGCTGCTCCCGTGCAGACCTGATGGAGGGGGGGAGATGAATGGAGATGGATTCCCTCTGTCATTTTCCACTCAAGCATGCCAGACTCTGTTTGAAGAGATGAGCCATGTTTGAGTCCGCGTCTCTAATTAGCCACATACGCCTTTGCTTTGTTCGGGAAGCTATTATACTGCCTAATAACAGCCACTGCAGAGCCCTGAAAGGAAATTACTCTAACTCTAATAACACTCTCAGTTTAGAGATGGTTTTGTCTTGAAGTCCAAAATAAATGGGAGCACAGAACTGCATTTTGTAAGGATTTGCAAGTATGCAAATAGCATTAGAAGAAGACGCGGTATGTGTGCATAAGCTAGTGTCCCGTAACAAAGAGAGAAATGCCAGAGAAGTGGGTCTCAGATGATTAAGAGCTGCCTCTTTCCCCAGGCGTCTTCGTCTCTAGAGACACATCATCTTCCTGATAGTTTCCAGGCTGAGCTTCGGCCCTGCGACAGATGACAGAGAGAGACGCCCAGCTACTCTTCCTTTGTCTGGTTCAGGAGGGCAGACCGGTGCATCTAGCTTTATTTATCTTACAAATGACTCTATCTCTAGGCGCTGGTGTTTGACTTCACAGCTGGATGACTGAGAGGGTGTAGAACTGATCTGATCTCCACACTCTCCCTCTCTGTCTGTTGTCGTTGTTTTCCTCGCAGACACTTCAAATTCATGAAGCCTCCTCCCATTAGTTCCAAAACAGGTATTTTTCTTCACTTGCCAACTCTCGTAGAACACGCCGCTAATCACATTTGATCTGGTCTGTTTCAGTTCCTATTCTATTAAAAGACACCTCTGTGTAATCAAGAAAGCTCTCTCTGTTTCTGTCTTTCAATTCTTTTTTTTCTTCAACAGACAAAAACTAGATCCTTCTTTTCCTAATTAACCAACACAGGGGCATGTAGGGAGAGAAAATAAAAGGAAGCATAGATTGTCCTCTGAGTAGAGGCAATTAGCACCTTTTCCTTGGCGGCACGCATCATCACAGGTTGCCTAAATAGTTGTTTCTCGTTATTGCTCTGGTGTTTCTTGCTTTCTCTTTCTTTTCCCCCTATGGAGACTGACCTATATGGAGAAGAAATGTCAAGCGTGAGGCAGGGTGCGGATGAAAGAAACAGCAGAGAGAGGAGACAAAAGCAGACCAAAGCCTGCACTGAGATTCACTCATGCAGGGAATGGAAAGAAAAAATAAGATCCACTTTTTCCTCTCTGTGCTCCCCTGGATCCCTCGGAGAGGTCACCTCTTGCAGTTACATGGTGAAAGTGGTCCGATGTGTGTAAGGTGTCACATCCCTTTTCTGATTGTTAACTAGATCAAAGCCTAATTACAACCAAGGAGAATATGTATAGCTTTGCAGTTGTGGTTTACAAATTCCAGGATCGTATTTCACCTCTTTTGTATTATGACTTGGTCAGAGGCCCGACTGTACAACCCCAGGCTATAGACGTAGGTGGCAAGATGTGAGCTATGCTTTCATGCTGTTTTCTTTGTTCTTATTCTGTTACAGTATCACATGATGAGTGCAAGGAGTACTGGTCTTAAAAACGCATGAAGTAGATACCAGCAGCCACAAACTGTGACACCTTGTTAACTTTTCCTGGTATATTTTAAGACTCATTAGACCCAAAACACTGTTCATTATATGCTAACTATTACAGAGGCTTTAAAGCAGGATTTGGCTGCAATAAATTCATCCGAATACTATCCTTCAGAAAAAAAGTGAAAAATGAAAAATACATAGCATAATGTGTAAACCCTCTGACAGAAAATTGCCATCATTTGCTTCAGTGATTAAGAGCCAGTACATAATGCCACTCCATCTCTGAAGGTTTATGTCACAATCATCACCATCTGTGGAGGGGCCTTCGCCTTGCTTCGCTTGATGTCTACAGTAAGTAGTGCATTAGACCTGCCATTAACACAAAAAAAAATTGACAGTCAAACCACAAAGCTTGTGCTGTTCATTTTATGGTGTCAATCAAGCAGCATGGGCATGCTTCTCAGGAGATACGCCGAGGTAACAATTTACGAAGACTGACGAGATGTGAGAAGATGTGCCAGAGGAATGACGGCCGCTTAGGAATAAAAAGGCGCCACTTGCACCTAAAAATATACACAGTTGCCGCTAGAGATTCACAAGAAAATGCTTGCTGTTTGTGTCATAACTTTCCCAAATCACATCTCTGGTGGTCCTGTTTTTGGAGATCGCTTTCAGTCTTAAGCAGCATTTTAATCTGTGCAGTATTATTTCATCATATTAATAGTGGAATGTATTTTTCTACCATCAAGATGTGACTATGCGTTGACGGGAACTGAAGCCTGAAGGACACTGAGCCTCTGGGATATGGTGTTCTCTCTTTATTGCTTGAAGGTTTGTCTTTGATAATAGACACACAAGCGGAAATTACTGAAAGTATACAGGCTACGCAACACTAAAATGTACATCTCATCTAGATTAGCCCCAAGCTGATATTGGTGGCATAATCGTTTTTGAGGAAGAAATCATTATTTTTAATTTAACTTCAACCAAAAAAGCCCACAAAAAAAAAAATACAATATCCTTTAATTATCTTAAAAAGGCCATCAGTAAATACTCGTTATAATAATAACAATGACAACATTTTTACACTTTCTACTTTCCAGTGTATGTAGCTAATACAACATCAATAAATCTTACCCTCAAGGTTGCTTCAAAGGCTGTAGTTTGTCATTTCCTGTGGTGCTGCTGTGTTTTGTCCTATTGGGTGTTTCAAATATTTAGTTCGCACCTCCTTAATATCGATGGGGTGGACAAAATACTGTGTTATGTGATACCTTACTTTTATTTGGGCCAGAAATCTATAGAGGTTTGGCTTATGTCTTCTGGGGCTCATGTGATTAAGAGTAACATAATGTTAGACTCCAGGGAAGTCATAGCGGGAAAAAATACACACACACAAAAAAATATATTCTTTGAGAAATGTTTGAATTAATAAAACTCCAATATATATATATTGACATCTGACACAAAACCATGTGGCAGACAAAAGTGTGTGTTGTGTTTGTAGGGACCAAGACCTCTCTAAAGGTAATGTGTCACATTCATAAGTAACTAGCTTAGATTCCACTGGGCCCCCATGTTTCATCGGGGTCCATTGGAAAAAAAATTCTCAAACTGACTGGCTGTAAGTACATTTTGTCACGCTGCTGGCCGCTTAAGGTCATACGTGTCTGTCGTAGCTCCACAAGGTGCTCAGTTGACGATGGTGAGCGTGACCCCCACCAAACATGTCTGTTTGTGCACAAATTATAATTTTGGATGAATTGAGGCTGTTTACTCCCGTTTCCAGTCTAAGCTAATCACTTCCTGGTTTAAGCTTCGTTGTTACTGCACATATATGAGAGTGGAATGAATCTATTCTTAGCTCTCAGCGAGAAAGCCCATATGTGTTTTTCTCAAACTGTCAAACACAAAATAGCCACTTATGAATATAGATTTACCTGATCATATTTTCTCCCATTCTGAAACTTTATATCATCCTTTTTGATTCCTCCAAATAGCAGGATATTTGCAGACTTACGCTGAGAGTCTCTCTCTCTCTCTAGCTTCTTTAATGATTGTTTTCCAGGTGACAGAAGATGTTGTTGTTACCTGTAGAGAATGTCCCAACAAAGGCAGAAATGTCTGAGTGTATGAAGAGGAAATTCTCGAGAAAAACATTGTTTTGATAAAATGAAAAGTTTTGAAAGAACACAAACATTAAGCTGAGCTGTAGGCACCAAAGCAAAGTACAAACCCCCATAACAGCCAGAAATATCAAGGGTGCTACAAACAAACACAATTTTTTACGACAAACAAGCATGACTTGTGTTGCCCTGCAGTAGAAGAATAGAATTACCTTCCCCATTGAAGTGCACAGAAATGTACTATAGAAATGTTCCTAATAGTTCCATTACATTGTTGAGAAGGCAGACGTCTCTAAGGCTGAACACTTGGAAACTCACGACAAAACAACCTAGATTGATAAAGAGCAATACAGGTAAGAGGGACAATATGTAGTTGTGATTTGGGGTCGAACCGTCACTTTTGAACAAAAGTCAATCTCTGAATTAAAGCAGTAAAATCCCCATAATAACTCTGTCATGTTTGGGAACCGTGCTTTAAATTAGAGAACTTCAAAATGATTTATAAAGACTGCATGTGGAGTTATCAAAGGTTTGAGATTGGCTCACACCATAACCAGAGAAAACACCAGATTTGACCTATTCCACAGACGATCAAGTTTCACATAACACTAGGCAATGAGGATGGAGCCCTTTCACTAGTAGACGGTTATCAGATGAGATCAGGCCCATTAAACTGGGTCCCAAAATACCTAAAAAGCAGAAAGGGCATACTACAGGTTTCAGTCTTTTGCTGTTTACGTAAAAAGTAAAAAAAAAAAAAAACACTTTTTTTCAGAAACCCTGTGCAGCAGAAACTAAATGAATCACAAGTTTGTATGAACAGACTTAGAAAAATATATACAGTATACTCTGTGCTCTATTAAATAATTGTGTCTGACTGTCCCCATCAGAGGTTGTTAAGGGAGCAACTTTCTCACATCGATCTGGTCTCACTAACCAGGCGCAACTCAGTTAAGTTGATGGGTTTGGAATTCCACAATAAACTCAATACAAAAGAAAAAAAACAATGCTGAAATCAGATAACCCTAACCCTGTTTCACCAAATGCTACCAGTATGGGACAAATGTCTAAAAATGTTATTACCTCTGGAATCAGATATTTCAGCTTTTCGATCCTTTAAACAGTTTATCTTATCTCAGTAATGTGGATATCTGAATTCAAACTGACATAAAAGTCCTTGCCACACGAGGCCTGTTCATCAACCTGCTGCTGCTGCTGCAGTAGAAGGGAGACAGGTGTGCACTGTTTTGCCCAATCAGCCCGGCGATTATCCCTCCGTAAAGGGCCATCGACAAGCAGCAGCCCTGACAAGCGACAGGATTAGCGAGAGACGCAATTAATGCCTCAACAGGGAATCGGTCTGACACACACAGATAGGATTGTGGCTGCATCTCCACACTAACATGCATTATGCTCAAACTGTGAAGTGGGAAGCTCACCTTGAGTCGCATCAGATGACTCCGCCATCACTTGATGTATTTGTGTTGGTCTCGAAGTTGGTGGGGAGCCCTAATGCTTGGTTACTAGTAATTACCTACTGCATTCACTGCTGCACACCAATTATCACATGCAAATTAATAAAACTGGTATAGGATTATCTTTGTAAGAGTACATAACAAAATGACAACGATTAAGCAGTACTGACACTGCAGATCCTTCAATACGCGTAGGAAATGGTCTGCAGTTCAAAGAATATTTCACATTCGATATTCAATATGCAAACAACAGAAATGAAACCAATACCAGTTAGCATGCCAATAGTATTGCACCAACCTGGTCACCCAAAAATATGTGAAACGACAAGTTAACTAAACCAGCTGTTAAAACTACTTGTCGGCACCATAGAGTTCACTAACCCAGAGTACACAACTGCTACATTAGCAAGCAGGTCATTGCGGTGTCCAAGAGCAGTAAGAGCAGAATTTGTAAAGTCAATTTGAATCACTGTAGAGAAAAACAAGCAGCACTGGAAATAATGTGGAAAGGGTTGCAAACATTAGGTCGTGTTCAGACCAACTCAGTGGGAAAAAAAAAGCAGCCTTGATTGATTTGGGTTCCAACACAGTGGGCGCTCCAGCAAAAAACAAGGCTCAACTTTTGCTGCAAAGCTACACAATGCCATCTAGCAAGACCAATCAAATGCATGCAATGTTAACCATTGTCAGGACGAAAGATAAAATGACAATGTGAAACGACTAGTTCACTAAACTAGCTGTTAAAATGACTTGTCGGCCCCATAGAAACAATGCAGATGGAAGTCAACTAGGATTCTTTCTTGCAGTGGACACACAATTTAATGGCATCCATGTGAATATGCAACGGTCAGAGCTAGTGACATAGTATAAACAGTGAAACAGTTTCTGTCCCGCTCTTCGAGACCGTTGTTCGCATCATTCGTGTCGTTTTTTTTTCCTGAACCAAAATAGTGGTTTTGTTGCCTAAACTTTAAATTGTTTCTGTGACGCCGACTTGTGCTTTGAACACACTGTGTGCTACCGCCACGCAACATGCTGTTCAGAGGCCGTGGTCATTTCACGTATTTCTGTAATATCACTTTGTACTGGACAGGTGGAAAATTCGACACCATTTTATCAAACACCTCATTTTTGTCACTTACTACGTTTTTGTTCTCTTTCCGTCTCCCTGCACATGTTGTTCGTATTCTTTCACCAGTCAGTGATATTAGCAATGACAATCAGTACTTCTTGACTAAGAGTCAAAACTCACTCTCTCTTTTCAAAGCCTAGGACATCCTGCCAATTCACCAGACTTAGCCAAAGCTTCCACCAGATATATAATCCTCGACGTCTGGGAGGGGAAGACGCAGAGTGAATATTCACAGGGACTGGTGGAGCAGAGTCTGATCAATAAGTCTATCAATAATTTAAGCACAGACAATAACAGATTTTTTTTATCTTGAGGTTTAAGTATACAGCTGACCCATATTTAAGCAACCCTAACTCACTGCATACCACAGCACATTAAACCAACTGTACATACATTATACATTACATGAGTAAACAATCTATTATGGTCATTGCGGTCAACAAGAGCTACGGTTTACGGTTCGGTGAGGAGCATCGGCTCTACGCATCAATTACCAGATCATGTGAGCAGATGCAGTACTCGCTGCTCTGCATGCACACTGGAGAGCAAGGTGACGTTGCATTCTCAGAAAGTATTTTTGATTGCGCCATCAGCCAACCTTGTACCGCTTTTCATGTCCCCAATGCTCTCAACGCTGTTCTGTGTGTCTCCAATTATAGCCGTCTCCCTCCCCCGGCTCGCTGTCCACACACACTCGCGGCCTCGCTCTCTACACACATGTTTCCGTCCCCACTTTATTTTTGCTCCTCTGTCAATAGACAGACGCTCTTAACACTGTGAGGAGATGCCACTCATCCCCACTGTAATGACCTCCACTGAGACCGGTGAAGCTGTTTGTGAATCCCCAGTTGTTTGTTGGAGGACTTTGCTATTAAATGAAGACTCGGTGTAGTGTGCAGATCAGCCCCTTGTTATCATTTCGCATGCCATTGCAGAGATGCCTGCATCTAGATGAGGGGGTCGTATGCAAAAGGACACTCACATCACATCCAATGAGTGCACAAGCTGTCGGTGGAGAAAAACATTTTACCACAGCCTCTTAGTGGTAATTAAACGTATGATGTGGGAATTTTTGGAAGCTCTTTATCTCCCACCTGGTGTCCCATATTGCAAAAGTGTGTCAACACAAGCAGTAAACACAACCATTAATCAACGCATGACAGCTGTCCAAGGTAATGAAAATGAAAACAAAAAATTATTAGTGATAATACGCAACATTAATACAGTCGGCTCTATTCACCAAAATAGAACTGACAGTAAAGTCTTGCACCAAGTGAGATTTTCATGTGAAGGTTCAACATATTAGCCCACATCCCAAAGTGGAGCTGCAACGGAGGACAACGTCCCACCTCCACTTGCAGAACTGGGAGAAATGAGTTGATAGATTTTAAAAATGATATTTTATTCATGTTTCATAGTATAGTATTTATCATCCTCTCTCCGGTAAACCACATGAATTGCTAAATATTATGTATCATGTGGCATTTCTGGCCTACGATGGAAAAAATAGTCTAATAATATTTGAGCTCCACTCCTTAAATATATATATAACTTTGTGACGGTAAACAATGCAGAACGCTACTAATCCGGTGCACACCGGCCTTGATACAGTACAAAAATATGTAAGCAGCACCGTAACAAATCAGCACAAGACTATAATTTAACTTAATGATTATGTGACATTGGGATGAGGAATTAATAAACCTGCATTGGAGTTTTGTCCATTTGGGAAAAGTGAAAAAACAAAGGCCTATTAAACATCCAGTACATGCAGCGACATTAGCATTCATTTGGAGCTGTGTGTCTGGCGACCTGACGGACGTAAGGCGAATATTTACTCTCCCAGCTCTGTTTTGGTTTTCATAAACTCCAGAGAAACATATCTGAGTCATAAGCTGCTAAAAACTCCACTATGTCCACCAGATAGTTGCTGCTAAGGTTGTCTGTTATTTGACACAACGGGGCAAAGCGAGGAGCCGAACGATGCCGAGGAGACCTGCTGTGTGTTTGTAAGAGCAGCCCCTTTCACATTACTTACTTCAGTTTTCCTCATCAGAGGACGTCATATACAACATATGATATACACGTGATATTGGGCAAATAAAATGAAACTTAGTATTATTGACATTACACATTACACTGGGAATATTGAAATATGGATTAGGACGGGGCTGCATGGTGGGCAAGAGGGCAGAGGGTTCGATTCCCGGGCTGGACGGCCCCTCTGTGTGGAGTTTGTTTTCCCCGTGTCAGCGTCCGGCTTTCTCCCACAGTCTAAAGACAAGCAGCTTGGGTTCATTCATTACTATCATTTGGCCAGAGGTGAAATGTGTGTGTGTGTGAATGGTTGTCTGCCTGTATGTGGCGTTCGCCCAATGTCAGCTGGGATCGGCCCCTCGCAGCCCTGAACAGGATAAGCAGTTAAAGATAACGAATGGATATATGGATTAGAACAGCTTTAATTAAAGAAGCAAAAGAAAACATTGTAACTAAAGAAAAAAAGAAAGAGCATTATTCCTTTTAGACTCAGTGACTGTCACTCTCCGTGTGGGGTGTATGAAAAGCCTGTATCCAAGAGTGCACTTGAAAGTTTCCTAAAGTGGGGAAGATTGGCCTTCTAATAACATGCTGTCAATAATAAATGTCAGCAGCCAGATGCTTGCAAGCAGCCTGAAAAT
The DNA here is from genome assembly GCF_023349555.1 of Cebidichthys violaceus. Lineage (NCBI taxonomy): Eukaryota > Metazoa > Chordata > Actinopteri > Perciformes > Stichaeidae > Cebidichthys > Cebidichthys violaceus. Next base: position 4,595,661 of record NW_027176274.1, on the reverse strand, counting down.
GAAATTGGCACTTTTCAGCAGCATTCCTGCCAGGTCCAAGGACTCGCTATACCTCCTATTTAGTCTGTCACACACAGCCATTATACGCAACAGTGACGATTATGAAAAAAAAGATCTGCATCCTTCCGAGGGACCCGGTGTACTCAGTTGTTGATTAAAAACAAAATCCCAGAAAGTCATTGGCATCCATTACAATCATTTCTGCTGCTGTCATGTGCCTGACAGGGGTAACCCTCACTGACAACTACAGATTCACTGGCATCTTTAATAGCAGAATCATCACTGTTAGGCCACGTTATTGCTGGTAGAAGAAACTACCAGGAGACGCTTTCCATTCACCCTGGTTTAAATTGGCCAATACCCAGTAGGATAGCAGAGATGACAACCGCAAAATGACGTTTTTTTGTCTATCTACCTAATCCTATCCTATGATATGAAAGATGCAATGGCTGATTTCCTCTGTGATTTAGAAAATTCTTTGAGGAGAATATACCATTAAATATTGATTATGATTACGATAACATGGCACTGATTTTGGTTTAAGATAAACAAATGTAGGATTTATTTTCGTTGGATTGTATCAGCTGCTTTATTCATGTTTCTCCATTAGTGGCACAGTCGACAGCTGTTTGGCTACCAGCTGACCAATTACTTCCAATCATATTCATACAGGTGCACAAGGCAGCTTATGTCAACGCTGCTTCCAGAACATTGTCCAATTGTGTTAAAGGTTTATTCCGTTGTTTAGTTTATGAAGATTTAATGTTCATATATATGTATTATTAGGGGATATGATCCTTATTGCTGCGCTGATGCTTTGAGAGCTCTTTCGGATGTTTTCCGCCAGCTGTGTAATTAAGTTTGATAAATGACACATTCCTGAACATAGGTGTCTCCAGATGAACTGCAAACCTGTAAATTGAATGCCAAAACAGTTTTTTCTAACAAATCGTCACTCCAACTCCATAAATACCGCTGCTTGGTTTTCAACGTGTCGGGACGACGTCTCAATATACGCTCGTTACACTCACAGTGTCCTTTTCGATATTCGACAACCTGGGAGGGTTTTACAGGTATGATACAGTAAATCTTGAGTAGTATGGGCATTATAACGCTAAGCATGTAATTAGTGATTTTCTGACATGTTGTAATTAACCTTTTCACTTAAGATAAAATCTTACCATTGACATTTTCTCTTGTTTCTTCCAACAGAGGTGTTGGATTCTCAAGTATGCAGAAGGAAGAGGAGCAGAGCAGCCGCTCCAGGCCTCATAAAAAGCAACATTATACTTCTCTAATTTAACTGAACTCTCCCCTTCCACATAGCAAGCAAGGTTTTGGGGGGAAAAAAAAATAGAGCCTCCTTGGGTCCTCGCTCAGCCGGATATCTGCCTCCTGCAATAGCTACTCTGCTGGAATACTGCAGGCTGCAACAATCAATAAAGAGCAACTTCATAAATTGTAAATATCTCCTCCATAAAAGCACTTACTAGTTACTGTTTTAAAACAAGCTGGCCATGGTAGAAATACTTTATTTGAATGCCGAATGATGCCAAATCTTATAGCTGGTAAAGGTAATGGTCTGTACTCCTCTGTAATGGTCCCAGGAGGCTAATTGAGTCGCACCAATTACCTGATAAATCACACAAATACCCAAGTGCATAAAGTAAAGGACAGAGTGTTTGACAGGAGAGAGAGGAGACCGTATGCTTTGAGCAAAGAATGGATAATAGATCACATGTATATAGATAGTGTCACCATTTGTAATCTATGTGTTTTTGTCAATTTTTTTTATTTTTTACATTTAGCTGCAAGCACCCCTATAATTCTTGTCAAAATAACTATATTATACATTAGGTTTTTTTTAGGCAAAACAAAGTCAAAGGGGAACTCCTCACAGCGGTTAAAGAATGAGTGGACAATGTCTAGATTCTGAGATCCTTAAGGAACTCCTGAATCCATACTTTGGCTGTTGTGCAATGACCTTTGAGTGGTAAATGAAATAACTGCACGTATAAGAAAGCATCTTGACCTGTAATGTCAAACATCGTGCAGCTAGATGCTCTTTGGATAAAGGACAGGCTTAACGGGGTCAAAACACAGTCATTCAAAAATCCCCTGGCAATCATGCAATTCAAATGCCAACAGTAGTTATCTAGCACAGCCTTCAGTGGCCTATGCATGACCCAAAGAAAGAGGAGAAATGTAGATACTTGAGCAGGAACCCAACGCAAGTGAGGGGGAAAAGGGCACCTATAAGTCACAGTGGCAAATGCTTGAATAGTAATGCTGCTTTGAAAATGCTTGTGTGAGTTCAGCAAGAATAAATTACGAGCAAGAAGGTGAACGAGTGAGTCGAAAATCCAGAAATTCAACACTGGGCAACCTAATTGAGTCACCGGCATTGATCAGTAACCCCATTAACCCGTTTTGCAGTGAGATTAATCTGATTTTTTTTGTCCTTTTAATGATCATTATGGTTTTATTCAGCATGGGAGGAAGAGAATAGGTGCCACTTCTAAGATGTACAAGGTAAGGTTGTGCGATGCGGTGTAACCCTGGAGACAAACTCTTTTCTATCTGGCTGCTCTCTTTTCACACTCATGTCTCCATGATATCTCCATCTCTGCTGCTATCAGTTAATGAAGCCCTGTCTGGAGCACGGAGCAGCGCTAAACCAATCTGCAGGACACACATGGGGAACGGGGGGGGGAGGGGGGGGATTTGTGGACAGCGAGACACTCGAAGGCACTTAGCTTGGGGGCATCGAGCTTTGGTACAACGTCTGCTACAATCTATCTTTGACTACCAAATGTAAAAACCTAAACATGATAATAGAATACATTGCCTCCAGATTTACTGTATGTAAGCGTGGGCACCAAGGAGGCATGTTGCTGGAGTGTAAAAGCCATCTGTAATTGAGTTGGCAGCAAGACCTCTAAAACGAAGTTTTAAAAAACGTAGAAGATAACTGGGGAGGAGTGTTCCCCTAAGGTGTCTGCATTGCACCAGTAAGGAAGGAGCCGGGCCTTGTGGGTGTAAGGTGCAGTCAGGTTCATTGACTTCCACACAAGCCTATCAGTCCGACTACGACTCCTCCGGAGGGAGTGGATCCCCCACACTCGCCTGTCTGCAGTGAGCTGTTTTTCTCTCAGGGGGTAATTTGTGGCACCGCATAGTGAGACATCAATTCTTTCTGACATGTTGTGCAGAAAATAGGAACATTTAAAGGGCCTTTATTTGTCATCGTTTTTTCCTCAGACAAATTTATTACCATGGAGGTCGCTGGCCTTGAGCCACTTTGCCCGGGTTATTGTATATCTTTTTCATGCTCATGTCAGTGTCTCTCTCCGGTCGGGTTCGTACTTTGTAAATACAGTTGTATTGTTATGGAGTTGAGTGAAAGAAAACTGAAGCGTACTAACCAATCTTGTGGTTATTAAACTTAAAGTTGACATTGCACTTTTGTTATTTGGTGATAACGCCGATGATTGCAGCATTTAGCTTCTCTGACAATCCTGCTAAAACACTTAGGAGTTTGAAACAAAACGGAGCGAGGCATACTGGACAAACTATTAATATGCTAAGTGGGCAGCATGACAAATATCACAAAAGTGTGAATATCGCTGAGTGCAAATTAGCAACACTGCAGACTATATTAAACACATGATACCTAATTTATTCATGTCTTTGATTTCCCTGCATTTCAAGCTTGCAGCAGTTTCTTAACAGTTGGCAGCAAAGTTACGAATGAATACTCGGTGCAATAAGCTACCATGTCAATTTGACTTGGTTTCTCAAACTTCTCGCTTGAATAAATACTCCATCTGTCTGAGCTGATCTCATCGCCAACACTGCATCTAATCCTCCTCCTTAGACATCAGACGATACTCGCTGATGATTCCCCTTCCAAGTCAGATGACATTCTGGGTCTCACCGAGGGAATCAAACCTCACCAAGCCCAGAACGGCTTCCAAGGCGACATTTTCATCTGAGCCCTCTCCTCACAATGGACTTCTCTGTCCCCATCAGGAATTCTGCATTGTTACCAGCAGTGGTACACAAATCCAGCCTCACATGATGCCATCTATCTTCTCCTGACATATGCGCATATGTACATACGGACACGTACACAAAGCTGTGTACATGTGGACACACTTCTTGGTAAACATAACAGACTTAATGCTGTCACACACAGTCGCATATGGATGCAGTAATACAGAGACATACAGACAGACAGACACACACACACACACACACACACACACACACACACACACACAACTAAACTTAGACAGACATAGAAACATGCACACACACACACACACACACACACAACTAAACTTAGACAGACATAGAAACATGCACACACACACACACACACACACACACACACAACTAAACTTAGACAGACATAGAAACATGCACACACACACACACACACACACACGCACACACACACACACACACAACTAAACTTAGACAGACATAGAAACATGCACACACACACACACACAACTAAACTTAGACAGACATAGAAACATGCACACACACACACACACACACACACACACACACACACACACACACACACACACACAACTAAACTTAGACAGACATAGAAACATGCACACACACACACACACACACACACACACACACACACAACTAAACTTAGACAGACATAGAAACATGCACACACACACACACACACACACAACTAAACTTAGACAGACATAGAAACATGCACACACACACACACACACACACACACACACACACACACAACTAAACTTAGACAGACATAGAAACATGCACACACACACACACACACACACACACACACACACCTAAACTTAGACAGACATAGAAACATGCACACACACATATACTTTTCCAGCCTCTCCGATAACTAAAAGAGGTAGAGGAAGCTCACAAAGGGAGTAATATAGCACTAGGGAAAATGCCAAGTGTCTTATTAGTGGTTTAGTAGAGATGGCTGGGAATCGATGAGCGACCCCACTGGTCACAACACAGCACTCCCAGAGACACACATCACAGCACTCAGTCTGCACTGGCCTATCCATCATGACAAAACCAAAAAAGAAAACTCTTCCACAGCTAAAGACATTCTACCTCTTATCCCCCTTATGTTCAGTGCTTTGGGAGAGATGTGTGCTGCCAAGCAAAGGCACTAACAACATAAGGAGTCCCTTATTTTCTGCTTTGGTCCTTGGAGATGACTCCTCTATTCCACCTACATACTGCAGACTTTCTTCATAGAAGCCCTATTTTAATTTATTCTATTTAATTCTGTTTTTAAAGCTTAGCAACAACTTATCAGGGAAATCGTGTTTCTGTGTGAACCTCTCTACATGTACACATGTAAATGAAGCACTTAGTTGGTATAGCAACTGTGGCAGTAATGCAAGCAGTATAAAGTAACTTTTAGCAGTACTCGTGGGTAAAAAATACTGTTAGCTGCAGTAATAAATAGGCTATAGCTACAGCTAACAATATTGCACAAAAACACTAGCTGAATAATATATATATATATATAGTATTGGAGAAAATGTAATGCCAAACTTTTCCAATCGGGGGATCGTCTAAACAAACACACAACCAAACAATCAGTCCAGCTGATGCAACGAGCAAACAGCACGGAAGGGGTGAGAGGTATCACCAAAACAAACAGCTAATTTCTTAAGTAAAATGCAAGTCATCCCTACAAATAATAATAGTATCATGAAACAAGCTGTGTGTGCGCATTTCAGCTAAATATAGGGGCATGACAGCCACCTGTCCTACCACACAAAACCAACACACACACACACATCATAATGCATACAAAGCCAACATTGGCGACAAGTGCATCCAAATGACCATTTTCCAAAATAAACCGTAACATATGCAATATACATACAGTATATAACTTTGGTCAGAAAAATTCTTTAAAAAGAAAAACTATAATATAAAGCTTACTAATAAACACTTTCAATCTCATTTGTTGGAAGGTATATGCAGCTGTCATGTATGTGTGTTAAGTACGGAGTTGGAGCCAGAGGGTGATTAGCTTAGCTTAGCATAATGAATGGAAACAGTTAGCATAACTATGTCCAAAGTAAAAGAGCTTCCCTCAAGCTTACTTATCAACTCCATGTTAACATAACTTGTGTTTTTTTTTTTTTTCTTGTTTGTGTGCAGATTATTACTCTTTCATTTTTTTTTTTTTTTTACCCTGCCTCCAGTCTTTATGCTAAACTAGACAATCACTTTCTGTGCTCTACTGTAGCTCTGAACATTACATACAAATAGAGTGGAATCAATCTCGAACGCAAGACAGCAAATAAGCCCATTTCTCAAAACGGGGATATATTCCTGCACAAGGTCTCACCATTTTCCATAACCATCCAGTTCAAAAATAAAAGCGTGTCAATAAAAGCAGACATTAGAACAGAAGAAATTCTGCACACAAAGTAGTTGTTGGTGTATCTCTCGGACTTGAAATTGATTAGCAACAAAGCTGCTGCTGCAAAAAAAAAAAACGGGGATGTGGTCACAAGGCAGTCAAGATGACACATTTCCATTTGTCCTCTCATTCCACTGTCTTTTTTTTTTTAACTAGGCAAGCTTTAGTGAAGAAAGAGATGGGATGAACACGGTTATTCCACATGTAAAGGGTACAGATTACGTGTGACAGCTGGGGAACAGCTGGTGGCTAATGGTGTTTCCGAAAAAAGAGCTGCTATGATTCTGACCATCTCCCATGCACCGACCTCTTTACCGCTAAGACTTTGACAAGTTCTGGCCTCATCATGACTTCCTGATTTACCTTTGTCCATACCTGCACTCTACCAGAAAATGAGCTCAAAAATGCCACAGTCGCTCAGGGGACCCATTGTTAAGTGGTATTCAGTAAAACCCAGACGCTGCAATAGCTGCCTGTCAAAAACAAGCCAGCAGACACTCCACCGGCTGCTCCAAAGCCCCGCTCACCTGGGACCACGGGATTTTGGGAATGTGAAGTGATTTGTGATCATTCCAGGGTCTGTTTCAGTCCAGTATAAATGTGCCGTGACACTGCAAGTTATGCACATTATATTGGTGAGCGGTAATAATAATATCAACAGTAAATTGAACTTGTTTGTCATTTATGAGAAAAAGTGTATAACAGAATAGCATAAAACATATGATAATATACAGCATGAAGCAGTTGGAAATAACGTTAAATTGGGTAAATTGTTAAAACAAGGAGATAACTCAGTGAGACTACAACCGACATGTTTGTATCTTTAAAACCATTCAACCTAATTTCAGTCACTTTGTCTTGGTCACGTCTTGTCTTCAGCATGAACAAGTTCATTAAGTCAGGTACTTTAACTTACTTTACTTTACTTTGAATTGAGTTTCTCCATTTTCTGGTACTTTATACCTCTACTCCACTACAATTCAGAGGGGAATATTGTAGTTATTACTCCACTACATTCATTTCATAGGCATACAGTAGCCATTAGTTACTTTTAAGATTCATATTTTACATCAATAACCACATGATGAACTTCATTACATTGTTTCAAATAAACCCGTGTTCACCGAAATAATTGGCTTGTGACCTTATTCAAGAAAGTCATGTCTGGTTGAGGCTGGAACAGTTCTACCAAGTAGACTTTTCTCCTCTAAACTTCTATAACAGAATATATTTGATCTATTAACTGTTTTAGCAACAAAGACATGCAATTATTTAGAAAAGGCCCAAAAAGTGGGGAACCACTTGATACAACTACCCATAAAATATATATATATATATATATATATATATATATATATATATATATATATATATATATATATATTATAACATTCCAGTCAATGGCCTTTTTTTGTGTTGGTGCTTTTAGGAAAATGATCTGAATACTTCTTCCACCACAAGTCAAAAAGTAAAAATGTACCTGTTTTTTTTCCCCCTCCCTCTCCGGCCACATTTCTTTCTTCATCCTGTGGAAAACAAATTGGATTGTGGTTATTAAGGCAAGGGAAAATATAACACTTGGTTAAGATCAAGGAAAGGTCATCGATACGGTTAATAAAAACACAGATTCAGGTCTGTGATGGGGCGCAAAGTCTGGTCCCCGGCATGACAGCTGGCCGTGCTACAGGCCTCTCCACTATCTTGACCTCCACAGCCGTACTTTCTGCAGTGCACACTACTTTCTGCCCTGGTACTGAACGTTGGTATTGGATCTGTCCAATTGGATAAGAACACTAAACGGTGAAAGCATACACCTCTGGTGAGAGTGAAGTTTATAAATCCAGATCATGGCAATTCATTCTAAGTGTTCAAATATTCTCACCACTGTGCCAGGATCTGGATCTATAGGCTTCTTGATATCTTTACCATTATTCTACCTTTTAGAAATATTGCACGACAGATATGTGGAGCTTAGCCTCAATCCCTCCTTCTGCATCGAATAATGATCCTGGTTAAGAAAACACCAGAGAAAATGATGAATAAAGAACCGCCTTTGTGCTGTGTATTTTGTCATTTCCTTTATTTTCTGTAATGAGAACATTTTGTCACTTCTCTTGCCCTGCCTTAAAGTGACAATGAGCCTCTGTTTCTTCGCACTTTCCTTATCAGACGTCCATCTGTCGCAGTTATTAGATTGTCAGACACCAACCAAAGAGCGTTTGTTTGTGATAGAATGTGTGTAATTTCCAGCTCCAGCTTCCCCTCACCAAAGACGTCATCTTTTAGTCCTTTGAAGGTTTTGAGTGTTACCCTGCATATCGAATATTTTGACAAATACCTGAGAGGTGGCAAACACACACTTTTAAGATAAGGTAAGGTAATCTTTTTTTTAATCCGTGTGAGACAATTTGTTGCACAGTCAGCAATTTTTACTGCAAACTCTAACGATTTATAGGCCCCTGTTGTTGTTTTTCAAATTCATCCACCACTGGGCCGCGGTCAATTTCTTCACTCCTGAGCAGGGACACAATATCTGGATCATCCACAAGCTTAATGACACGTCTACCTTCGTAACTGTAGCCGAAGCAGTTTACAACAGAAAAGATAAATCACTTTGGACATTACAATACAGTCTGGAGCAGAAGGTTGCCTATTCTTTGATCAAAGTCCTATGAGACCTGGATGGGCAGTAGGCCTGCTCTACCAGGGAAGGAGCAATATCTTATCTGAATAACTGTTTGATATCTTACGTGAACATAGCCCAAAGTTACATAATTGCCACCTAATTTTCCAGCCTTGGTGCACATGGTATGTAAATGTTATGCTTTGTTCAGTTCACCCCTAATACCTGAGGGAGATGGCTATGCAGGTGTACAAAAGGCCATCCGGCAGCAGAGCAATTGGGAAACGGAAAAGCCATCTGATTAGCATGGTGATCGAAAGTGCCGCTGCGAAACCAAACTTCAGCTAATCCCAGAGCGGCTGGTCAGGTCAGCACCTCCCAAACAAACACAGTGAATGGAATCGGCTCACCGTCCGTTCACACATTTGACGAAGTGCATGAAAAATGGATGATATGAATAACCGTGTTTCCTCAAGATAATTAAACAGCTGCAAACTATATGTGAAGCCTGCAGCGTAGTGTTGTTCCTGTGACGCGCGTCAGACGAACACAGTGGACCGTTCGCAATATGTCAAAGGGCAAAATGTCAGAATTGATGAGATGCAAAGCCAACTCAAAGAACCAACATAAACAATCTGTTGTTTAAAATGCATGTCCCAAACAGCAGCGCAAACTGCTTTGAACACCTGGTGTTTAAGATGTAACAATAAAAAAATATAATAAAATCATAAAGCAGCTCTACTTTGACTTGAACGGGTTTTTTTTTTTATTTTATTTTGGCGCAGGACTTTGAACAACATCTATTTTGCCACATTGCTCATAGCTCATATCTGTCAGACAAATGCAACATTATTACGCCCACGGCACGAGGAGGCCTGCTGTGTTGAGGTTTTTAAACAACACACCCCTACAGCCACATCTGCTCCAACTGAATTCATTCTTCTTTCATGGCGCACACACACACACACACACACAACTTGATGCAATAATTGCCCGCAGGCCTCATGCAGATAAATGTGAGCAGTACTTCTATATCCCGCTGTTCCTCATTATAAATAGCCTCTAATGAATCCCTATTCTTTCATACCTACCCTTCTACCTTTGACATGAGTTATGTGTTGTCGTTGTAAAGAGAGCTGCCACACTGCCAGGAATCATCAGTTTAATCTGATTTTAGCCCTACATGTTGCACTGAGATTGCGTGGAGTTGTTGGAGGTGTTTAAGCTGGGCCTTCTCTCCCTCTACCTCTCACTTTGTTTTGCGTTTTGACGCACCATGGACATAATCGGGTTGAGCACAGATTTCTTCTCTTGCTTAAAAATGTTTACACCGCTAAGACACAGTGTGCTCTTTTTATATGATTTATTTTTTGTTTATTTGACTTTATTCAAACAAGTGTGTATGCTGATGTATTCTCAATAATAAAGGTTTTGAGATCAAGCGTTTGCAGCACATGTCTACTCATAATCAGCAGCTCATTTGTCAACTTTTACTCCTCACTTTCTGGTGTCGGAAGCAGATGTCTTCATGGGTCCAAAGTTTTCAACTGACCAAAAACAAAAAAAAATATAGAAAACCTAATTATACCCAACAGGCAGAAAAACATCTCTAAAAGGAAGAAGTGAGAAAGCCGACAACAGTGAGACTTGTTCCAAATAGTTGTGACGATAATGAGACCTGGTCGAGAATTCGGTTGACCTGAACCAGCCCTGCCAGCAGCATGATGCCCCATCAATTAACGAGCATCCGGAGTCAAAAAGAGTACATGTCTTTTTTTTTTCATGCAGTTCAAAGTTCACGTTCTCTCTGTCTTTCCTTAAAAACACACTTTCCTCCCCTGCCGATAGTGGGTCCACTCAGATCCATTTGAGTAGGCAGACCTACTGTAAGACCCCCAACAGGACCCTACCCAACCTGACTAGACTGAATACAACTTGGACCTGGCTTAATTTGGGTGGCTCAGGTCTCGTATACTATGAGCCTAGTGGACCTGTACAGAGCTCTAATCGAAAGCATCTTCTTAAGTGGGCTCATCACAAGAGGCCGGGTATTTTAAAGTGAAAATTTGTTTTAAAAAAAAAAGATTAAAAAAATCAACAGACGGTAATGCTCCAACTGAACCAAAGCGCTCTGAGAAGAGATCGTCCTTTGACCCTTAGCATTTGATAGTGGGCAATATTACAAAATTGAGAATGAAACAACAGCTTTTTTTTTTTTAGCCTTTAATTGGTGCATAAACTGTCAATTTCCTTTGTCACACATAATTGAGAACAGTTGTTCTGCCACAACACTGAAACACCCAGTGTCACAGAATGTATTCTGGATCCACCATAATTACATCCACAGTATGTGTGCGACAAGCCTCTCCTACATCCCGTTTCCTCATTGGATCATTTGTAGACATACTGATACGAATGATGAACAGCGTCTTGTGTAAATGCTGATAGAGCACACTGTCATTTTGGCAACGTCGAGAGAGACAAAAATCAGAAACAAACATGGTTCTTTGCACTTACAGGCTCTGATGAAGACCGTCAGCAAACGGACAGTGCTTCCTTTCCCATCCTGCAATGTAAAGAGATTTACCTGCTTTGGCGTCTTAAGGGAAAAGAAGGTTTTTTTTGAAGCTGCCTTCTCATCAGCCATTCTGTATGAATGTGAGGGTTTGACTCAAAAAGGCCTCCCAAATCTGTTGAGGCCCGTTACCGTACGTGGCCGGGATGACAGCTTTGCTTCGAGTGAAGACTGCCCAACCTGCTCTCACTCCCAATGCGTCAAACACCGTCATTTGGTCGGTGCTTCTTTGAATCTGACACCGACGCACAGAGGCACCATATAAAGTGTGCACGCTCGTTAGTCACATCAGTCCGTAAGGAGAGAATCAACTGAAAGAGATGGTCTTCACACTGTATATGCAAGCTGTTGGGGATGCATTACAGTGCAAGTAAGAATTTTACACAAGTATTTACCTTTCTGGCATCGCCACATAATCTGAATAATTGGTAACAGAATACAAAAACAGGGTTCAATGAAACAATATGTTGTTTATTCTGCAAACCCGTTTGAAGCCGTGTGGCTACAGATGGTGAGAGAACCGAGGCTCAAGATGAAAAACACAAGATGTAAAACTACTCATTTAAATGCAAGGGATTTGTGGTTTGTTAAAAAATAGGTAGCACTCCCTCTGGTATACTGCTTTCAATGGCAAGTCGGCCTTGAAATCCTCATAACAAATAGCAGAAATAGATTTCAAGGTATGCAGCATTCGTTTGCTGAAAGTATATTTCAGATATTGTATTATAATGATGAATGCAAATATACTTGGACAACATATAACTGGTAGCCTGGAAGGTTTGCATTATGTGATTCATGGTGAAAGTCAGAAGATTGTTTTGTTTTTTCCAGTTCATCCAAAGTGAAAATTCAACATGAAATACATCCTGTGTACCAGGAAATTCTTCCCAGGAAGCCGACACACAACACAGCGTTTAGAGTAGTAAATGGAAGACTTCCTTAATTGAATATAGCTTTAATCATGAAGTATAAAAGAACATCAAAATAGACGCATGAGAAGAGCATGCGTCACGATGGAGGTACATCACAGTTCAGTTTGTGAGGCAGGTTTGGAGAGTTCTTTCTAAATCACAGAGCAGGTTGAGTGAACCACAGTTATTTTGTAAATCACAAGCAGCAGTAACTGCAGCACCGTTAACAATTTTGCCTTTTATTAGTATTGTTGTTGTTCCAAGTGAATGTCTGTTCAGGTCTGCTGGAGATGGGCTTCATTGAACATTTCAGCTCCAACCGTAGGCGCTCATGTATGATATACTCTAATTAACAGTTTGCTCTAACATACAATTTCAATCAAATATCAAATTAAATAGCCTGGTTAATTTTGGCATAGTTTCACAGCTACGCTAGTCCGTCCAGCTGTCTCATACCATTCAGTAGACTCGGTTATTTGGGACATTTCATCCACTGTATCCTAATATAGCCTAACAAACCGATACATTGTTTGTAATATCAGAAGTTGAAACTTTGCATTTGAATTCATGAGTCAGTAATTGATTTGTTAAACACTTTTTTTCCTGGTGTTCATGAGGCATTTGATTGGGTGCCTTTCGTTTGCCTCTAAACGGCTCTCAACATGGTGACGCCTGAACGCAGTGGCTTGCAACTAACGGTGCTAACAGCTAACGGTGCTAGAAGCTAACGGTACTAGCAGCTAACGGTGCTAACAGCTAACGGTGCTCGCAGCTAACGGTGCTCGCAGCGCTTAACAGTACAAATCACGGCAAACGTGCTAACATAGCTAAACGTGTTTTTCCTGAGGGAGAACAGAGGGTGGATGCTAAGCTTTCTCGCGATAACTTTTGTTGCAGTAAGCGCCATATGAGAGCGGTGCAGAGCGGCGGCTGTGAGCTAGCCAGTGGGGCACACTCGCATTTAACAGGAACACGTACACGAAGCAGATCTATCTAATTGTTCATTAAAGAATTAAC